>NC_139217.1:111829890-112359081 GCF_055691185.1 Crinia signifera | reverse complement strand
CCATCTGTGATGAAGCCTGGATATCACTAAAACCTGCACTGTTGGTGTGCCTTGAGGACCATGGTTGGGAATGCCTGCACTAGACCATGGGTAGCAATCTCCAGTCCTCGAGAGCTACCAACAGTGCACGTTTTCCATGTCTCCTCACAGAATAACAAGTGAAGTATTTAGCTCCACCTGTGGATCTTTTAAAATGTGTTAGTCAGTAATGAGTGCACCTGTGTACCTGCCAAGTGAGCTGGAAAACGTGAACTGTTGGTAGCTCTTGAGGACTGGAGTTGGCTACCCCTGGATTAGACTAACAGACTATAATGTATACTGAAGCTATGACCATCAAATAGGCCAGTAGAACCAACTGTGGAAGTCACCAAGAGGAGGCCAACTCTTCCCTTGCGGCCCCTCCTCCAGCCCAGGGGCTCCATTCCGCTGAAGTTTTCCCACCTTAGGCTGCTCCTTCCTCTCCCACATTCCTCACTGAGATGCTGGGTAGCCATTTCAAAGTTTTGCAGGTCTTCAGGAATGCTGGGCTCAGTCTCCCTGTATGCCTCTACTTGCAGTAAGGTTCTAAACAGCACTACATCCTACAAGCTTTCTCCAAATAGCTGAGTAGTTGATATTAGTGCCCATTGCAGTTAAACTGTATTTTTGCAATGTATGTGACTTATGCTACTGCTGCTTTTTGTACTTTTCTATTTTTTTCTGTACATTATACTGCTTTACTTGTACTTTATTATTACAAAGTGACCCTTGAATACTGTTGTGTAAAGGGTCCGCTCTGCCGCACATTACAGTATATTGTATTTGTACAGACTCATGGTCACATATGTTTTTCTCGTACACCGTGCCAGTGGCGTAACAATAGCCCCTGTGGTCGCGGGGAGGCGCTGAGTAAGTGTGGTCACCAAGGGTCTGCAACCTTTGCAGCCATCTGTTGCTCCCCCTATGGGTCTTCCACAGATATTACAGCCTGTTTTTCAGCCTATAGCAGGCCCACCTAATCTTCTCTGTGGTTATACAGAGTCTGGCTGTGTCCTCTTCTGCATTTTAAGGCATATTGCAAGGCGGGTATGGGTTATTAGGTCGACAGTCACTATTGGTCGACACAGCAAAAAGGTTGACATGAAAATGATCAACAAAGGAAAAGATTGATACAAGTTTTTCATGGTGTTTATGTCAACATGGACACTGTACTTCGGACACCTTTATATTCTCCATCTATGCCCACTGGGATGGGGAAGAACGATCTAGTCTGATTTAAAAAAAATATGAAAAACGCATGTCGACCTTTTCCCATGTCGACCATTGTCATGTCCACCTTTTGCTTGTGTTGATCTTTTTCATATGGTCAACCTATTGAGTTTCGACCTAGACACTGTCGACCTAATAATTGCATACCATGCAAGGCCAGGATGCACTTATTTCTACCTTAAGTGTACTGTGCCTTTTTCACAGTCTACACTATTCTACACAATCTTCTACACAACCAGCCTTAAAATCTCCGTGCAAACACCAGAAGGTGGTGGTAGCTGAGTTTCCATCACTTCTCAGAAATCAGAAATGAGGCACAAAAGACTCCTACTAAGAGGTTTTACGGTTTACTGGTTTTACGGTACAGGCTGAGCTCTGTGCAAAGTGAGAATATCCACCGGCACTGGATAAAGATGTGACACGTTTTAAGTCTAATTCCATGCTTCTGATCCCTATGGCATTCTCCCTTAAGGACCTCCTATATAGGCAATGTGAAGCTTATCTTTATACTCCCTTGCAGGGGCCAATGCCAGACCTATCAAGGCTACAGTCCGAATGGCTATGCCCATAGATGCTTGAGTGGATGCCCTAAAAAACAGCTTCAAGTCTGTTCCCACCCTGAAACAGGTGTCTACAGTATACTGGCCAACATCAGGGATGCAGCCTTATTACACTATTGAAGCTAACCAATATGGTACTGTTATCCTCCAAGGCTTAGGCACTGTTAAATTTCTATCTGGACCAGAACTGGCAAAAGTTGTCACTAATCTGGCAGCTTGCCTACCCTCAGCTTCCTCGGTAAGACCTTGGACTGTGTTCTTTCGGTCCTTTCACTCACAGAGCAAGGCAAAATGGCAAGCCTTTCCGAGGTTATCTCCCACCATCAAGGCCTTGAAGTCCCAACCCAAACAGTCGTGGGCAGCCAGGTGCCCATCTGGCAAACTGGAAGGTAAGCCCTCAGCATTGGGATGGGTCCCCAGGGTGGGAGACCGACTTCTTCTTTAGTTTGTCAACACATGGTGTCAGATCACAAAAGATGCCTTGGTACATTAGGTGGTTTGTTGCAGGTTTGCTCTCTCCTTCCTGAAGCATCCTCCCAGCCAATTCTTCCCAACTACTCCCCCAAAAGACCCAGGCAAAGCACAGGGGCTGAAGGGAGTCACTCAATCCTTACTACAGTCTGGTGTTGTTATCCCTGTCCCATTGGAAGCAGTATGAAATCCCGGCGGTCGGGATCCCGGCGTTCAGAATCCCGACGCCGGAATCCCGACCGCCGAAATCCCGACAAGGGGGGGACGTGGATCGCCCCCCCTTGCGGGCTCGCTGCGCTCGCCACGCAGCGGGCCTGGTGCCTCGCTACGCTCGGCAAGCTAATTTATTCTCCCTCCAGGGGTGCCGTGGACACCCACGGAGGGAGAAAGTGTCGGGATTTCGGCCGTGGGGATTCTGAACGCCGGGATCCCGACCGCCGGGATTTTAACTGCATCCCGTCCCATTGTGTCTACAGAAGCAATGGTTCTATTCTACACTCTTCTTAGTTCAGAAACCAAATGGATCCTATCATCCCATTCTGGACCTAAAGTTACTGAACAAATACCTCAAGGTACCCACGTTCTGCATGGAACCTCTATGCTCCATTGTTCTAGCAATGTAGCCTGGGGATTATATGGTGTCCCTGGACATACAGGATGCGTACCACCTTGTGCCAATATCACCCAATAGTATCTCAGTTTTGCTATTCAGAACCAGCATTTTCAATTCCAGGCCCTACCTTTTCAGACTGTCTACAGCTCCCAGGGTATTCACTAAGCTCATGCTGGTGATGGTGGATCATCTCTGGAGGCAAGAAATTCGAATACTCTCTCCATCTTGGAGCAATACTGTATGCCCAAGTACAATGCATCTTCCTTCTTAAGGATCAGATAACAACATTGCAATTGCCAAATCTTCTCTACTGTCAAATCATTTCTATCCATGCTGCAATACAAACCCTGGGCTCCATGGTATCCACCTTTGACCTGGTGGAATACGATCAAATTAATTCCAGGGCTCTACAATGCCTGATACTTTCCAGTCTACCCAACAGGATCAAGTATCAGACTATGATCCTGACTCATGAGGTTCCGACATTCCTCTCATGTACATGTAGCGATCAATGACAAGTGACAACCTTTCTGGGTTCCACACTGCACTCTTCTTAACACGAGCTTCAGTCTACATGAATGTGGTGTTGTCATGGGCAGTCACTCCTTTCAGGACCACTGATCTCTAACATAAAAGGATCTTCCTACCGTATCTGGCACTCCTATCTTTATTGGGATTTACATCACCACTACAACACTAAGGTTCTTCAGAATCGTAGGCTCCTAACCTTCTTAGGGACAAAGAAGAAAGCTCTCAGGTTTTAGGTAAATCAATAGCCAGTTCAACAGATCTTCACAAAAAAGTACAATGTTTATGTATACTCCTTTTTCTCCTAACCTTCTTGCAGGTGGGTCAAGATATGGGCCTTTTCCTTGCTTCTCGGAAGGTTCAGGCCTTGTAGGTCTGGTTCCAGAAGAGACTTACCACCATATGTTTGTACCTTATTTGCGGGTATGCTTCGCTACGTTTATCCCTCCAGTGGCTCCTTGGGATTTGTCATTGATTCTTAGGCTGGATAAGAACGACCATGACCATGCAACGATCATGAAAGGATTGCCTTTGAAATTGAGTATATAAACACACACGATCTGCAAACGATTTGTCCCCACTCAAATGTATATGACGAATCTTTGCTGCATTAGGTATAATTTCCAATCTAACAGATGACCGACCAACGGGGGCACTCATCAGATCGGAGTCGTACTAAAAACAGGTATTCTGATCTTTTTACATACAATCAGTCGTACGACGTGTCAAAATCGGGGGATTGGAGCCCAAATCGTCCTAGTGTGTACCTATAGTTAGATCCCTATAACAGCCACCATTTAAACCATAAAAGACGGTGGAGCTCAAATTGTTAACTGCAAAGACTCTCTTCTGGCCATTGCTTTAGCCCACAGTGTCTTTGATTTGGGAGCACTCTGATATCACTACTTTTTGCAGTCTTGATGAAATACGGACCAAACGGGGCTATCTACGTAAAGTAGTCTCCAGTTTCTATATTAATGAACCAGTTGTGGTACCAGCTTTCTGTGAACCCAACCTGTCATAAGAGGAAGACTCTCTTAGATGTGGTGCATGCTCTTCAGATCTATGTGGACCGTACTAGCTCTTAGGAAATCCTGATTACATATTCATCCTCTATAGATTCCATAAGCGGCGCTGGCCAGCAGTGAAAAAAATGTGGGGGCGTTGGCTTTGCATGGTAATCTCACAGGTTTACATGATGCATGCTGATCTTCCTGTTCCAAGTACAGTCTCTTCTCACTCTGTGGGTCCTTCATGTGCAACCCGCCGTGGCGCATCTGCTAAACAACTCTGCTGGGCTGCTACGTGGTCCTCTTCCCACATGTTTCTTAGGTTTTATGCCTCTCAGGATGCAAACGTTGGTCATAGTGTCCTCTTTTCAGCTTAATGGCATAACCTCCCTACTATAACATCCCTTCATGAACAGTGTGAAAACCATGACCTCAAAGAAAAAGAGTTTACAAAGGTAAGTTTTACCATCACTTTTTTTATTACATGATGTTCTATTCATATATTATAATGTTTGTGTATACAGTTTTGCACAGCTTTTTTCATTGCATATAGTTACTGTCATAATCACCTCCAATTTTTTTTTTTTTACAAAGCCTAGACTTTTCATTTACCACTGTTGTTAGACTTTTTTCCATTTCTTTTGCTACTTGCTCATTGCTAATAATTAAGGTCTTGCAGGGACCGTGTCAGGCTTTTTAACATGATACAAATGCATTTTCTGTAGCTGCATCAGAGGGTATCAAGTACATGATAAACTCAGCCTCAGAACACATTATCTTCTGTTTTCCTGTGAGACTTTAGCGAGTATATGTTTGTTCTATTTTTCTGAGTGACTAGAACATCACTTAATTGCTTACTTCGTAGCAGAGATTCATCGTGGCTTATTTTTTTTTTCATTTTTATATCTCATATTTGTCATATTTAACATAAAAATCTCGAGTTACATGACAGCACGGCCATTAAACTGTGTAAAAAAACCTGGCACTTTCTAGCAGTACCATAATATACAGCCTTGCTTAATGTTCTTGTATGTTGCCTACATTATACACAAACGAAACCATGAATATTAAATTCGGTCACCAAATCATCAGTTGTTCTCTGTTTCGATGAAGCTTTACAATGTTTATATTTTGTGGCATGCAAAAGTATCAGCTCCCTGCAAAGTCAACAAATCTGGCTGTTTTATAAATAGATAGATTGTTCCAGACAGTGTTTATTGTTGTGAACCAGTATACTCTAAAGAGGCATACACATGGGGTGATGTCAGCCCCATATCTAAATGATCTGACTAGATTGCTTAGAAATGTAGCACTGATTGCTCCAGCGGTGGTAATGTGTGGTTCCGCGTGCGACTATATCCTGCGGCAAAAGCCAATGCTTGCTAGATTGTGGTGCTTTGCCTATAAACAATAGGTCCCAACCCTTTACTTCTGGTTGCGGCCCAAACTTCTGGAATCAGGTCCCGTCCCAATGTGTTGACGTCCACTGTCATGTGGTATGCATTACCACCCCACCTTCCCTGCTATCTTTACCACCCTCCCTTCTTCCACCATATGCCTGCAGAACTCTGGCACTATTGGGTGAGGGTAAGCATAATTTTTACTCTGTCTCACCTAGTATTCTGACCACGAGGCCAGACTGATAGATTCTTATTACTGGCACCTCAGACATTCATCTGCATAAGACCAGTGGGCATATAAATTCATTTTTAGTTTCATTGTTAGACTCATTTATTTAACTGTATTTTCTGGTCTAATAGAACCTTCTGTTGCAGCAGCACCACCAGCACTGTGAGGGATGCAATTATTTAATACATTTTTGGTGTCATTTAACATAGTTCATTAGCCAGTGTTATTGATGGGACACCATAGCACTGGCCCTGACGAAGCTGCTCTGCGAATTGCGTGCTGGCTAGTGGTGTGCGAGCAGAGCAGTACACTGGTACATTGTTAGATTGTTAAAATGTTGTTGATTCAACCAGCGATCATTGCATTCCTCTGTGCCTGTGATTGATTCTGTAGTTATACCACTTATGCCGTATAGTGCTCAGCCTCAATAGCTGGCCAGCTATCCACTGAATACATTAGATTATTACTTCATATTCCTGGGACATACATATTACCTTTTTTTGTATCAACAAGGATACTGCTATTCAGATGAGTTACCTACTATATACTGGTCTGGGGTGTTATACTGTGCAACTTGAGGTTGAAAGTTAGTTGCTTGTTAACCCACGAAGTGTTATCCCTGCATGCTTTTCTGTGAGACGTTCTATATACTCTAAAGCAATATTTATATGAAAATAAAATCAAAACATTACATAAATTCACTAATAAAGAGGCAAACCTATGCCATTTATTTAAATAAGATGCTGGAAACTATGATCCTTTAGTTATTTATATAAGAAAAACACAGTGTACTGCTTGCTTGCCACCTTATTTTTAAAACCCTTTTCTCTTTTATTCTGAGTCATTACTATAGACAGTGGGGGGCGCGCAATGAAGGGTACTTGTTTCCTAGAACGGGAGTAATCGTGTACCTTAACTTGAGGTACACGATTAACGCAATGGACCTGATTTCCTTTGAAATCAGGTCCATTTTGCCGGCAAAGGCAAAATCGCGTTCATCGCGTCGGTCGCGACGCGATGGACCAGATTTTGCCATAGGGTTCAATGTTAAAATATTTTTAACATTGTAATCGCGTTCATCGTGTCGGTCTTGTGCCATTATAATGGCACAAGATGCGATGAACGCGATTAAGCACATTTTACATAGCTAACAATGGGAAATGGGCCAATATGGCCCATTTCTCATTGTATATGCCCCCGTCATGCCTATAAATTAATGCCCCCCCCCCATTGTGAGCGGCACCCCACGATTGACGCCAACCCGAAGCGTGGCGAGCGGCGGTGGTATGCGTCCTCCGACCTTTTCATACCCCTACTATCCACGTCGGCGTGGAGTTTAGAATTTAAAATGTGGTGAGCGCAGCGAGCCACCGAAGTGTGGGGAGTGCAGCGAGGGGACGCGTATACCTGTGAAGTAATGCGGGGCTCGCCACGCTTCGGGCTCACTGCGCTCGCCACACTTTATATTCTCAACTCCACGCCGACGTGGATAGTAGGGGTATGAAAAGGTCGGAGGACGCGTACCGCTACGCTCGCCACGCTTCGGGTTGGCGGCAATCGTGGGGTGCCGTTCACAATGGGGCCATTTGAGCCATCAGGGGGGTTAAAATTGGGGTCTGGGGACAATTTTACATTGAATCCAATGTAAAATAGGGACCCTATTCACATTTGATTCAATGTAAAAATCGGGTCCATTGCGTCGGTCGCATCGCATGCGATTTTTCCGACCCAATCAAAATCTAGGAAACAAGTACCCAATGAAGTACCTTGCGGGCTCGCTGCACTCGCCAAGCTGTGGGCACAGTGGCTCGCTACTCTCGCCACCTATTCTATTCTCTCTCTATGGGGGACGTGGACCCCCACAAGGGAAACTAACCAGTGGCCATCGGGACCCTGATTGTTGGGGTTTTAACAGATCCCGACGTTGCTCTAATGACTGTTGAGATCCCGACTGACGGGACCCCATCCGGCACCAGGTTTTTTTTACATATATTTTGCAGTTTTATTGCAAAATGTTACATTTTAATAAAATAAGGTGCACCACACAAACGATAGCCTTCTGTCTTCCATGTTCCTATTGATGGGTCACATCTCTTTACGCTTGTTATAAGTAATCTATAGTTATCTAATTTCAGTTGATGACCATAGGTTTTGTCCTCTTTATCCACCATCCGATATCAGCATATGATATTGGACAGCAGAAGGTGGAGTCTTATGTGTTAACCAACTACCTGCATCGGTGTTCCCTTGCTTCATCTCACTGAAATGGTGCTCACTCATCTATAAGTATTATATTACTGTCACACATCACTGTATCGCCTAATCTAGCCTGATTTTTAGAAGCTAAACAGTGAATGGCCGGGCTAGTAACTGTTTGGGAGACTATCAGGGAATACCCGGTGCTGTAATTTCTCCAGACAGCAGAAGCACAGGACCATTTCACAGTGGAGCAACTCTAGCTGTTAATCTATTACTGTTTCCTTCTTTCCATAACAAGCATGGCACCAGTTATATTGACAAATTTATTGACATCAAATCAGGGCATCCTTCATGGTGACCGAACTATGATTCTAATGTTTGAAAAAGTATACACAAGCCACCTGCGCTCACATAAAAACTGCAGCTAGGAGAAACAAATGGGGTACCAAACCTAACAGAAATATTGTGACACAAAAATAATGGTTCTCCACAGTGCTGTTTTCAGGATTAACACAACGATCCTTCCTATGAAGAGCGCTTTCTTTCCAAATCTCCAACCATAGGGGGACAAGAAAAGAATCCTTGGGTTAGACACAAAGAAATGTTCTATATCTTCCATGGTGTAACCACGTGAGACACACCTAGTCTCAAATAGAGACGTTCACATAAAGGTTTCTTTACAGAAGATGACTCCTGCAGCACTACAGATCGCCCCTTTTCCTTCTCACCCGGAGTGATCAGAGTGAAGGCAATCCATCCTCAAAATGTACCAAGGTGCACTCTCATTGGTACTGTGCATCTTGTGGACGAATTGCCTTCACTCTGATCATTCCGGGTGAGAAGGAGGAGCGTCAATCTGTAGTACTTTGCCCATTATTTTATGGCGTTTTATCTGCATTTGGATTGGATAAATCCCATTGCATCACATAGACATGCACACTGGGGGTGTTCTGCTAAATCGCATCGCACGCAAAATCGCATGCGATTTTGCGTGCAATGCGATCGGCGGTCAGGGTGCAATGAATAAATTATCTAGTGAGATCGCATCGCACGGCACAAAAACGTGCCATGCGATGCAATGCAATTTCACTACGCAGAATAGCCCACTAAGCAAATAGCTTAGTGGGCGCCCTGCAAATATACAAGTACAGTGTTTTCAATAGGAAGTGACTCCAATCTCTATGGCAGGCATGTCCAAACTGTGGCCCTCCAGCTGTTTTGAAACTACACATTCCAGCATGCCTTGCTATCATTTTAGCGTTCCTTAAGAGCAAAACTGTGGCAAGGCATGATGGGACTTGTAGTTTCGCAACAGCTGGAGGGCCATAGTTTGGACATGCCTGCTCTATGGGCTTACTGGTCATGGCAGATTTTTACTGGGGGGGGGGGGGGGGACTTGAGTCTCTAGGTAAAATCTGCCAGTGGTTTGGGGTTTTTTTTTTTTTTTTTTTTTAGATACTCAAATAAGAAAGAAGAATATGTGACAGTAAACAAAATGTTTCAGTGATCCTAAAAGCATTTGGGGCAACACTGAAAATGATGTCTAACCAATATTAACATTTGTTAAACAAGTAACTCAAATCATTCAGACCTTAATCTGCAAACATGACCTCCTTTTCATTCTGAGGAGTGAGCAACTTATAATTGATATCACTTCAGACTTGAGAGCATAATAGGATGAAAATTAATTCACATTAACCATGAGAGCAGTGTGTTCCTTTGCTGGCTTCATTTTAGCTACCCAAGTAATTAACATCTTACTTATATTATTTTTCTTGTAATTTAGTTAAGGCTATGACCCATGTGGTAGTGCACTGTGATTAGGGGGCTGTACATTTACTCTCAGGAATATTGTCAAACCCTTATATTACTGCTGTATTGTCCCACTATTTGCTCCATCTCTAGGTTTATATTCCTGCTTTCCCTGTGCCTTATATCTTTCCCCTGGCATACACACCTATATCCATATTAGCACAGCAATACTTAAATGCTCTTAACATGTTTCTCATCTTCACTAAATGACTTATCTTTCCTATAAACTACCCTTTTTGCCCTGACATGGCTGCCTCCGGCCACCACCATTCCAAACCCCAACTGTGTCATAGTGCTGTTGCACCACTGATATCTAATTTCAGAGCTAACTTCACTACGAATTCAACTTTCATTTAAAGTTCTTGCACTAGCCAATTCCATCTACTTCCAATTCTCCAAATTCCACCCATCATTTTAATACCATCCTTTACACACTTTGCTGCCTGTACGTACCACCGCTCAGGTCATTGTCAGCTACTACAAACAACAAATCATAATGACACTATTTACTCCTTACAGTAACTAGCTTCAGTGTCTCCACCTATTGCACCATTTCCCTTTACTGCCTCTATGTGTTGGGGTTCTTTTCCCTCTACTTTTCTTACTCTACACCTCTTGTTGAACCAAATAAACACAAACAAAGACTGCGTAGGCCAGTCAACAATTCTCACAACACATTTAATACAATAAAAACCTCACTGGCCAGCGATAATGCATAAAAACACAATACAAAAAAATTAAATATGCAACAGATAGGTCCTATTAGGTTATAGGGAATGTCCCAAAGATCAGTAACCTCCTATACTGTCCAGAGATGTTAGGTGTTAGTCGTAAAAGGTCATAACAAATTGCTTGATCTCATTGTCCAACATATTCAGATTAGATTATAATTGGTATATCAGACCTTAAATCCAACATTCAACAGCAATCTGGCCAGACAACAAGTATGGTACCTTTATTGAAATATAAGCCTCCTTGGTTCCATATATCCCCAAGCTGCTGGTGCTTATCCAGAATATGCAGCTGTTTCTTGAGCTGGACTGATTTGTAGGTCTAGTGCAGTAGGAGGTACCTTGTTTGTTATTCCAAAGTAGATGGTGTGGTGGTTGATTAGTTTCTCTTCCTAAATTGTTACAAGTGACTTCTTCAGGACCAAATCACTAATTTGACCTCCTGTAACATATTTGAGCTGCTGATGCCTTATGCTAGCCACACATCAGAAAGATATCATTCCAACTAGCCAACTTTTTGGCTGGTTGGAATGATATCTGTCTAGTGTGTGTGGGAGCAAACGATTATCAGCCGTTTGCGTCCACACGCTTAAAAACGGCCAAACCGGTCATTCCAACTAGCTGGGAAAAATCAAACCTGGGGTGCAGGGGCTAGCCCTGGGCTTCAGCCCAGGCCTGGGGTGACCCCTTTTTTGGGGGGGTTCCCACCTCCCCAAAATCTCCTGGCCTGGGCTGACTAATTAGTGTGGGTAATGCTTTGGCCACGGGACCCCATAAAGCGTGTCCCCTGGCTATGGCATTACACTACCTGCTAGTGGAGCCTGGTGCTGGTCCCCAAAATACGGGGAACCCCTATTCAATTTGTCCCCCGTATTTTGGAAACCAGGGCCAGCTCAAGAGCCTGGTGCTGGTCCCCAAAATATACGGGGAACCCCCACTCACATTGTCTTCCGTATTTTGGGAACCAGGACCACTCAAAGAGCTCGGGGCTGGTCATCCCTGTGGGGGGACCCTACGCCATTATTTTTTAAAAATTATTTTTCTATTATAGAAGATGACACTTTACCAGGCTCTATTCCAACCCATTAATGTACATCTGCAGACCATAACAGAAATAAAGGGCTCATATTAAACTGTGACAAAGTGATACAATTTATTAAGGAGCCTTTGAACTCCTGAAGCTACAAATCTGTCTTTTTCTGCAATAGTTATAAAACAACTGTAATAGTTTACTTGCAACATTGTGACTGAGAAAAGAGCATTCCAAGCCACAAGTGTATAGAAAAATAAAGAGTCTCTACTGAATTCTACTTTGGAATTGGATAATAACTCTTTATCCTACTCAAGTTATCTTTTCTCCAGAGAGGTGGACGCTTGTATTAAATAAGCAAACTATCATACAAAAAAGCAACATAAAAGACACACACAGCCTAATATATATAATTTAATACATGTTTTGATAGAAGTTTAAATATTTCACGTTATATATCTCTATTGAAAAAAATATATTTTTATCAGAAAATAATAAAAGGTAAATTTTAATTAATATTTTTTCTTTCATTTGTGCGCCAACAAAGAGACATGTTTTTTTTTTACTGTTTTTTTGACCCGAATGTCGACACAGTCGACATGGACACTATTTAAAGTGCACCGCTTCACTCGTAATGCTTCGGGCACAGTGCCTCGCTTCCCTCGGCACACTATTTTATTCTCCCACCATGCCCTAGTGGATGGTAAGGCATGAAATACTGCATGTCGGTTCAAAAACAGTGAAAAACCCCATGTCGACCTTTTGACTGTCAACCAAACCATGTCAACCTAGACCCATGTTGACCTTGCTGTATGTCGACCCAACGGTGTTGACCTAATGACTGTCGACCTAGTTGGGGTCGCCAATTCGTACGTATCCCTTTATAAATGATACAATTTTTGAGAATTTAATCTAGTATTTGGGTGTAGTTGGTGGTCCTGCTGGATAGCATTTAATATATATCATTTACTCTTCATTTTTATAATTAACTGACATATTTAATTTCACTAAAATAAACAGACATTTGTTATAAAAAAAAAAAATAACAGGCAGGCACTGCCCGTCTACTTCTGTGACATCAAAAAAAAGTTTGCTGGATGGAAGAAAAGTTGGTTAGGTGTGTGGGAGACTGTTTTAGTTGGACTGTCAAGTTGGATGGTTGGAGGTTTGAAGGGTTTTAAAAATGTTGGTCTGAAGTTGGTCTGATGTGTGTCCAGCATCACTCTGCCTTTACTTACTTGGCCATGTCTCTTTTCTTGCTGTTTTGGATAAAGCTGTCAGGAAAATATGTGAGTAGCCCCTTTTCACACATTGGGCACATGCAGTATTCTTGCCCGTCAGAGCAGGGTGCCAAAGCAGACCATTGAATTCCCCTAATATGTCAAAAGCATTGCTATTCATCTTTCCCCCAGAATCACAGCTCCTCTCTGGTACAATTCCTTCAGTCTTTGAAGCCTATTGTTTTTTGTCGTCCCACTGAGCACATAATGTAACTGCTGTGTCCTGTCTTCCTTGTATTCCCATTACCTTCACCTTATAAATAGGGCTACAATGGCCAGGTTTATCACAATACATGTTTTGAGTGTTAGTTGTTCTGATATTTTGCACATTTTGCAGCAACAAAGATTATAACTAAAATGATTTATTTGCTGCCTCTTTTATTGCAGAGGGCCAGTTGAGAGTTGATGCAAACGTTTCTGTTCATCATCCCGGACAGCCGTATGGTGTGAGGACAGAAGTAAAGAACATTAACAGCGCACGTTTTCTGGCGAAAGCCATTGGTACTGTAACAATTTAAGATCAGTTTCTCATTATGGGGGTACCAGCACTACAACACCCACTGTCTATTGGGTGTTGCTATCACTATTTACAATTAGTCTATGTGGGAGAAAGTATGAATATAAAAACAGTGCGGATGGATGGGTAGATGGGATCCACTGTATGTTGATCCCAAAATGCAGGTCTTGGCAAGTAAACAAGGTTGACAGGTTAATTAGAGCGTGTTAACAGGATCATTATTACAACCGTAACATGCTGGTAAGGTACAGTTGTGTTCTACTACAGCTTTGCTCCGTATAGCAGCCTACTGTAGCGGGATTGTGATGTGAGTGCATCATGGCATGATGCGTGCGTCCGCACTGCAGACAGCTCCCATTAAACTGAATGTGTGTCTGGCACATGTGCACACCAGTCCCATTGCAGTCTATGGCAAAGCGGGAGAGTGTGCACGCACGTACTGCTATGCCTTGAGTTGTATCACAGCAACAACCTAAGAGGTCACAACTGTAGCATGTGTAAAGTTTGGTACTCTCCATCTGTTTAACATGCAATAAGTAAAATGTTACCTGTGAGGGTTATCCACGCCTGATCGCGCTTCTGTGAATTCACAGGGCGGACAATAATGGAATGACTATACATACTGTACATACGTATGGATCATAATACGCATGCACGAGGCCGTCCTGCAATAAATTCCTGCATGTTGATTGACATGAAGTTGGCACATTTGGGAGGTGGTAACCGGCCATTTTCTGGGAGTGTCAGTCCTTGGTTACGCACAGGCTGGAAAAATCATTCCATAAGTGGGTTACAAATGGATTTGCAGATACACTCCAATTTTACCATGACCCGCACAGCAATTCACAGTCTTGCACAGGGTGGGATTACACTGTGGCTGGTTGGCAATTACCTGATTCCAGGGCTCGGCAAAATAGCAGCCGTCCAATCAGGTCTGAATAACCCCTCTTGTCAACACGCTGGCACCTACGTCCTCAGATTGACATAGTCACTGTTGTTCTAAAAAAAATGTGAAGAAATTTAGAACTGGCCCGAAGGTCAGAGCTGGGTGGCGCATTACTATGAGTTAATCTTTCTGCTGCTGCTTAGTGGGAGGGATAGTCAGTCCCGTACCAACGGTGCAGAAAAAATAAATAAAAGAAAGCAGCGCACAGTTTTGAGGATGGAAAAATTGGAATAGATTGGATAATCTGTTTACAGAAAATTTTAATAACGTGATTTAACACATAAAATTTGTATATAGCATACATATAACACAATAAAAATATGATAAAATCAATATATGGACACCTCTGATAATAAGGCTGGTTGCCGGAGAGTCTGTTCCTATTATACCCCCAATTGAATAGAAAGTTTTGATGAATCAATAGTTACCACCCTTAGTAGGGTATGTGCGTCCTCCACAGATCTTCCGTGCGGTCGGCCCAAGTTGGCACAAATTACCGACAAACGCAGGTATAGATGGTAAGTCCAATTCAATGATGTTTAATGGAAAGGTAGGTTGGGGCTAAGATGGTATAAGCCCTTAGAGGTGATGCGCAGTCCTTTGGTGAAAAATTCACTTTATCGATTCCGGGGGTTGGTTCAGGCTACAATCCAGCACGTCAGCACATAGAGAGGGGGTCCAAGCAGCTTCTGACGCGTTTCGCCACTCCAGGTGGCTTTATTAAAGGTGGGTAGCTGACTGTGTTGGGGCTGGCTTTATATACCCAGGTATTGTTTGTCACATGACTCATCAGCCCCAGCTGAGAATATCCAATCTTTTGTAAATCTCACAAAATCAAAGAAATGAACAGGAGGCAAAAAACAGCATTTATACACATACACAATAGAATATAATTACTTGAAAAACTGATAAAATAAACCTTATCCTGGCCTTATTAGGCTTTTATTATTGCACATTTGTGCAACGGAGGAACAGCCCTTAATTAGTATACTATTTCAGGTGGTGCGAGCATCCTCCGTTGCTGGGTGGGCGGCTTTTTTCCAGCCGCTCGCGATCTATTGGAGCAGCCTTTCACGTGGTTTTTTTTCCGCGTCCTAGTTACTAGGCTGCCCGGCTTCTTCAGAGCTGACAACCACGTGACTGGCTCAGACGCAGCCGGTCACGTGGTTGGTTCCGGCATCTGTCAGCGTAGTGAGTTCATTTCTAGCGTCTTAGTTGCCGGGCTACCCTTCTGATTCGGCAACTGGTCACGTGATTGATTTTGTGTCTCTGTTGCCGGGTTACTCTATACAGCAATCACTTTAATTAAAACATGTATCCTCTCTAATCACAGCGATAACATTATGATGCCAATTTTTAGTTGTTATTTGCCAGGAGAAATAAACAGTTTACATAGATATGTACATATTTTAGATTCTCATTCGTCTATGTGTTAAGTTGCCCAGTGTATTTTCAAAGATAAGGATAGAGGAGAATCCTTTTCAATATGAAGTGATGAAGAATATTCTAACTATCTATATTCAATCCTCATGGAGCATACTCTTGATCTCTATGGTTCATATATATATTACTAAGGGTGACTCAAAGGGTTAAAAGAGAGAGGTATAGGGAGTCTAAAGGGGTTCTATCGGATGTTCATACACAATTCTATCTAAGGACACAATTGTAGAGGAGACCACTGTGGATATAAACTAAATAGAGGGGTTCTATCAAATTATCATATTCAATTCTACCATCTCGTTAAGACTTTCTGGGTGGATGGTGTTGAAGGCGTGCATCAAGAAAACTTGTTGCATAACCTTCTAAACCTATCCCCTCCTCTTTCGGTAATGCTAATATCTTCCACTCCAAGAACCTTAAGGTGTGTGGGGTCACTTCGATGGTGCTCATAAAAATGGCGTGACACACTATGAGTTGTCAATCCATTTTTTATATTTATGCAGTGTTCCAAGAATCACAGCCGTAGCTTCCTCGTTGTCCTTCCCACATATTTCAAACCGCATCCACAAAACAGTACATATATCACATAGACAGTGTTGCAATTTATGAAATTATTTATGCAGTAAGTTTTGTCTTCTGTTGATATAGCCACTGTTTTATTTTCAGCTATGTGGGAGCATGTTAGAACTGCCTTATTATCAGAGGTGTCCATATATTGATTTTATCATATTTTTATTGTGTTATATGTATGCTATATACAAACTTTATGTGTTAAATCACGTTATTAAAATTTTCTGTAAACAGATTATCTAATCTATTCCAATTTTTCCATCCTCAAAACTGTGCGCTACTGTTGATCTCAAATTAACTTTCTGCTCTCTCATCAAAACTCTGATTAAAGTTGTAATATACTGTAGCTATAATATAGCCAGCAGGCAGAATGGTGCACGCTGCTGCCTATCTATGAACAGCAGCCTAGCTGCTGAGCTGACATGGCATGTGGAGTACCCAGCATTATTGTGTGTCTGTGCACACAAGGCACCCCCTGTACGCATGCCTAAGATTGATATTTAATCTCCGACTGTTGGAAAACATGTGGATCATTGAAAAACTCGCAGATCCATGCAGATTTTTTGAAAATGGACGCATATTAAACAATCTAGCAGCAGTTTTCAACAATGCAAATTAGACTGCAAAGTCTAATCTGCATGGGGGAAATACAGACAAAAAAACGGACGACATTGAATAACCCCCTTTTTAAACAGTAAGGGGCCTTTTAATTAACATTTTTTTTCATAAGATGTTGTGGGAGCTGCAGTTTCTGCATACTTATGTATTTTTGCTATGTACTAATAACCTCATGAGGAAGATTTTTCAGAAATCACTTGCAGAAGGCCAATTAGCGCTCCAGATTGCAGTCCCCATTATTTTCATTGGGGATTAGGGTCTTATGCCTTTTTACCAGAGTTTGACTACATTACTTTACACCATCCTCAGACCGTATACACTGCTTTAAGCCTAGGAAGGCATAAGTAGCAGGAGAGAGATCAGCTGCTCCCCCTCCTGCACCTACCAATATACACATCCTTTCCTATGTATGTCTAAGGGGGGAATTCAATTGTTATTGCTCCCACCGGCAGCTATTCAATGGTTTCTGGGCATGCTAGTATTATTTCTGCATGCAGTCTCCTGAGGTTGGTTGAACAACCTCACTTTTTGCTTACTGCCCAGTACTTTAGTTGGGTTTAGCCGTTTTAAAACTGTAAAACTGATAAATCTGGCATTTCAGTGTAATAAAACAGTGGGCGTCCAGGCCATTGCACACACTCCTGTCCTGTTGAATAGCCCCTTTCTACCAAACATTTACCTTTAAAGATACAGTAGGGAAGAGAGACCATCAGAATTGTTATGCCAGCTTGTACATGACCTTCTGCATCATGTCTGGTACCTTTTGTAGTTACTAGATGTATCCATTTTTGGGCTATGGTTTTGCCAACATTTAGGTATTTTCATTTTGTTAACTAGATTATGAAATCAGGCGACAAACTGAAATTCTGGATAATGGAGGTACAATTCTGAATGAGACCAGAGCATTTGACTACAGACTTGGGTAAGAAGTTGATGTCAATACATTAATTACATTAGGAGACACTGTATACAGTATATTCTACTTGAGAATTATTTGGGTATTTTGTTAAATGCTTTAAGTATGGATAGATAAATCTGAAAGGCAAGTTACATTATGTTGAAGAAAATACATACAAATGACCAAGAGTAGGGGATGCCAGTGTTCAGAGTATTGACCATGGTCAGGTAAAATACTTATTTCTCTGACCCCCCCCCCCCCCCCCCTTAACCCTCGCTCCCTGCAGCCTAAATTGAATCCACACCCACCTGCAGTCTAACTGCAAGCTCCCAGTGACTAGACCCCCCCCCCCCAGACCTGATGATACAGTGCTTACATTTGTGACAATGGGGGCAGCTGTATTAAGCCTGGTGAAGAGAAGTGGAGGGATATAATGCACCAGTCAATCAACTGTGTTTGAAAATGACAGTTGGGAGTTGATTGCCTGGTGCGTTATCTCCTTCCTCTTTATTTCCACTTTTTACCCACTTTTTCTGCCCCAATGTCAGGATTTCAGCGCCAGGCTTGTGCCCGCCAGTCAGGATTGGTATTCTCACTGCTCATCTGCGGGGATGTTAGCCACATTCCTGTTCAAAATTACAGGTAACAGTCACAAATAAATTTGTGATTTGTTGTGTTGGGTATTTCACACTTTTTTTTATCAGACATACATAATTTTGCCTGTTATTACTGGCCTTCGTGTTTACAGTTTAGTTAGTGGTCCTCTAGTCTGCATTGTGTAATTGCTGATGTAAATCTGCAAATGGTGCTTTTATGCGAGCCATTTTTCCTTTTATTCAGATTATTTTTCCTCTGTTTTATGTAAGGGCCACCGTACCAATGAGAGACAAGGAGGGAAAGCAAGATTACCGGTTTGTATATATTTTTAGCTCTATTCAATAATTCATAGAAAGCACTGTGTATTTTTTGCTCTCATGTACATATCTGTTGCTAGGAGACCCTCTGGTTATAGCATGATGCGTAAGGGTTTTTTGTAAGTTATTTGTTAATTGTAAAATATCACATGCATGCCCACAGATACCAGGATGTACCCGAAGTATAGATATTTTCTTAGTAAAGTTAACATTTTGGACGGTCATTCAGCCAATATGGAAAATCATTTATTCTGCTTGTCACAAATCTAAATTCAGCCTTTAGTGAAAGCGATGGTGCCGCAGTCATTGATAATAGTATGTGTTTATACAGCACCACTACAAATCATCATCTTCTGGGGGGGTTTATTAACTGTTTGAGTGCCAACATATCTGTGAAAGATGCGCAAAATATCCACTAAAACTGCCAGCGCCTCTCGCATTTAAATTTAAAATAAAAAATATTATGTTAAAAAAAATTAGATTTTCTTTATACGGTAAACATTACAGGTCATCAAGATGATTACAAATGTTTGATGGGCAATTTACACACCAATTTTGACAAATTCCCCTGGCACTCAAAGGGTTAATTGTTCTCATCTGTGAGAGATGTAACACATACTGAATGTTCTTTTAAATGTCTGAGATTAAGTTTATGGCCCATGTATATAAGAGGATTACAAGGAATGAATAAAATTAGTGACATCATGAAAATGTTGGTTATTATATCACAATAGCAGTATTATTATGGAAAAAGAACTAATCCGATTTACATTTCAATGTGGGTCTTCTTACTTCTTCTTCTTAAGGTTTATGCCAGAACCTAACCTCCCCCCATTAATATTGTACGATACCAAGTCATTGCCAGCTAACGTGGATGCTGATCAGGTCGTAAATATTGACTTGATTAAGGAGAGACTCCCAGAGCTTCCCAGTGTCACCAGGGAGAGGCTTGTAGAACAATACGGGATATTACCTGAGCACAGTTTTACGTTGGTGGTAAGTTTATTTTAAGTTGTTTTTACTGGTCACCGGGGGTGGTTCAGGTTGGCTAAAAAAAGTACATTTTGTTTGCTAATGGACAAATCTATGTGCACTGCAGGTGGGGCAGATGTAACATGTACAGAGAGAGTTAGATTTGGGTGAGTTATTTTATTTCTGTGCAGGGTAAATACCGGCTGCTTTATTTTTTACACTGCAATATAGATGTTACATCAGCCCCACCTGCAGTGCACATGGTTTTGTCCAGTAAAGAAAGAGTTAGTTTTTGCGAGCCAACCTGAATCACCCCCAACTTTTCATTGGTATAACAATGTAGGGTTATGATTTTAGTATAATGCAGACCCAGATATAAATTATAAGGACATTGCCAGTCTCTGTAGAGTTCTGTCTACAGAAAAGGCATTAGCCAGCGCAATGAGACATATCTCAAAACTACAAGGTGAATTGAAATTTTCTTCTAGTGTACATTTGCAAAGATGTGCTGGTAATACATTACTGTCTACTAATTTATGACTCCTGCCTCATTCTGTAGCTCTGTTGTGCAGCTCTTGAAAAGGATGAACATTCCCTGACATTAAAACACCACTGCAACAAAAGCATATACAGTACTTCCTAACTCTCCCCAAATGTCAGGGAGACTTCCTGAAATAGTGGCAGTCTCCCTGACTCCCTGCAACAATCTACTTATTTGCATCTTAACCCCATTATGTAACAGTTATATACTTCAGAGATAGTGTCTTAGATGTACAGTATGAAGCTTCAAAAAGTGATAAAGTTGATAGTGATAAACAACCAGCCAATCAGCTCCTACCTGCCTTATAACAGGCTGAGTTTGAAAAATGACAGGTAGGAGCTGATTGGTTGGCTGTTTACCACTCTCCACTTTATCACCTTTTAAAGCTTGACACATTTGGCCCATAAACATTCAAATGAGAAGTTTCCTGCATTAGTTATAATGATGTGTACACATGGTGTGATTCAGGCTAATGGCCAATTTTGACTATCCAATTTTGGCTAGCTGCACTTAAGATTTACTTTAGATTTACACCATCTTGCTATTTGGCCCTAGGCCAAATACATTCTACAGGCATCATAGTCGAAATAGACTTGCCTGCGCAGTCTATTTAGCCATGCGGTACCGACGGCGCAGGACGGTGGATCGGGATTCCATGTGGCTGAACACTGCGATTTTGACTAAGTTGCTATGCGATTGTGACTATATAGTCAAAATCGATAGCCAAAATCGTACCTTGTGTACACAGCTTAACCCCTTATGTGGTGTTTTTTTTTTTTTTTTTTAGGGAGCACTCCCCACAGGGCAGATTTTTTTTTTGAGATCTCTCCCTAGAAAAAAACTCACTGCTGAATGTCCCGGGTCGGGCAGCGCAGCTGAGCAGTATATCAGCCGCAACCCGGCTGTGTGCGGCGTGACATTACAAGGTCGTGTCGCACACAGCCAAGTGGGGGAGGAGGGGGGGCCAAGCAGCCAGGCAGCGGCTGAAGCGGATTTCAGTGCTCGACTCAGCGGCGCTGCCCCAGAATTTTCTGGGTTTGTTAGTCTGGGCACTGGAGCATAGCCTGAAAAGTTCTCGGGAGTGCCAGGGAAGGGGTTAAGGCACAGTGATTGCAATGGCTACATGCATTTTCACATAAGATTCTCATCGCCACTTAAGAGTTAAGAGTATTCTGTATATTTGCAGCAAACTATAGCTCTTAGAGGCTTGTGTACATTTGGATGTTAGTATCTTTTATGACACGCCTCTCAGGCAGTGTACGTCCACTTTAACACCCACTTATAGGTGTTGTTTTCACAATCTCAAGGAAATACTTTTTTTTAAAGTAGCCAATTTATGACCTAAAGACCCAACGTAGAAGTTGCTTATATAAAATTGATAGTAACAACATTCTCAATACAGATATGGGTACTTATGTAGTATCTGGGCTGCCGATTTTTTGATTGTATGCCTTAAGTTAAGGCATACAATCAGATGCGATGCGATGCGATATCGCATCGCATCGCATACGACCATGCGATGCGATGACCCGATTTTTCCATAGGATTCAATGTTAAAATGGACTGAGTCCATTTTAACATGGAATTCAATGGGAAAAAGGGGTCCTTTTCATACCCCTACTATCCAAGTGGGAACGGAGTTGGATATAAACCTGTGGCGAGCGTAGCGAGCCACCGAGCCCGAAGCGTGCCCCGCGAGGGGACGGTATTCTGTGTCCCCTCGCGGGGCTCGCTACGCTCGCCACGCTTCGGGCTCGGTGGCTCGCTACGCTCGCCACAGGTTTATATCCAACTCCATGCCCACTTGGATAGTAGGGGTATGAAAAGGACCCCTTTTCCCATTGAATTCTATGTTAAAATGGACTCAGTCCATTTTAACATTGAATCCTATGGAAAAATCGGGTCCATCGCATCGCATCGCATCGCATGCGATATGGTCGGGTGCGATGCGATGCGATGGACCCGATTTCAAAATCGGCAGCCCAGTTACTACATAAGTACCCAGATATGTTCTCATACACCTTCCTGTGCAGTTTACTTCACCTTGGTTTTGCTACTTTTTCTTCAGTTTTGCATGTTGGAATATAGAGGTGATTCTGATCTGCTCAGTCCCTGGTGTATGCACACTGGGGGCCGATGTTTGTGCCATGCGTATGTGCAGGGCTGCTGTGGGGATGCCTTTGGTGACTTCCATAGTCCCCAGGCGACTGCATTGGGGAGGGGGGGAGCGATTGAGGTGGGCAGGGGGCATTTACATAGGGATGCCCAGCGGTTTCTGGGTGTTCCCACGAAAACTTAGGTCAGTCAAGACTGCGTTATATTTAACAACAGTGTAAAAAAATGTCGACCCCACCTGAACCCAGAATCAGGCCCATAATGTACTAGCTGCTTGGATTATTTTTTTGTCACAATTTCATTGAAACTGCATAACTGTGCATGGTGCAGGTCTCTTGGATCAAACATCTCTTTTACTGTGCCAAGTATGTAAGATTGATGTTTTGGCGAGGCTAAGTCACAAAGTTTGTGAAGCATTAAACGACTATTTGAGGATCAGTGTATGCAGACATTCTATTTACATTGCATTGCTATGAAGAGAGAGCAGGCTATTACTCTCTGGATTCTGGAAAATGTGGCTGAAAACTGAGCTGAATTTGTACAATAGAAAGAAGTGTAATCTCTAATCCTACTTCCCCAGCATGTGTCTCCTCCATTTTGCCTGGAGCAAGGGTATTGTTTCTGAACGAAAGAAGAAACAAGTTATCAACAGGTTATGGGTGCTCAAGAGAGTATGAGATTCCTTTTATCAAGCTGCAGTGTGGGTAAGGGGTAGTCAACCCCTTATAAAATGCTGGAAAGAAGAAAAGGGCACACTGCGCTGTGCAAAATATCAATAAATTAAAATGAAGTTAAATACAATTTAAATTAAATTCAGTAGTGCCAATTTAGGTCTAAAATATAGTAGCATTTAATAAAGACATAAAATAGAGCTGGGGCTGCAGCAAGTTGGCACCAGCTCTATTTTACCATCAAAGAGGCACCATAGGAACGGACCCACTTTATACAGGACTTTACAAATATGGTACAGTATTGACTGCCTTAGACCCATCATTTCCATCTGTCACATTGCAGATTTTTTATTCATGTCAGGTTATGTCTTAGTTTCTATATGTCTTTACTAAATGCTACTATATTTTAGACCCGTGGTTCCCAACCATGGTCCTCAAGTACCCCCAACAGTGCATGTTTTCCAGGTCACCCAGCAGGTGCACTTATTATTCAGACACATTTTAAAAGCTCCACAGGTGGAGCTAGTTATGTCACTTGTGATTCTGTTTGGAGACCTGGAAAACGTGCACTGTTGGGGGTACTTGAGGACCAGGGTTGGGAACCACTGTTTTAGACCTAAATTGGCACTACAGAATTTTATTTCATTTAAATTGTATTTAACTTCATTTTAATGTATCGATCTATTGCACAGCGAACCGTGTACCTTTTTCTTCTTTCTATTGTTTCTGAACCCCCACTTCCTCCTTAGCCATTGTTCCTTATAGTAATGCCCCTTACACTCATGAGGCAACACACCACATTATGCAATGCACCATAATTCCCTTTATTCCTTAATATGCCACACAAACCATTATGCCCATTGCACATCATGCCACACGAACCATTATGCTCATTGCACATCATGCCACACGAACCATTATGCTCATTGCACATCATGCCACACAAACCATTATGCTCATTGCACATCATGCCACACAAACCATTATGCTCATTGCACATCATGCCACACAAACCATTATGCCCAATGCACATCATGCCACACAAACTGCTATGCCCATTGCACATTATGCCATACAAACTGTAATGCCCATTACACTTTATGCCAAACAAACTGGAGGTTACATGCTCGTTGCCAGGGTGGGGTTTCATGTTTTCTGAAAGCGGGGGGGGGGCTACATGCAGGCTGTTCTGGGGAGTTACTGTATGTGCACGTTGCCAGGGGTGCTATATGCTTGTTGCTTGCTCATTGCCAGAGGGGAGTAATATGCTTGTTGCCAGGAGGTAGGGTACATGCTCATTGCCGAGGGGACATACATGCTTGTTGCCAGGGGGTTTACACGCTTATTGGTTATTTGGTCCGCTTGTCTCTGCCAGCTACAGTGCTGTCTCCTCTTTACGGAGGTCTTGGATTTCGGCCCCAGTAGCTGTTGTGGCTCCTTGCAACAGTGCTGCTTGCCTGTCACCCCCATTGCATACTTTACCTGTGTGAGGTGGTGGGTGGCTCTGCCACAGGCTGTACCAAGCTCTCTGTGTTTTCACAGACCCACAATTCTTGGACGCAACTTGCAGATTGGGTTTGGTAAAACTTTCGTATTCTGAATATTTCTGTATTTAGAATTCCAGATAAGAGAGAGCCTCATTATGTACTCAGGATGAATGTGTCATGGCTAGATTGGCACCCTAAACTGGGCTATTTGGCACAATCTGAGGATAGGTGTATGGGGACACATCTGTACAACAATGTACAAAGAAAACAGCGCTCCAAAATACTGTAGTTAAACCGTAAAAATGACCACTAAGTGGGATTGTCAGTACAAATATGCTTATTTAATGAATAAAAGGAATAAAAAATAACAATTTGTAAAATCAACCACATGCTGATTCACATATTACAATGGCAGAGGTGATATACATTTTTACCACGACAGCAAGAAGGGTGGCTAGGCTTGTTCTGATAGTCACTGGTGGGACCAAGGTGGAGCAAAGTTCCTGAGTCACAGTAAGTATGTCACAGTATAAGTACCAATGACCAAACCAATGAAGGAGAGTTTGAAAGTCCAGACGTATGCGGGAGAGTCCTCTCAATTACATGGTGGTTAGATAGAAGGCAAGATTTTGCAGTGTGTTCTGGAAGTGGGTAATGGTCCAATGCATAGGTAGCGAGTGTGGTTCAAGCTTTTTCACTGATGGAGATTGGGGTAGCTATTGACGCGTTTTCGTGCTTTGGGCAGCTTTATCACTGATGTATTTTATTATTATTAATAAAGGGTGCTGCCTTGTAGCAAACTGACTGGCACACATTGCATTTGTTTTACCAATAGGGTTTTATGGGAGATCTTGATAGTGCTACTTCCAGACAATTTGCTCCCAGCGCAAACACAAAAAGGCATCCCTCCCCCTCAGTCAGTGTAAAAATATCATTTTTTTTATAAAGAAAAGAAAAAGGTGGACAGGGGTATGAAGGACATACTGTACTTATACCAACACAATAGTTGCACCATATTGTGCCCCACACAAAATATAATGCGTCATGCCCCTTACAATTGCAACACTACCTGCTCATTGCCAGGCATTGTTTCATCAGGTTGCAGTCCCAACACTGCTATTTGCATCTGCCTGCGCCCCTCTGTCTCTAGTAACTGTCTCTCCCCAAATTTTGGGTGGGACCTTCTCCGCAGTATTCCATGATTATGGTCAGATCACATGGAATACTGTCTGAAAGAGGCCATGGCTGCAGGCAGCCTTTGCAATTGTACGGCTCCTTCGACCCTCGAAAATGTCATGGATCATACCGATACTAATAATTGTTATTCATTTTATGAATGAGCAACATCAAATAGAGCCAATCTGTGTACTGAAACTTCAGTTCTAGCATAAGAAATGTAAACAGGGAAAAAGTTAAAAATCATGCCCGTCTTTCAGCAACCTGTTCGATTTAGCAATGTATCCAATGTAATTATTTCATGTGTTATACAGAAGTTGCAGTATGGCATAAATGGATATTGTAGAACTTAATGTCAGGCAGGAAATAACAGTGTACAGTAACTAGCAAAGTGGCCCACACACCCTCATACTTTGCCTGTTTCTATGACAACCTGCTGTCAATTAAAGTTTGAGGAGAAGACTCCGAAACTATTGAGGCATGCTAGAAAGGTCCGGAAGAGGTTCATTCACAGTTATGTCACATACTGTATTGGGTACTGTGCATCCTGCAAAAAGCCCAGTTCAGTAGACCTGATGTACTGTATTAGTCATTGGTAGCACTAATTAATTTTTTTACATTGTTTTAATTCCCTTGTGGTCCAGACAGAGAGATGTGAATCTGTGATATTTATATATATTTTCTAACAATGGAAGACTTGAGAATGAGACTAAAGCTCTTGTTATCTGCGATAAAGTGAACAGCCTAAAGTGTATAATTAATTCAGAGGGGTTCATACGTAATTAAAATGTGGGGAGAACAGATATCCATTATAGGGACAAATTCAATCTCTTTTTCCGACTGTTAAAAGAAAGAAAGATAAAATATCGACCAATTCAACAAAAGCTATTTAATGTCTGACACAAAACAAGTGGTTTGGCAAAATTCAAGTGTCAACTTTTTAAAATGTCTAATCTGCATGGTGGAAAGACGTCCGAAAACATCCAAGATTCAAAAAAAAATTGTCTAAAATTTTACAACAGTCATTTTTTTAGGTTAAAAGTTGTGATTATCCACAAGTATCATAAAAAAATAAATAGATATAACATTCATATATGTAATTACCTTTCTTTAACATTACACAAAGCAGCCAGATTGATGTGGAAAAGGCTAAACCTACACTATACAGTTACTTAATCTGGCAGACCATCTGTCCAATCTGGCTGGTTGTATTGAAAATCTGGCAATGTTTGGGAGCAAATGACAATTGACTATTCGATCACAAAAACTAGATAATGAGCAAACAAATTGGTGTTTGAACAACTGTTCATTTGTATTCCAGTGTTTGGGAGCAAATGGTTAATTGTCATCTGCTCCCATACAGTGGCAGATTTTCATTACAACCTGCCAGATTGGGCAGTTGGTCTGCCAGATAATTGTATAGTGTATGTCCATCTTAAGCCAAAAATATCATGTCATACATGGCTGAATAGTTGTGAATCTCAGCAGAAATGTTCCAAAATCTATTGGAAATACTTCCCAGAAGAGTAGAAGACCCTATAGCACAGGGCTGGGCAACACCGGCCCTCCAGATGTTGATTTACTACACATCCCAGCATGCCTTGCATCAGTTTCAGCATGGCCACATAGCAAAACTAATGCAAAGCATCCTGGGATGTGTAGTTCATTAACATCTGGAGGGCCGGTGTTGCCCAGCCCTGCTATAGCAGCTAAGGGGGAGAACCATGTCACTATTAATGGGCACAGGTATTGTGCACCTATGAACAGATTACATTGCCTCTGATTATCTCCCCGATTCAGGTCCATTCTTCCGGGTCGGAATTCGGCCTTGTGTCTAATGGGGGGGTCTCCGCGTATGCGCATGTGCAGACACCCTGTGTGAACACCTTTTGGCGAGTATCATGCTCACACACTAATGGGAGGGCAGGGGGCAGCTGCAGGGGAACACCCAGAGTTTTATTGATGGCCCCATGAAAACGCCAGGCGGTCGCTGCCTGCGTGGGGTGGGTGGCTGTTGTCACATGACTTCAGTGCCTGCCCCTTCTTCCGCAGATAGCAGATGTAATAAAAGTCAGTTTAGACTGACTTTTATTACCAAAGGTAGGAGAAATCATTCGATGGTGTGAGTGACCATCAAATGATTTCTCCTGCTAGCGTCCGCATGCGAGGGGATGTGTTAGCAAACACTACTAGCGAAGGGATTCGGAATCGAGGGGGTGGGGCTGCCTGGCGAGCCAACTTGAATCAGGACCAAAAAACTCTTTTATAATAGAACTGGCTAAGATACCCAGAATTTGGATGGGAACCACAGGACATAATGACCTGAAATGTTTGTTTTATGTAATACTGTTTATCGGAAACCTGTTTTGCTTTGTCTTCAGGCAGCAGTTTATACCACGTACATTCATTTTACAAAATCTAAATCCAGTTTTTAAACAACAAAACAGATTTCCTATGCAATCCATAACACTGATGAAGCAGTGGGTTGATGTGATTTGCTTGGCTAATACTGCAGCCCTTTGGCTGTTAGGCACACCGGCAATGCAATACTTTTGGGTATAGTTCTTGTATAACAAAGTTTAATATGTGATTTATTTCCATTGCTAAAATGTTCTGTATTTTACAAGTGCAGGGACAACTGCGACATCCTGTAGATATGAAACTTCATATTAACAACCTGGCATACTGCTAAATCTTCTGCGGCAATCTTCTTGATCCTCCAATAGAAAATGTAAAATACATCTTTGGAATACATCGTTTTTGTGTCTGATTTACATCTAAACTTTGTAACAGATGAGAGAGATATTATTTATATTTGACTGCTTAAGGTGTCTTCTGTATTCAGTTTCCGGTACAAAACATTCCTGCCTTTTATTTAATACCTGAGAAAACAAACTTAAGGATTACGGATTTGTCACCGAGGCAAAGTAATGCTTATACCGCGTTCTCACTGCGAATGAGAAATACACGGCTTTTACCCGGCATTAAAATGCTGGGGACTGCAGGGACGGCCCCCTGTTCTCACTGCAAGGCAAATTCCCGGGTGAAGGAGTTCTACCCGTTAATTTGCCTTTAATCACAGGTTTTTATGCAGTGAGAACAGGTCAACCCGTGTCTGCATACCCAGATCTCAAACGGGTAAAAAGAAGGGTTTTACCCGTGTATGAGATCCGGGTATGAGACCCGTTCACACTGCAAAAAAACCTGTGTTAAAAGGCTAATTTCCACGTCGACATGCTAGACCCGGGAATTTGCCTGCAGTGAGAACGGGGTATTACATAATTGTTGGCAAGGAAATTGTTCCTTTTATTCATACTTTCTGCCGGGTGATTCCAGTATTGATCAAGCAGTGTATGGAAGACTGTGTATCCTATTCCCAGACTGCACAATGACCGCTTCCACAGGTTTCAGCAGCTGTGTGTAGGCTTGTGTGTCAGTGTAGTCCATAGGCTTGTGCTTGCCATGTGTACAGTTTATATGGAACGTAAAGGAACATGTAAAACTAGGATCAGATCATAATACTGTTCCTATACACAAAACATGCGTCAATACTCATACACGTTTAATTAAAACATATAGTGCACTGTATAGCTGTACTCCTACCCACACATTATTATTTTGATGCTCTATACCCGTTCCCCTAGCACTTCCGTGTCCTGCTCCCTAACTTCCTCCTGTCCTCAACCTCTTCACTTGGTCTCTCCAGTTCTGCAGGTCCCGGGAAATCACTGAACGATATCGGCAGCCGATATCGTTCATTGTGTACATGCAATATCGGGACCCATGGACAACATTGTTAATTATAACGGCCACTGCCCCTGTCCGAAGCGCTACCTCACTGAGCAGAACATACTATTTTAGGTTATTGGCAGCTCTGTCATATTGGAGTATGAAGACATACAAAAGAACATAAGTGTGTAACGCTTCTGGCATTCCCAAAAGTTATTTGCCCAAGTGTGAACAATAAGGAGAAAATCACCATACGGATACATGCTCCTTTTACACGCTCCGGCTCCTGCCGGGCGGCGAAACCCCGCACGGCTTCTTCCGTGCCGCACTCAGAAGTTTTCAGTGGTGGGGATGGCCACAGGTATCCGCGTCCGCTCGCCACACTTTATAAAATCAACTCCACGCCGATGTGGATAGTGGGGGTATGAAAAGGTCGTAGGACGCCTACCGCCGCCCCTCGCGGGCTCGCTGCGCTCGCCACGCTTCGGGTTCACGTTTATACTGGGGGGGGGGGGTGGCGTGGGGGTGCATTTAAGCATTGTAAGCACCCATTAGGGTGCTTATACAATTTAATATCGTATATGCGTTAAAATCGCATGCCATCGGGTGCATGGCATGCGATGCGATTAAAAAATCGGGTGACTAATTATCGGGGCGCCGTGCTAGTACACAAGTACCCTTGATTCTAATGTGTGTGAGTATATGTGGGCTGTCACTCACTACATACAGTGTTACGCTGCATTTGGTTTTATTGAGCACACTATCACTGATACTGTTGGAGTTTGAGAAAAACGCCATACAGTAGGTTCCGATACATAGATATAATATTGCCACCACCTCCATTAGAACAGCGGAGGTAAAGGTCCATACACACTGGGCGATTTGGCCCAGTATGTATGGTGAGAGATGTTGAGGAAAATCGCTGGGCTTTTTTGCCCGTTTTGGCAATTTTCCCTGGGGTGGACAACTCTCCATAGCTATGGAAAGCCGGTCACCATGTCACTCATCTGCTGGTAATATAGCAGATGAGCGGCCGGGCCTGTGATGAGGCGGGAGCGTGCATGAGCGCTCACTGCTAATCGCTGCCCTGTACACACTGGGCAGCTTTCAGCTCAAAGTCACAGAGTGTGTTTGGGCCTTAACTTTCCTCTACCTTATCACATATGTGTGTTGCACATAAATCATTTGTCCATGTACAGGAATCTGTCCTTTGACTCCAGTTTTATAAACTGTACTCTCTTAAACATGAAGGGTGAGCAGCTGAATGTGCGGTGTGTAACTATTAATCATTTCTCCTTTTCTTGTCTTGTAAGTTAATGTTTTCAGGTAGCTCAGTGAGACAGTTCCCTTACCTAGCAAGTGGAAATGGAAAGCATTTGTCAGTTTATTCACACACCTATTATATTCCGCATCATTGAGGAAAAGTTATTAATCCCTCAGTACAAGCTGTTCCAGGACACCGGTGTATTGTGATAAAGAGTATGAAAAGTACAGTGGGGGTATTTACATCAAAGCACAGAATTCACATAGATAGACTTTGAACCAACTGTCTTGTGCAGTGTATTGTTTTGCCTAGAAGAGATTCTTATCTATAATGGCAAATTCCTGTGATGTCCTGAATTGATTTTCCCCTTGTAGTTATCAGTCTGTCTTAGTAGTGGGAGGCACATTGAAATATTTGAGATGAACAAAGATGACTGTACAAGTGTCACCTCACAATGAAGCTTTACTCTGGCTCAGGTTGTTTTGACTTGGATCACAACTAGTATTCAGTTGTGAGAGAGAGTAGCACAGATTATTTCAGGGGAGGGCGATTTGTGATAGTCTAGCTGCTAGGGAACTACACATCCCAGCATGCACTGTCACAGTTGCTGTGAAAGAAGGTATCCAGTTATTAGATTGACAATCAAAAGGTTGACATGCATTATGCAGACATGGTCAAAAGCAGACACAATAAAAAGGTAGACATAGAAAAAAGGGCGACAATAGTTTTTCTGTTTTTAATTTTTTTTTTTTTTATACCGGCTTGTTCATACTTTACACCTCCAAGTGGGCATATAGTTAGATTATAATAGTGTGCCTAAAGTATGGCAAGCATAGTGAGCCATGCAAGGGGATGCGGTTACAATGATAAGGTGTCCATGTCGACATAGACAGAAAAAAAAGTGAAAACCTCATTTTTTATAATAATTAAAAAAAAACTTTATATATGAACTAAGTACATTTTATTTATATAGTGCAATTTCTCCAACAGGACTCACGGGGCTTTACAGACATCAAAATAATGCACAGAGGGTTTAGGTAGTACAGAAATAGATAAGTAAGACATAAGAGAAAACCTTGAGAGCACAGTAAGCAAAATGCGGGATTGGTGTAGACATTTTGGATAATAGCTTCCACAAGTTGTGTATTCTACCCTAACAGGGTACCAGGTGAGGCAGCCATCTTGGGCGCACTGCGTAGGATTACCCTGGGTAACATAGGTTACTCCTAGAAAGTATTTCACAAAATAGGTGATTTCAGTGTTTAATTTGGTCCCAACTAGACAGTCAGGTCCATGTATTTTTCACCCCTTCCACAAGAGTACCATATAAGGCAGCCATGTTGGGTGCACTATGCAGGTATGGGAAAGCAGATGCTTGTGTACTAGTACCCATGCACGGAAACATCCACGTGAAACACATCTTGCCCACAAAGGAACCATCTGAGGCCACCATCTGGGGTACACTGCATAGGATACCGCTGGCAGTGTGTGCAATTTGATGAGGTACATATTACAGGAATAGCACATGGTGGGGTAGCCATACGCTGTGGGGGTGGGAGGTATTTTTTTTATTATTTGAAAATCACATGATGAAAACACCTTTGCAGGGGACTGACGAAAAGGGGAAAATGTAGGAATCATTATTTTCCAACATACAGAAGTTACTTGCTCATGTAAAACAGGATGCTGAATAATTACCATGTGATGATCAACAGTAACGTCACACACATTTGGTGCTCTTTAGAATGCTGAATCCTCATGCAAGATCGTTTACTGAGAATATTATTCAGTCTACCGCATTTGTGTGTCAGAGGAAAGCAAGAGTTTCCATTTATATATAGAGCACCATCTTAGTGTCCTAGATATCTACTGAAGATAGTTTTTAAATCAACCATGGAAGCTAAAATGTGTGCTGAAGGTGCTATTTTATATGACTATAGTAGTGACGTGCTGCCGGCCAAAGCAGCTCCTCACCTTTCATATTCCAGTACAATCCATAGTTTTGAATTTATAAAAATGATTAGAATAATACAAGGAATTTATTTAAAACTTAATAAATATAATCTTTGTATTATTAAAAAAAAAACATTATTGGCCAAACATCAGCACTAATACCAGCCAGTCCCTCACCAAGCATCGACCTTACCACACTTCACTGGATTATGGGGCAGATGTGGTAAACCTTGAGAGATTAAGTACTAGCCATTGGCTCCCAGTGCTGCAATATAACAGGTTGTGCTTGAAAAACACTTAGGAGCTGATTGGTTGGTACTTTTTCTCTCCCTACATTAGTACTCTCCATTGTTTTGTACATCTGCCCCTGTATAACATGTCAGAGTGTACTCCCTTGTCACGCATCCAATGTAGTGCAGTATGCCTGCAGATAAAAAGCAATTGGGGATTGTGGGGTTTGTTGTATTTTATGGCACAGAAAGATGGCATGGTTTATGAGATCTATTTATATTTGTAATGTCGCTCATTTTGAACAATACAGATGTGTCCTTTCTGGAGCATTTGCGGAACGTTGCATTACTTTATGACCCGTAGAAGTAGGAATGGATTTAGCAAGCTATAGTCAGGTGCCAACTTTGTCATAAACTTCTCAGAAATATAAATTTTATGTTTTTGAATAATAGTTTCTTTATTGTAGAATGAGGACGGACTACAAGAATATTTTGAAACGGTTGTCAGAGTGACTAAAGTTGACCCCAAGAAGATAGTTGGATGGGTAATTAAGGATTTGCTTGGTTACTTAAAGCAGCAAAATCTCACAACCCAAGAAAGGTGAGAGACCGTTACTGTATGTGTCTGTGTACTTGACTTTTACTGGGTAAGAGGAGATTTTTGTTTTTACTAAATATTCTGTATTTCTCTTAATTGCCAGGGTTTCTTTTCTGTGATGTATATCGATGAGTGTTATTTTTGTATTAGATTTTTTATTTTTGAAAAAAAAACATCATTGATTTCATTAGTCCTAGACTGTACTGTGGTCCATGGAAGAAAGGGCCATATTTAGTCAGGAATTTGGTGTATTTAAATCTATTTAGCAATATATATAGGCAGGACTTTTACAGCTACCATGATTCCAGTTAATATATCTACAGTTTCTAGATAGTCCATATGTCTACCCCAAAAGATACTGAGTCAAAAAATTGGCATGCAGTAGGTTGACAGGGTCAAAATGTTGACCTGAAAAAAGTTACACACATGAAAAGTTTGACAATTAATTTTTCATGTGTTTTTTTTTTTTTTTTTACTGGGGTTGTTTGTCAGCAGTGCTTAAGTGTGGAAAGGTCAGGATTGTTTGTGAGTCAGCAGCCACCCGAATAGTGGAATGCCAGCCTCCAGTATATAGACAAAAAAGTTTCAGGTGGCGCTTAAACCACAAGCAAGCAACAATAATAAAATAAATATTCAATTTATTTTCAGCAGGATGGAATGAAAAAGACTAACCTACATTTCACCTCCCTGGGGGTATCAAAATAACAATACAAGTTTACAGATATGATGATAAAACATATAGACAGTCATTGATAAGAAATATGCAACTTTCATCAATACAATAACATTAATTGCACTGGACTTCTATACATTTAGTAGTAGGAGTCCAACACCTATGGATTTTTTGTATAGGGTGGTAATGGGGAAATCAACAAATATATTCCTCTGGGTGCTGGATATAAAAGTTGATAACTCAGTCAGTATTTCACCCTAATTCCTGTCTTTACCTGTATTTCGTCTGGTGCAGTAGGAATTGTGCACATGACCAGCTGAAAATTGCTTTAATGTACCAATGGCTGGGTTCTGTAGGGCAAAGACTGATGTTACCTCTCCATTCCTCTTGGGGCCACCGGTCAGTGGGCCCGGGCTACAGTGGCTGTGCCAGCCCCGCCAGAAGCTGCGTCCCCTTCCGACAGAGCTCTCCACCGCTGCTCCCCAGTTGCTGGCCGCACACCCCCAACCCTGCCAGTCTCCCTTAAGTGGAGACGGGCAGGATTCCTGCTTCCCATCCCCGAGTGACTGGCAATTCCTGATGCTGAATGAGAGGCGCTCCATCTGTAAGTTTTGGTCCAGTGCAATTAATGGGCTGCCGGACGGGGTCCCGACAGTCGGGATCCCGACAGTCATTAACCCGACGTCGGGATCCCGACTGTTAATACACTGACGGCCGGGTTCCTGACGGCCGTCGGCTATTTTCCCTCGTGGGGGTCCACGACCCCCATAGAGGGAGAATAGAATAGGTGGTGAGCATAGCTCGCCACCGTGCCCGCAGCGTGGCGAGCGCAGCGAGCCCGCAAGGGGCTTTGTTGCGCTGGCCACGCTGTCTGAGACCAGGCAGTCGGGATAATGACTGTCGGGATCCCGACTGTCGGTGCCTCATACCACAACCCAATTAATGTTATTGCACTGATGAAAGTTGCATATTTCTCATCAGTGACTGTCTATATGTTTTATCATCATTTCTGTAAACTTTTATTGAGGTGATATGTATGATGTTTTCATTTTCTCATGCTGCTGAAAATAAATTGAATATTTATTTTATCATTGTTGCTTGTTTGAGGTTTAAGCTCCACCTGAAACTTATTTTTTCTAAACTAGTTTGCCCTTATTTCACCATCCGTGTTGGCATAGAGGGAGAAAATAATAGTGTAGCGTTACACTAATTGGTGATCCCTGGCCACAGTTGTCAACATTGACACCCCAAAAAATGTGAAAAACTCATTTCCACCTTTTTCATGCAGATACCTTTTCCATGTTGACATTTTGACCCTATTGCATGTTGACCTTTGGGGTAGACCTATTGCCTGCCTATCTAGACACTGTCTAACTTCTAATAATGCACACCCCAACTGCAGATGAAAGTGACAGAATCGACTTGTGAGTATAAATGGCAAACTATGAAAATGAAAGGGTCAGTGCACGAAGCAGTGGTAACCCCCATTTTTTTTTGTTTCCAGTGAAGAAATGGGTTACTCTCATTTTTCATATATGAAAAGGCATTTCGTGGTGTGGCACCTGTGCAATAATTCCAACTATGATGGCAACAGTTTCTGTTGATGTATCTGTGTATGGCATTCGCTTGTCTGCAGTACTTCTTTGGGGGTAGTTGAATTGTTTCACGTGTCCTTAGCTCCCATCGAAAGCAAAAATCTGCACAAAGTCCATTTTATGGGTGCCTAAATGCACTGAGTCCAACTATTGGGCACTGGCTGCCAGGTATTTAAGATGAGAACTACAGCGCTTGAAACAATTGGATCCCAGCATGTATCCAGATTTGTTGTGTGCACGCACATGCAATGTGTTTTAAAAAAGTGAAGCTGAGTAATGTGCTTGCATGGCCTTTATAGTGGATTAGGGCCATGGTCTGACAAAGAAGTGTGGCATGTAATGATGCTATACAGTGGGACAAAGGGTGGAGCATAAGTCAGTCACCACAAGACCTCTACAGCAACGGAACTCTTGGTGCATTCTTTGTGCTGTGTTATGCAATATGTGGTGATATAGGATATGTCATAGCATTGAGATAACTCAGCCATTGATTATTGCACCTTAAATGTCCTTTTTCAATAAGCAGAATCAAATTAAAGTTGTGCTTTTTATTCCATGAAAATAATGTGATGAGATACAGGAGTAGTTGTGAGTAGGATATAGTGATGGGTAATATTTCTGTAAACATTGTAACAAAAAATACAGTACTTTTTTTTTTTATGGCAGACTGCTAAACAATCACTGTTTTCTGTTTGTAGTCTAATCAGTCCCATCTTGTTAGCTGACCTTATGACACTTTTGGAGAATAGGGTTATTTCCTCATCAGCTGCTAAACAGGTATGTATACAGTGTCGTTCTGCGACTATATACACGCTACACCTGTATCAGGTAATTCTTTTATGTATCTTCTGCTTTCCCAACTGTTTTGCGCAGCAGAGCACTATGGCGCCTTACAAACCAATAACAATAATGACAGACCGGATATAGCCAGAATTGTTGCATTTATAAAAGAAGTGTTGCATGGTATCACAGAACAGCATTTTCTCTGTGCAGCGATGGAGTGCAGTCACATGAAGATGGCTTTCACCCTTATACCCCTTTCTCACCAGAAAATGCAGGGAACCAACCGGGAATTAAGGCCAGGGATTATGCCAGGGCATTCCTGTGTGGCCCCTTTCACACCAGAAAAGTCCCTTCATTTTCTGGTGTCGGAGGGAGGCGGGCAGGATGTGGTGGGCAGGAGTTGGGATGGTGGCATAGGCATAGATGAACAATACTCACCCTGGGTTGCTAGTCCTTGGTGTAGGCTGGTGATTCACAGAGGCGGCTGGCATAGATTACAGGTCAGATGGCGGGCACCAGAGAGCTGCGCCATCTTCATCCGCAACCTGTCCTGTCATCTGCGCCCGCGACCTGTGTGGATCCCCTGCCTGACTGCACACACTGAGGACCAGGCAATTGGGGTGAGTACCCCTACCCTTTTCACACCGGCCAGGACCCGGGGTTGAACCCGGAAACAACCCTGCTCCATAGCTGGTGTAAAAGGGGTATTAGATAATTGGAATCCCCCAAAATCTATGCTGACAACTGATTTTAGACCACACAATCAAAAAAATGCTCAGTTTTCTATCTTGTGTAGGTTGTGTTGTGTGTGGATCCAATATTTTCTATTTATTTTTATTTCTTCTTCCAAAGTAAGAGTTACCACATGAGAGACTGCAAATTCAGTGTGCGTGTAAGAACATTCATAGCTGGGAAGTAACTAGCAAATATAAATATGATTATAGCTTAGAATCTATGTTACAGGATCCTGTACGCATTGTGCTGCTAGTGGGATGTGACAGAATAAACCGCATCTCCTCAGCTTGCCTGTTCTTTCTGCAAATTATAATCTGCTGCTTTTGTCAAAGATTTCCACAGGATAAACTTACATGATGTGTTTCCGTTATAAAAATTAATGGTAACAGTTCTCCACCCATAATAATAATATTACTTCAGGTTGAGTCTCCATTATCCATCATTTTGAAATACCGAATATTCCACATTTTTACATTACTGGAGGCTGAGAGAGTCACACCTTTGCTTTAAGATGGTTCAGTGTACACAAACTTTGTTTCATGCACAAAATTATTAAATATTCATATTCTATGCCATGCCCTTCCAGCTATGTGTGTGTGTAGGTGTATATGAAGCATATACATGCATTCTGTGTTTAGTCATGAGTCCCCATGGTATGCAATTATTCCAAAATACATCCAATATCAAAAATACTTCTGGTCCCAAGCACTTAGGATATGAGAGACTCGGGCTTACCCCTAAATATGGCCTAATTAAGTATGTTTTCATTTTTAACTACTAGTTTGTATATAGAAACACATAATTTTAAATAAGAGAACATTTGGGGACCTAGTTCACTGATAACTCTGCCCCCCTTCTTCCCTCAACCCCCCTTTGACTTCTCCTCCATTCTTTCCCTGCATGCTCCAATACATTTTGACTACAATGACAGGGACAGTGTGGTGACCGAGCCAAGAGCCTGATCATTCATCATAGTCAATTTGTCTGTAGGAAGGCAGGAGCAGAGTTGGCCGGCATTTTGGCTGTGGCTGCTAATTAAACTCTGCCCGGTGGGCAGCTGTTCATCCTGGTCAGCTGCTTCTTGGCGAAGTGCAGACAAGGAGGTTGAAGTTCAGAATATGGGATCTCCTGGGTTAGGGTTATACTGCTGATGGAGACTTTACAGAGTAGGGAGATTAGGTTTAGGTACTAATGATAGGGGAGGGTTAGTCTGCAAGGAGGAAGGGTTAGAGGGGAGGGAGAAGGTCAGTATACTTACCCCTGTTGGGTTCTCTTCATTGGGGTGCAGCTGTTGGTCTTCTTACAGCCGGCATCCTAGTCCGCCAGCCATCTGTAGGTATTCTGGGATAACCTGTGAGAGAGATGAAGCAACAGGAATAGAGGGCACGATAGACGCTAAGGAGATGGCAAGAGAACAGACTGTATAACTGATAGTAGGAGAAGGGAAGGAGACCGAGAGATTGGCAGAGAGGTAAGAACTGACAAGAGATCAAATGAGAGATACGTAAGCCAGATGATTCTCTAGTCTCAAGGAGCCCGCTGCAAGTTCCAGTCACAGGGACCTCCTCAACATGGTCCATCCTGCTTTAGGCTACCAAGGAAAGGGACAGACATAAATGTCTGTGTAGGGGGACAGGTGTTTGATATTACATGCATGGGGATGTCCCTGGTGTATAGACTTATGTGCCGGGGCTGCTGAATGACATCCCTTTGGATGCAATTGAAACCGTATTTATTTTAGTGTTCTATTTTTAAACAATTCAAACATATACAGACCAAAATTCTAATGCAAAACAATTCACACAAAATTACACAGATGAAACTAAAACTTGGTAAATATAATGCTGCAGCCTTTCCCAGAGGCTCGATTTGACGTGTCCCTGCCATACCTAAAATCTAACAATTATAGCATAGGGCGAGTAAAAGCCCAATTCAAAAGCCCCTGGTTTCAGTGAAATAAAAAAGATATATATTTATTAGTTCATAACATGCAGAAGTAGACAGACACTGTTTGCCTACATCTCTGACATCACAATTTGGACAAAAGTTGGCTCCTTTCATAAAAAAGTTGGCTGGTCTGATGAAAAAGTTGGTTAGGTGTATGGTCAGCGTTTTAGTTGGTCAGTCGTCCTTCATTGTGACATTACAGTGGGTATCAAGCATTGGTTTTCCCACAGAGCTGTTGCTTAAAATGACGTGTATGCTACATTTATATACATGGCAAATTAATGATGTAATATTTGCAGTGATCATCGATGTACCCTCTCCTTGTAGAGATTCAGCTGATCTGTTATTATAATGTGTATGCCTTGGGAATAAATGTAAATCATTTTAAAAGACAATTGCATGATTTTTAGCATATCACTCCTGTATCATATCCTTGGTTTAGGGATGCAATCTTTATTTAGCGCTTTTTTTTTTTTTATTATTATTTTTTTTTTTTTTGCTTTAAGCGTTCTGTAGTTTTATGGTTTATTATATTAAGTGCCAGAAGGACTCATTTTATTTGTTGTTTCCTTTCCAATAAATCCAAATTAAACGTCAAACACCCTTCTCCATTTATGTGAAAATAGAAGTTTTAATATATGTGATTATGGAAGGTGTCAGAGTAGTTATTTAAAACCAGCAAAAGGCCCTTCGTCAGAGTCTTTGGCATAAGAAAACACTGACCGCACCACGTGCCTACGTGAATAGAAGAAGCATTTGTCAGTCAAGCAACATTTGTTAATGTTTAGTAGTAACACATCTATTCTTACTTCAGAGTGCATTAAATGATATGAGCAGCTTGAAGCCGGCATGCTAACACGGAATTATGATGTGCAGAATATAATCATGTCTATTAATACTAACCTTCAAAGTGCTGGAGGAAAGCGCCGCATCCCACTCTATAGTCACAGCTTGTTCACTCACTGGTAAATGCATGAAGCGTCTCATTGCTTGTCTATGTACCTCATAACAATTAAATAACAGCAACCGGCTCTAAATATACCGTGGTCATAACAACTGATTAATGTCATACGCTGGAATTCTATTTGGGCTGTAAAAAGCAAGGTTATTAATATAATAGATCCACTGAACATTTCTGTTGTGACTGGTATGAAGCAGTGATCAGGGAGGAGAAGTGAGCAAGAGGAGAAGCGGCCCATGGCAACCAATCAGCAGCTCTCTAGAATTTTATTTTATGCAAATTATAGATGTTACTTCAGTGCTGATCGGTTGCCATGGGCCACTTCTCCTCTGGCTCACTTCTCCTCCCTTATCACTGCTTCATACATCTCCCCCCCGTTGTACATATAGCCTTTTCTAACGTAAGTTGCCTTTCACAAGTTCCACTCTTTGTTTATCATGGCGTGCACAGTCTTTTTTCTTTTTTTTTCCATAGAATTGTCGCTTTATAGGTGGAGGGAAAATGCTGGGAGCACATGTTTTAAAATAACATTCTGAAACGAGCATCATCAGTAGCACCCTTAAGGCATATCACACATGTTATTCAATCAGGACTAGTTGTAGGAAGCAGTGATAAGGGAGGAGAATTGAGCCAGAGGAGAAGTGGCCCATGGCAACCAATCAGCACTGAAGTAACATGTATAATTTGCATAATATAAAATTATACAGAGCACCTGATTGGTTGCCGTGGGCCATTTCTCTTCTGGCTCACTTCTCTCATCACTGCTTCATGCATCTACCCTTCAGACTCATGTAACTTACTGTACAGAGCGGCACATACTGGATCTTAAAGCTCCCCACACACGGAACAATATACTGTATTGCTGAGTAATATATTGCTCAGTGTCCCGTTTTCATCAGAGACCAGAGATGGCTTCTGATAAAAAAAAGTAGAGACTCTGCCCGGGGAAACAGCTGATCACAGGAGCACGCTCCTCCGACCAGAGACCACCCCAGGGTTGGTCTCGGGAGTGTGCTCCCGGGGACAGTTGTCCCGTACACACGGGTATATGGTTGTTTAGCGACCATATCCCTGGCAATATAGGCTAGAATCGCCCCGTGTGTACAGGGATTAACACATTTACGCAGTATAGATCTAAATGCATCCAACTCTACATCAGACTCCGTTGTCTAGTTTGGTTATATTTTATGATCTGGGAGAAACAGTTCAACTCTTCAGCACAAAGCATTACCCAGATTATATATGGGGGTTCTGTTTGAGGTGTGAATGTGAGCTACTGCCCAGGACATGGGTTAAACTAAGTTTATGTGAGAGGGGATATTTGCATCTCTAGCAATGTAATGTATAGGATATTGTACAGTATAGCCAGCCGAGCACCAGTGGAGAGTTGTTGTTGGAATCGTCGGCAGATTGATGGGTGAAGGTGTCCATAGGCACAACAACACCAACCTCGTCCTTTGCCTAATTTTATTATTTTCATTGAATTGTTATGAGCCCTAAATGGATGATGGATAATTTTAATATAATAATAATAATAATAATAATAATAATAATAATAATAATAATAATAAAAAACACTAGCTATGGTTTTATCTTAAAATATGTATACATCATTTCTAAGTAGGACAGTTTGCAGGGGCAGTATGTGCATGTCCTACCCATTTACACTCCATTCAAGATGGCACATGGTACAGTACAGTGGAAATGTATTGCAGTTACTGGTACATTTTGGGCTGACAGTGCCCCCCCTGGCACATTCCTAATGGGAACATTTCCACTGGATAAAAGGCCTAGATAAGTGTGTCTCAACCTACAGGCAAGAAGCCCTGCATAGACACTAAGGAGGTAATTCTTATCTATTCGCTCCCTTGCACGGAGCACTGCGGGCTTTGGGGGGGGGGTGGGGGGCGGGAAACGGTTGCTCCCATGGGAACGTCCAGCGTTTCATGGATGTTCCCATGAAAATGGCACCGTGATGCGGGTGTTGGGGTGGGCAGCTGACGTCACCGAATGTCAGCTGCCTGCCCTGTTCACGTAGCAGGGCACTGCAAATCACCAGAGTGGCTTAGAATTGCTAACGCTTAAGAAATAATTTGATGGTCGGTGAGTATCGAATGATTTCGGCCCTGCGCACAAGGCTGCAAAACATCCATTTGCATGCGTTCGGGGGAACTCGCTGTGCGAGGGGGGGGGGGGGGGGGACATTTGTGCCGGGAAAAACAGCAACAGATGGCCATAATCTCAATACCAAAACGCAAAAGAAAAATGTCAGTGGCCAACCGTTGTTATATCATTCTTTCTGATCTGTCATTCCTAGCAGCATATACAGGTTGAGTATTCCTTATCCGAAATGCTCGGGACCACGAGCATTCCGGATAAGGGAATATTCCGGTTTTTGGAATAATTTTTTTTTAGCCATACTTACCTGCCCCTGGTGGGTCCCCGATGGTCCCTCGGCGTCCATGGAGTCTCCGGCGTCCACGGCAGGCCACCAGCACCGTCTCCAGCGGTCCCAGGAGTGCTTTGCGCAAGTTCCCAGGCGCGCCGGTGATGCCGGAGAGGATGCTGAAGGCCTGCTATGGACGCCGGAGGACTTGGTAAGTATTAAAAGAGGGTTGGGGGGGGGGGGGACAAAAAAATTTGAATTATTCCAAAAAAACACGGTTTTTGGAATAATTCGGATACGGGATGATGCCCGGATACGGGATACCCGACCTGTATATAACAATTTGCAGGTGGAGCGAGCTGCCGTTGTGGCGTCTCTTAAACTCTTGGAACAGCACCCTAATTGCTGGTGTTGCATACAAAAGTCCAACAGAACCGTAAATGCGGCATTCAGCCGTACTTACTCACACCAGGATTTCATTTAGATTAATTGGATTGATTTACTCCTTTGTGTTAATCCTTCATTTTAAAACTAAATTTGAAAAACCGATTTGAACTAATCCACCTATTGTAAAGTACGTCTGACTTCTCTATCTGTTCATAGAAATAATGTTGAAGGATGTTCTGCTAGTTCTATTGTTTATATATGAAGTGACTCCTTCACATATGTTATTGCATTTTATGTGCTTAATATAAGCAAATGAATCATCAATATGCAGAATTTCATACATCTGTAATGTCTTAAGGTAGATCATTAGAATATATTGTTCCCTAACCTCTAGAGGTCCAGTCCTTATAAAGCAGGAATAACGGACATCCTAGAACAAGAGCAAAATCACATGGCCCACTGAAGCGGATGAGATAATTTACTACTATTTATTCTAATTCACGTTGGCTTGTATCTTCTTGTTAAAAAAGCAATTAAGATTTTTTTTTTCATTTAATCTAAAACTTAATTATGTTATCAAGCCACTTCAATAGTCTCATTAGTATAAGGGCAATTGTTAGATCACACATTAGAAATGCTGCAAAGTGAAAAATCTGTGATCTCACTTTAATCAAATAAGCATCAATCATAGACAGTCCAGCAGGGGATTACAGGATAATTTGTACTGTAGGTGTTCCAGGAGCTCTGCAAGGGAGACAGTAAGACCCCAACGCAGATAGTACAGGAGAAGAACCTAGGACAGCTCACTGATCGAGGACAACTAGAAGACATCTGCCAGGGAATTGTCGATGGGCACAAAGAAGAGGTATTGTACTTTCTATATATCTAGCTATTCCTCACTACTAATACAGTTAATTACCTTATACATTACTATACACCGCTTTTAGCTTATTATGCTAATTATGTCTTCAAAGAATGAATCCTGTTTACTCAGTGGGGGTCGGTTACATAGCAGAGGTAGTGCACCCTAATTCACTTTTAGAAGGGATGCTTTTGCACAGAGGTTTTTGCAGCAGTTCCCATACAAAATTATTCCTATTGTTATACATAAAAGGTTGTTTTAAAAATAAATCTTTCAAAAGCACTGCCTTTTCCCTAGCCCCTCTTAATATACAGTGCTAGCTAGTAGAGAATTATTTCTGACTCGTGAGCAGAGGCGCTGGAACGTTTTTAGGTTGGGGGGGGCAAGATATAATCTCATTTTGGCGCCCCCTAAATTGCTATATGTTACCCCCGGGCACTATACACACTGGCAGCGGCATATATGCATGGGCATTATACACAGGGCAGCGGCATATATGCGTGGTCATTATACACAAGGCAGCGGCATTTACGTATGGGCATTATACACAGGGCAGCGGCATATACACGTGGGCATTATACACCGGGCAGCGGCATATACATGTGGCCAGAGACACCAGGACTGACATTAATCCAGGGGTTGTCATTTACTCGTAAAAAGTGGAAAAAGTGGCAGTGTCACCCCCAAACAGATTTATGTGATTATGTCTGATTATGATAATCAGACATAATTACATAAACCTGTTTGGGTGTGAATCCAGGGGTAAATGACAACCCCTGGATGTGTCAGTCACTGGGGAAGGGAGGGTGAGAGAAGCAGCATTGGCGGGCGCACATCTTCCCTGCCACCCGCCCGGCTATATTACTGATTAATCAGCTGCCCACCCGCTCGCCAGGCTATATAACTGATTTATTATCAGCCGCCCGCCCGCCCCTATATTACTTATGTATTATCATCCGCCCGCCCGCCCTCCTATATTACATACCAGGCGCCGGGGATGGCTGCTGCTGCTGCCGCCGGGGAGATGTGTAAAAGACGCGCCCGCCAATCACAGTGTATGTGGAGGGGATGCGCCGGCAGTGATTGGCTGGCGCGTCTTATGCACATCTCCCCGGCGGCAGCAGCAGCAGCCATCCCCGGCGGCTGGTATGAAATATAGGCGGCCGGGCGGATGATACTTCTTTAATATAGGCGGGCGGGCGGCTGTAATATAGGCGGGCGGGCCGGACATACTGCCTCAGTAATTTTGGGGGGGGGCAAGCTGCCCCCTCGCCCCCCCCCCCCCGTTCCGGCGCCACTGCTCGTGGGACTTGGTGGCTTCAAATGTCCCTTCATTAATATTTTTCTTAGGACACACATGCAACTTATGCTGATTAAAATGATATGGGGCATGTCTATATTCTGTGTTTTCCTCATTTGCATTTGGACCTGGAAAATGTATTCAGTATGGTTTTTTGGCACAATGCAGGAACAAACCGACTGAAAAATTGTAGAGATTTTTTTTATGTCTCCATCCTATATATGATAAAAATACTAGTGCTGCTCCTCACCTTTATGGGGGCAATTAATGTGTTTTGCGCAATGGCGAACACTAGATGGCACCCAACAGAGCAATTCAAGTGTGGTTCTTTCGGGCGAACATAGCCATTGGTGCTGACATTACTGTTATACTGTTCCGAGCTGGTAACTAGTAAACAGTCCCTAAAAGGATATTTTGTTTAAAACAATTTCTGTATAGACACAACCCTTACAGTTTCATTATATGTGTAGATATGTCTGATGTATCCTACCTACTGTTTATTCTGGTTCCATAGTGAATAAGTGTGAGTAATTACATTTTCTCATGTTACAGATGTATACATGTATACCTGGACTTGACACACAATCCAGCGCATTACGATTAGCGCCAGTGAGACGCACCAAGCAGTGTAGTGAATTCTTTGCATCTTATTCACACCAAAGGCACACAAAACACCATGTGACCTGTACAAGAGCTGGTCAAAGACTTTACCCGCACCGAAATTAATTTGAGACATGTATAAAGTCACAGACAAAGCACAACGTAACATCGCATCACTTTGTATACGGATTCCTTTTCACACATATATGCATATCAAATTAGCCAGTGCAATGGTTCTCTCGCATCACATTGTGACTAAGATGCACATTCAAAAACCACTGCGGTAATAATGTATACTGACACCTCTCTAACCACCCCTGTCCCTACCAAGTCATCATCTATTCTGTGGAAGTGTTGCATAAAATCTTGCCACTTATTGTATTATTGATTGTGTTGTGTGTACTAACCCACTTTCCCAAAGAAAATGTATTTGAGAATAATGGCTGATGCTGGATCACCACCATCTCTGAGATTGGTCAAAAATCAATAGTTATGTTCATTCAGAAAGTTAAAGCCTCCCCGAAATTTACCCGCTGACATTCTTTATAACATTTTCTTGCCCTGGCCTGAACAATTTACTTTGCCCGTGAACTACCCACTTTTAGTAGTTGAGTATCACTTTAATAACGAAGGTTGAACTTGGTGGACGCAAGTCTTTATTCAGCCTTAACTACTATGTAACTATTTAAGTAGTGAAACGTGGGGAGAAGCGGAACAGTGGAGAAGTTGCCCATGGCAACCTGTCGATTTCTAGCTATCATTTTATAAATTGTACTTGATAAGTTTTACATTGATGCTTATTGGTTGTTATGCATAACCTCTCCACTGGTCCACCACTTCTGACACAATGTTCTGAGCCCTGTCAGTGTCAAAATTCCGCCCATCCTGAGTAACCTGAGAGCCAAATGATCTGATGCAGGCAGCAGCGGATCACAGAAGTATGCAAGATACGTCTATTAATACAAGACTTCTCCTGCAGCATTATCATAGCACAGACACAGCTGCATCCATCCCTGATCAGAACCAGAGCCCCCACTTTGTACTGTACAAGTGTTCATCTCAGGTTAATTGTATTTATATATTTTTTGCAGCCATTTTAGAGTTCAAATAAGTAAATGGCTTAAGCGAATCATCTACAGTAGTAGTAGTAGTAGTAGGACTCCTTCCTTCCATAGTAAAAGGTCTGTGGTTAGTATCTATATGTAATAATTTCCTCCAACTAATGACATTGGTTATCCCTGAGACATTGAGAGCTTTTGAATCACTTTAAACTTGTTTGATCTGAATAAAATGGAGAATGTAAAAGTATGATATTCGGAGGACATGATATACAGTATTTCCTGCTAATGTGAACCGCATGATTCCCTATTTAAAAAAGTTTGAGCCTGCAGTTAAAATTCTCACCTTAATCAGAGTGATATATAACTGGAATAGATGCACATACTCTTGCAGCATACACTATATAGTTCTCTTTGCTTTCTCTGTCCACCTGCGCCATAGAGACTGACACTACAAGGCGACTTCTAGGTGACCAGATTCAGAGATTTAAGTGAAAGGCTGGAGCAGTGCAACACATCTGTGTTGTGCATGTGTTGTTTTTACATGCCCCATAATGACTGTGTACATGTGTTAAATGGAACAGCAACTAGAGATCCAGATTTTGCCGCACACTGGTCTGACGTACCTTAGCTTGTAATAATGAATTATAGATGTAGCACTTCTCAGCCAGCTCAGGATTTTGCCAGATTCCCTGAACTGGTGAACGCTGGCGGAGTGGCGCTGCATCTGTCAGTAACGTCTCACACACACACGCGCGTCCCATTCACACAGAGGCAGGGAGCAGAATCCCTGCCCATCTCTGCTTCAGGGAGACCGGCAGGGTTGGGGGGGGGGGGGTACGGGCAGCTACAGGGAGGCGGTGGTGGGCTCTGTCAGAACGGGGCGTGCAAGCATTTTGTGCGCTCGTGCCCCCTTCTTGCAGATAGCGAGCAGCGGTGATTGGCAATAGGTTGGCCAGGAGCAGCTCTAATGAGAGCTGCTCCATCTGTGATCAGGAATCAGAGTACTGTATCAGAGAGGAAGGAGGGTGCAGACTGTATAATCGTCCTCCTCTGATCACAGATATGCTCCTAGCACTTCAATTAGACTATTCTGTGTTGTGCTAAGGAGGTCATTGATGTGAAATTAACTGACTACATAATGACATCAGCCTCATTCTTATGACCCCAAAGCTTCATTAAAGCCTCCAACTTTCAGCAAGAGCTTGGACCGTGATTTAAGCTCAGCTGAGTAAAAGGATCAATTACACATACAGCACGACAGTGTCCATAAGTGAAGGTCAGAGAGCCACCTTATTTCATATCTCATGTGTGCTTTAATCACTATTAGGTTTAGTAATTAGCAGAAAATTAGTACATTGTGATTGTATTTGTCTTGTATCACATTATTACATTGTGATTGTATTTGTCTTATATTTAAGGTTGCGGCAGTACAACAAGGAAACCTCAAAGTGATTCACAAGCTGATTGGATTAGTGCAGAAGTCTACAAACGGACGGGCAGATCCAGTTCTTGTAAAGACTATACTTGAAGAAAAATTGTTAGCAAAATAGTAATTCTTCCTCAAAGAAGTAAATGTATAATAAATTAATTGGTTTAAAAAAAAAAAATACTTTTCAATTTCCGGAATGCTTGCAAACACACTGCTGTGATAAATTGACATGGTCAATTATGCTTATCATTTATATGGTGCCACAAGGGTTCCGCAGAGCCTAACAGAATACATAAATGAGCAAACACAAGAAATCAACTTACTGTACAAGCTATCACATTAATGTTTGATTCCAGGCACGCTATCTGGTCTAAAGCTCACAGCAGACTATGCTTTTAAAGGTGAGCAGTAGGGTGACCAACTCATCCCTTTAATCCGGGAAACATTAATTACACAGGTTCTGTGGCTGGCTTTCACCTGGTTTTAAACTGCCACACCTCAAGACTACATTTCACCTGGTTTTAAACTGCCACAGAACCTGTGTAATTACTATGTGTCCTGGATAAAAGGGATGAGTTGGTCACCCTAGTGAGCAGTCACCAACACACCTGTCACTAATCATCTAGGGAAATGGTTAACATAAGCTATGAAGTATAGGTTAAACCAGGGTGCATGAGAGAATGTGACCACAATAAGACTAATTAAAAAATGTATCTAATAAACAATATATACACTAAACATCGGCACTCACCTTTCCTAGTTTTGGGGTGCCCTATGGCTTGTGACCACATTGTTTAAACAGAAATTGTAGGGGCTCTGCACTCACTAAATTAACTGATATCAATAAATAGTGGAGATTTAGTTCATGAATTGATCAATGCATTTAAGCCTACAGCCCCCTTCAATGGACCCCACTTTTCTGCAGGTCCTAACGCTATTGCTCAAAATGGCTACAATACACATAGCTATAGTGTAGGGAAATCACATCGCATGGGCCATTTTAGGGCTGTGCGATGCGATTTTCCTGTGTAATTTATTCACTGCTCTCTCAGCCCCGGGCCATCGCATCTGCTGCAAAATCGCATGCAATTTTATAGGGTGTGCGATGCCATGACATTAGGCATACAATAATATGATTGTATTTCCCAAAAATAGGTTTAAAGCACCCCCCCACTATCCACGCCACCCCGAAGCGTGGCGAGCGGTGGCAGAACCTGTCCTCCGACTTTTTCATTAGCCCACTATCCACGTCGGCGTGGAGTCGATTTTATATAGTGTGGTGAGCGCACCGAGCCCGAAGCGTGGCGAGTGCATGTAAAGTAATCCGCGTCCCCTCACCACGTTTCGGGCTCGCTGCGTTCGCCACACTATATAAAATCAACTCCACGCCGACGGGGATAGTGGGGAAATGAAAAGGTCGGAGGACGCGTTCCGCCGTCGCTCGCCACGCTTCGGGCTGGAGTGGATAGTGGAGGGGGGGTGCATTAAACCTATTTTTGGGACATACAATCATATATCGTATAAATAATTTCATGGCATCGCACATCCTAGTAAATCGCATGCAATTTTGCGGGACATGCGATGCGATATAGTGGGGTACAATGAGCATAGAAAAATTGCATCGCATGCCGCTATAATGACCGATGCGATGCGATTTCCCTATGGTTCCGTACGTAGGAAATCTGGGTGCTGTGCTAGGAAACAAGTACCCATTAATGTTTGATTCCAGGCATGCTCTCTGGTCTAAAATCTGGTCTAAAGCTAGCAGCCTACGCTTTTAAAGGTGAGCAGTTGCCAACACACCTGTCACTAATCATCTAGGGAAATGGTCAACTTAAGCTATGAAATATATATATATATATATATATATATATATATTCTAAGAGAAGAAAAAGCACGAGGGGAGAGGGCCCTGATTGTGAGAGCTTACATTCTCTGATGCATTCAGTGACAACAGTTTTATAGATTTCAATACATTTTATATACATGCAGTGTATATATATTTATATATTTATATATATATATATACACATACATACATATATAGAGTAGAGCATCATGTAGTTTAAATTGAACAGAGTTTAATTAGAAATATATACAGTACGTAGCAACTGATCACCATATTTGGTGTATGTACTGTATATAGTTCTGTTCTACTGTATGTTGAAACAGTATTATTTAAAGCTGAAATATAACAGAATTTACTTCTGCAAGGCATGGAAATCTAAGGTACTGAGGTCACAGTGCCCTTTATAAATGGTGTGCTCAGTACATCCTGAATGTACACTGTATGAGTAGAGGTTAAGAACAAACAGGGCGAATATAATAGGTTAGTTGTGCACTGTTTTAGCCATTTTCCAGCAAAGTTTTTTGTTTGTTTTTAAGGCAAAAGCAAGCCAATCGTCATTTTTACAAACACATAAAAAAAAATTGTGTGTACCTCGACCCCAATACTGTGATAGAACTCTGAAGAAGATGTAACCCAGGCCAGTCAGAGGTCTGGCTCCATGGTCTTAACAGGATGGTTCTTTTGCAATAAAGAGATTTAAGTCTGAGCCTCAATTATTTACACCAATAAAAATAGTCCTAAAAAGCCGAAGTATCAGTACTAAATATTATGTACATAATCCATTGCTACAGTGGCATAAATAGAAATGCCCACTGCCACAAAGTTGCTGGGGCATTACAGTTTATACCATTATCATTTTTTACTTACATGCTTATTGCCGTTAGTTATATGCACATTGCCACGGGTTTCATGCTCGCAGGCATGCCAGTGTTCCTGATCATGTGATTAGCTCATATTTCCCTGACTTACATTAGAGGTCAAGTAGGACATGTAGCATTAATCTACTCCTAGACGGCAGCCATATTTGGAGTGTTATTTTCAGCAGATTTCATGCAGATGGCCTGCACACATGAAATCTGCATAGTCCAGGGGTTCGCAAATGTGTTCCTCCGGACCACACACAGTTCACATTTTCCAGATCAGCTGTCAGGTGCCCCCAGGTGCATTCATTACTTATTGACACGTTTTAAAAGATCCACAGGGGGAGCTGAGGACACTGCATGGGCTACAATGGCATTGCTACACCACTACATAGTCATCCTCTTAACATAGACCGCTCTCTTACTCATTGTTCCAGCCTCAGGTTTTAAAGTTTGCTCCTCTGACTCATGTAATTTTATTTATTTTATGAAATTTCCACTGTATATTCCTGTTCTCTGGCTTTAGCATTAATATTTAAGGACATGGAATGGTAAAATGCACCGAATGATATATGTATTATGTGGATTTTGGGAGTAAGGTCCTATATAAATCAGGGATACACAACTACTTAGTTCTTTTGGCTGAATTGAGAGCTACTGTAATTTGCAGGGGCTGTAAGAAAAATGTACTTGTTTAAAAATATGCATTTAATACATTTATTCAGAAAATTGGTATCTCCTTGTAGTTATCATGTCACTGTCAACATGATAAAAAGTCTACCTGGGGTAGACGTGTGTACCTGTCTACATTTGGCAATATCATGTATTGTATGTAGTTACACTATGTCCCTCACCGCTGTAGCATCATATTTTAGCCTTACCTTTGTAATAAGTGGAGTGGAATATGTTAATACAGACATATCTAAGTAATTTATAGCTCTTAAATATAACGGCGATCACCGAAATAATTGCACGCTAACAAGGACACTGCTTTACTTATAAGACAACTTGATCACATATATTGTCAATGCAGACTTAACACAGGAACTAACATAGGTTACAGTATAACCCTGATTAATTAATACTAATACAAGAAAAGTTTAAAGACAATACTGTAGGTACAGAATAACCGGGATAGCAGCCAGCCAAAAGCTCATACATACAGTATGTAACTGTCACTGCTGATCCTCCTTCCATGTTCCTTGCTCTCTCCACAACTGCCTAACTCTCCCCCCTTTCTCCCCAATATTTTTACCTTTTATTTTGTTTATAAGTTCAAGTTAATTTAGTAGTTTATTCATAATTATTGTATTATTGGTCAACATATTGTTGGCATCATTTTACTCATTTCCTTGGTTCCCATGTAGAATCTTAGCATGGTTGCCTCTTTGGCCTTGTATATTTATATGCATACACATCAGGGTTGCCTACCCTCCCGGCCATTCCGGGAGGGTCCCGGAAATCGGGTCCCCCTCCCGGCCCCCCAGAAAGGGGGGCAACCCTCCTGCATTAACCCCAATCCCCCGCGATCCGCCCCTCGGCGGGGGGGTCCATGAGTAAAATGACGTGATCGCGTGCAAATACCGGCATTGCACGGTGGGGGGCGTGGCTAAAATGACGCGTTCACTGTAGACACCCCCCCCCCCCCCAACAGGAAAGCCCGTCTGTGGCTCCACCACCAATCTGCCTCTTTTTAGCGCCCAGTGATAGCCCCGCCCCCCTGTATAACAGAGCTGGCTGCCCACTCCCGGAAGGCAGCCAGCAAAAGTCGGCAAGTATGAGATCTAGGTATTCGCTTTTTCCATAAGATAGATAGACTTGCTACAAAAACTCTTATCTTCTTCAGTAAATCAAGGTAAGAGAGAAACATTCCAAACTATATGCCATTTTAAGATAATTTATACCAAGTCATTGTGAACAAAATGGCTTCTGCATCAGACACACACCTGCGTATTAGGGCAAAGGGTAGGCCTTATACGCACCATGTGCAACAAGCATCGCCTTCTACAATGATTAATTATATGTCTTAAAGGACACTAAAGAAACTAAGGTAACATAAGTATAAATTACTTATGGAGGAATATTTACATCCACATAGTTTTATTAGTTACCAATTTATTTGGGTGTAACTTGAACAGGTGATTAAGGTGCAATTAAGTGTAATCCGCTCATTGTCTAAAAGGGGAGTGATTTTGCAAATAAAAAAAATGAGGGCTATTCCAAATAAGGGGTCACTTGACTGTCTACAGCACCCATCACTCCTATTACATTTTGGACCTTGGTACGAATAGTGCTGCTGCGTCATTCTGATTCTTGACAGATCTGCACTGGGACAGTGAGTGAACTGATAGATGCAGGCTTATGGATGATGCCTGGGAGTCTGCAGACATGATAGACACAGTGGGAAAAGCAGGGCATTCAATAATTAGCATCACAAATCATAGTCAAAATGCATCGGTTTGGGTTCCTTTGCTGACCATTATTAAACCCACTCATAAGCAAGTAAATGGGAGTTCACGAGATATGGGTTGTGAGAAATGTCAGCTGTTACAAGACCTCAGCAGAAGGCTGGTATCTACAGTATGCGGAATCAGATCTCTCATCAACTCCCAGTAACAACAGCATGTGCACCCTGGAAAGCATACGGATCTATCCAATCCCCAACGAGCATTCCAGTTAAAAGGAAGTTCCCAAACATCACTATTAGGGCAGTTGGCACTCACGTTTCACAATAGAATGCAAACAATACCTATGAACCAATGCATTTGTTTCATTGTATAAAATATGTCGACATGGAGTGCAATTATATATTCATGTACATACAGTATATACACAGAACCACGCCAAAACTACTCATGTCACTTAATTACAGTTGTATTTACTGTATGCTGCAATAAATCAGCACTAATTATATTATGGCTGTTCCTAAGAGGATTTGTAGAACTGCTGGCAAAGGACATGTACATGCAGCTGACAGGATGGCCAGTGTAAAGCTAGCACTGCACAATAACGGGGGCTCAGGGGACCTCTTGTGAGTTTATGCTTATCTAATTACAAACCCTTTCCGTGGTATACTGTACAAGTGTGCAAAGACTGGGACATCCTCTCTGCAACTTCAGGTGCAACCATCCCAGTTTGTGCACCTTTAGTGTCTGCAATCAGCCTCACCAACAAAACTGGCACCTGCCATATACTAGGTGCAGTTTCCCCATCAGTCTGTGGCCTCCAATGTGAGCAATTAAGCCTCTGACTATCCAGCTGGTCATGTGACTCACCTGCATCTAAAAAAAAAAATCACCAGGGCGAGATGTACTAAGCCTGGAAAAGTGATAAAATGGAGAGTGATAAACCACCTACCAAACAGCTCTTAGTGAGCTGGTCCCCAATGTCTGGTGTGCTGTGTAATCTGTGAATTCCCCTCTTTACCGCTACATAAATCTCTGTTCAGGTCAGATCAAAAGTTCAAATTGCATCTCTGCGTATTTTAATAGAGCATATGTGCACCTTAGTCCTTGATTTATAAATTGACTCCTTTTAATTAGAAAAAGGTTACTATAATGTGTGAAAACACTACAGGTAATCATCAATGTGAACACACAACACGTTTCCTGTGTTGTACTAGTGATTTGCAGAAGTGACATGGGAAACCAAACAGGTGGCCATGGACGTTACAATCAGATGTGATGTGCGACTTTCCCTGCTGCTTGAGCTGACTGCGCTGCTGTGGGCATTGTGGGCACAGATACAGATAAGTCAGTGTACTTTTCTTGTAGGTACAGCAGCACAAAAGGGATTGTTTTGTTTTCTTTTGGGAGGGTGGGGTTGCTGTGATAAGTCACTCTGGTTTGGTACATTTATATGTCAACTTGTGTCTCTAATTACATAAGCATCACTCACATTTGTTTGTGCATGTAAAGAAACAGTTGGGGCTGGTAAATCCATGTACAATAGGGAAGGCTGTTTACCGATATTAATTTACCATCTGACTCTTTTATTTCCTGATGTTGTTCAGGAATGACTGTAAATCTTCTATTCGCACATTATTGAAGTGCAATTTTTATTTTGAAGTATAGGTTTTCTATAGAGTTTATGTAACTCCTTTCGTGATTTGTAAATTTGGAATGCAACCAAGTTTGACAGAGAGATGCTCTTCACTACACCGCTACTGTTCTTGTATCTCCCCCAACCAATATCTCCTTGTAACACATTGCATTTTTACACTAGTTGCTGCTGTTCACATTAACCAATGTGATTTAGTGTGTACAGTATGTGCCAATCAATCGCATTCAATGGTCACTTAGCTGACAAGTGTTTAAATCAAAATGACGGAGGTACTTATTATGTCAACTTAAATATATAGATATTCTTAAAGCCTGGACCATTAAGGGGCATACACACTGGGCAATTTCAGCCCCCATTTATAAGCGATCTGAGTAGGTGGGCTTATGTATTTGGATGGGAAGCAAGGAAAATATAAGTTGTGAATATCGGTAAATCTTCAGGGAACTTTCAGCACGTAATAGGGCAAAGTAGAGCGAATTTTGGCCAGCAGTTTGCAAAATGACCGTGTTCGGACAAACAGACCTGCTTCCCAGACTTTGCTTTATACTATGTAAGGATGTCCAGAACTGTTATGTTTTTCCAGATAAGTCAATGTGAAACCGCTGTCAATTAATATGGGCAGGTGAGCACTCACTATTAATATCACTGCCACCACTAAGGCACTTTCAGGTATAACGTACCCTAGCTAGGACTACTGTTATCACAATTATATGCAAACATTTCACATAGGTCGGTAGTATGTACATTGGAACTTCACATGATTATTGATTTGTTTAAATGAGACCAAGCTAACTGTATTTTAATTTGAGCACAATTTTTCCAATGCTTAAAGGTTATAAAAATGATTATACAACATGAGAAACCGATGATTGCAAATAAGTTTCAAAATAAAAAGTACTAAAAACAAAATCACTATCCCTTATAACTTCTGAGATTAAGCGAAGAACATCACTAGAAATTGATGGAGCATTTCAGCATGGCGTGTAATGAAAGAAAAATAGGTCCTGGGTGACTCAGTCATATGCTTGATAGCACTATTAGTCCCTGCCTTTTCTGTGTCACTGTAAATGAGTTCCCTGTTGGGACATCCATGTCTGTACTTAAGGTCAGGCTGCTATTGGGAAGGGAATTTGGTGGATGTTAACCCATACTTCAATGCATCACAAGTTTTCACATAGCTTTAGAAGTTCTCTTGGAAGCTTTCTCCAGCTGTCCGCATGCCTTGGATATTTTATTAGCTACTGTACCTTCTGAATTTACTTATTTGAATTGAAACTTCTAATTAAATACAAAGCAAATGAGACCATCATATCCTAAAAGGTTTGATGTAATTGATAATTTACATACATATTTTGTTTGCTATATAACCACATCTTTAACCTCTACCACATTCATTGAACACATAGATACATATTATATAGAGAGAGATATAAAGATATTTCAACAAATAGTATATGTGAAAGGAATCGCTGTTGATACATTATTTCCTTATTTTCTATTGCCAGTCGCATACAGTGCCACATGGTATGCAGTCATAGGACCTTATTCTGATTCACTCGCAAAGGCAAATTCCTTCTCAAATGGACAAAACCATGCTGCACTGCCGGGGGGCAGATGTAAAATGTGCAGAGAGATTTAGATTTGGATGGGTTATTTTGTTTCTGTGCAGGAAAAATACTGGCTCCTTTATATTTACACTGCAATATAGATCTCACTTAGAATCAGATTTGGGTGGGGTTTTACTTCACTCTGCACAAGTAACATCTGCCCCACCTGCAGTGCACATGGTTTTGTCCATTTGAGAAGGCATTTGCCTTTGCAAGTGAACCAGTATAAGGGCCATAAGGTAGACCTTCATGTCGAGAGTTATGATGCTGCCATTGTTAAAATGTTTACAAGCAACATAATATCCCCAAAATGTCAACGTTATGGTTAGGGATGACTTGTTTGCATGGATTTACCTGGATTTACTTTATTGATGAAATATGCTTTTTAATAAATTTGTATTATTTAATTCAGACATCTGACTGATAAACGGATTTTTGGCTAAGCAGCGCCACCTAGATGTACCAGCTTTTAGCTGGATACCAAAAACCTACATTTTTGATCCATAAGAGGCACACAATTCCTCTGAATAGGAGGCTGCAGCTTGGTTAAAAAAGCCATCATCCTCGTTATAATTCTGTAGGAAAACCAGCGCTCTTGAGTGACCATAGTGGCCACAAAAGTGTTGATTTACCTAAAGAACTATAACATACATGCCGGCCAATCTTGAATGTTTTTTAACACGGCAGTCCTTCACAAGCCAAAACCATGCCTTGTAAATGATTGCCAATTTAAAAAGACGTCCAAGAATTGATCAATATGTTTGTAATTAGAAGAAAATTGTTTAGTATAGCATCTCAAAAAAAAAGAGTGCTACCATAATCAAACTTCCGAATTGAGAAAATACATTCCATGGAAAAATAACACAAATGAACCCCCCAATTATTTACAGTATATACAGGTTGAGTATCCCGTATCCGAATATCCGTTATCCGAATTATTCCGAAATACGGACATTCCAGAAAGTGAAAAAAAAAATTTTTTTTGCTTAAAACTCACTGGGGACATTTGTAACAGCATCACTGGGGACATGATATGTAACTGGCACTATATATGTGCAAGACAATGATTGCTTGGCATTAAAATTCAGTGCTGAGATAGTACACACATTTTGTTTCACGTTTTGAAACCTTGTTTTTTGAACAATTAAAATATATTTGTGTGTATTTTATGTGGTAATAAAATATATTTGTGTGTATATTATGTGTTTATACAGCATAAATGCAAGATACTTCAAAATACATCATTGAAATATTAAAATATTCCAAAATACGGAATAATCCGTTATCCAAAATCCTCCTGGTCCCGAGCATTTTGGATAAGGGATACTCAACCTGTATATATATATATATATATATATATATATATATATATATATATATATATATATATATATATATATATATACATATATACACAAAGAAAATATAAGTGCGCAAAAACAAAACCTTAGAGACCAGGTAGAAATAGTGTGACTTGTGCACACACAACGGGAGATAATCCGTCTCAGCCAATTTCAATAAGCACTCTGGGTCTTTTCAATTTAGCCCGGCAGCTCCAAATCACCTGAATTCACAGGTGTGGGATTTCTAGAAAAATAAATTAGAGCGCTCCATAGTGCAGTATATCAAAGACATTTATTTTGTAAAAAGCAATTTTAGCCTTGCATAAAAACAAGCGGTTATAACGTACCGCAACAGGCGGTTCAACAACCGCTGGACAACAGCATATACAGTGATCTCACACACTGAGCAGTAGGAGCGGTTACACTCATCAGACGCTTGCTTGCATCAAGTAGGTAGGGACAAGGACTCCAACGCCAGGCCACGCCCCAACGCGTTTCGTAGTCACGTACTTCGTCAGAGGGGACGAAGTACGTGACTACGAAACGCGTTGCCTCGTGGCCTGGCGTTGGAGTCCTTGTCTCAAACCTACTTGATGCAAGCAAGCGTCTGTAGAGTGTAACCGCTCCTACTGCTCAGTGTGTGAGATCACTGTATATGCTGTTGTCCAGCGGTTGTTGAACCGCCTGTTGCGGTACGTTATAACCGCTTGTTTTTATGCAAGGCTAAAATTGCTTTTTACAAAATAAATGTCTTTGATATACTGCACTATGGAGCGCTCTAATTTATTTTTATATATATATATATATATATGTGTGTGTGTGTGTGTATATATATATATATATATATATATATATATATATATATATAATGATATTACAGCAGATGCAAGATAAATACACAATTGCTTTATAGATATTTAACCTAAGATACTCCATGTAAATTATTTATAGCTAATACATAGCAAAAAGTATGTGTACAAGCCTTTTAATTAAAGTGCTGGCCCATTTCACACACACCCATTGCTAATTTGTGAGTAAAACAAATGCACTCTGCATGTATATCCCCATCCGCCCCACTTTTTGGCCACTGGCTCGAGGCATGCTGAATGCTGATAGGCTAAATATCTTGGTGACATCATTCCAACATGGCAGTGCCAACATTCAGAAATTATGAGAACCACCAGGAGGACACTAACCTGGAGTTACAGGTAAGTATTGTCTACATGTTACAATCGACGCCTGAGAGATGAGTGCATTTAATTGCAATTTAATACTAGTCTCAGAACTTGCATAAATTGTAGTCTATTGCTGATAGGCTGCAAAGTTAAATGTTTAGAATTTAAACTTTAGATCAAAATATGAACAAAATCTCATGCTTGCATTTGCTAAATACACAAATATATTCCGTATACTAATTTATTGTTAGTGTCGGTAACAATGGTTTTTGTTTTGCATAGGTATATGGCATGATTACTGCCACACAGGTAAGTATCTTGATAGACTAGTGCAGCACAGGCTGGAGAGAGGAAATGCACCACTGCCTGTGCCAATACCAAGGTTTCAGGCTCTATGGTATTGACATCCACTACATACATATAAGCCTCCGGAAACTATGCAGAATTCCACATGTCTGCTAGACGGGTGGAAAGCACTGCACCATTTTACTCTGGGCAGTGCATTGTCTGGTTGGAAACATCCTACAGTACTTCAATATTTTGTTTGGGGAATTGGCAGGGTTAAGATAATTACCCGGATCTGTTGGGAGTTTGACTGACAGGATGCTGCTGTCAACATTTGGATATTCGGGTCTGTTACACCTAAGCCTGTCTTCATGCCATAATTGAGAATGCTGTAACAAAAAATAGTTCCACAGATATTACTTGTTCTGTACAACTTATTATGTCATATCTGTGAAATTGTAAATTAATAAAAATACAATTTGTTGTATTCTATAACACAAAAAAAATGGCTTCTCTGCTTTGTTCCATACCACAGTTAATTCCACCATAGTAACTGTACTGTATTTTTCATTGAAATGTTTATATAGACATCTTTTTCTATACATTTTTTTTGGGGGGGGGGGGGGTGTCAAAAAAATCTGGATTTTTTTTCTATGAAGGGTCTTATTTTTATTTAAAAACATGCAGCACATACATTTATTTTTTACATGACCTAAGCAGGGGGGCAGGGACCCGCTCATTAATATTCTCTGGTCCCGCTCATTACATATTCATGGAGCGGGACCAGCGCAGCGCTCCCCGCACCTCCCTGCCTGCCCTGTCTCCTCCACGCCATCCCCAATGCTGCTGTGTGCGGCGCTGGCAGGGAGGCTGCCATCCCCCTGCTTACTGCTGTCCTCCATTTGCTGGGGAGGTTGAATTTTGCAGTCAGGGGCAACGAGTCCCTGACCAGTTGAATAGGGTGGAAGAGGGGCTGGCGGCGAAACAGGGACCCAGGAGAATTACGGCGAGCGTATGGTGAATCCAAATTGCAGTGTGCTCGACGTAGCATTGAATACGGGCCATAGAATAAAGCTACATTGTTACAATAGACTTTTTAATTGAACAAGTATGTTTTTTTGGTGCTTGTTTCCTAGACGACCCCCCCCCCCCAAAAAAAAATGTATAGAAATAGATGTTGAATGCAAAATTACGAAACTCAGCGAAAATCATGCTGAAAGCAGTTCTCCATTCTAGCATTGAATACACTGTCGGTGAATTAGAGTCAAAACCCCATTGAAATACACCAGCGAATTGCAGCGACTATGAAACAGAGAACTGGCCGGAATTTACTTTCGGCGAACAGTGAATGTTGAATACAGTGAATATCATGGCCACTGGAGTAGTGCTGCTAAGGCACATATTGCCCACAGAAGAAACGCTGCTTACACACATAGCACATGTGGTAGTAGCGACATGTACACACAGGAGTATCATTTATGCAGATAGTGCCTGCAGGAGTAGTGCCACTTACACACATATCGTCTTCCGGAAGTGCAACGCTTACACATAGCTCATACCCTTCAACGTGACCCATTCCACTAGGTACAAAATGCTCTGTTCCTGGACTTCCCTACCAGTGGCCGTTAAAGAGGTTGGGCTCCAGCACTGTCCAATATTCAAAAAGGGGAGCCATACCTAATGCCACTCCAAATATCATTGTCCTGGACTCACTTCCAGTTGATTTCACCCCCTCTTTGAATTTTGGACTGTGCTGGAGCCCAACCTCTGTAACTGTCACATCAACTGCAAGTGAGTCCAGGACAGTAATGTTTTTGTGGATTTACAGTGCAGCATCAAGCAGGGATGAAGGGGAGGAGGCATTACATACATTACATTAAGACATTACATGTGGGGAACACATGCCCGCCGAGCTTCACAGCGCCTAGGCAGCCATCACTGGTCACCGTAACAGCCAGGTAGGTAACAATACAAGCGGAGACAGTACAGTTATCACACAGGGAACTTATTTGGCTGAGCTGCACAGCTCCTAGGCAGCCATCAGCGGTGCCATCTTGATCATGCTGCTCAAAGGCAGCAGTAATAATATTATTTTTATTTATGTAGCACTATTCTTCCAAAGCTGGCACACCCTGCCAGCTTGTTGCTGGCAGGGTGTGCAAAAAGTGATGGTACAGCATACAGGCTTTGCAAACAGTGGTTACGGAGGTACATGGTACAAATCATTGTAAAGAAACAGTAAACAAAAAAAAGTAATACAAAGCTTTCGTCAGCTTAGAGGCTGAGAGAGATGGTAATTGGTGAAAAATAAAATGATGCCATGTCTCCCTCCGGAGCTTGTTAAAACCCTTGATATACTTTAAAGTTATGTCCCCCCTTTCCCTTCTTTGCTCCCTCTTTTAGAAACATTGCTGCCCAATGGTGTTCCTAACATAATTGGCACCCCCTAGTACATCTGATTATGCCCCATCCTGCCTCTGATTATGCCCCCAGTGCCTCATGCCTGAATGCCACATAGATTGCCCCCTGTAAGATCAACATAGCCCCCTCCCTGCCATCACAGATAGTGTCCTTATTAGAAATAAACCAAGGGCACTCCTTGATTTCACAATTACAAATATGTTAGTAACAAAATACATGCCCCTAGAATTAGAATGAAAGATATGCAATATTTATCATTTTCTTAAACAGGAGCCAACAAACCGTTTTTCTGGTTGGTATCGTCGTTGTATTGAGCCACAAGAGATGCATGCAAAGAGCAGAGTCAGCCAGTGCAAGGGAGATAATACCAACAATTGAATTAATTAGAAAGGAAGATGCTATCAACGAGGTAGATTAGAATGTACATGCCGGCATTACTGTCACACACAAATGACTGATGTGAACTAGATCTGTAAACTGGTTTGGTATACAGTATATTAAAGGCATCAGACATGAGTAGTAGGATGGCAATTTACAGCATTGGTAATAACATTTGAAATTTGCATCAGACCTTAAGTGGTGACAGCTCAGCTGTAATGAGAATGATTTTGTTGTTTGTGTTTGGAGGTTATCAAGGTCAAGTTTAATCTATTAACAATATACATAATTGCTAAAAATAACAGTGCTTTTATACCAGAGCACTTCAGTGTAAAATGCAGGCTTATACCGCTCTGTTGGTCAGCTGAGCCGAGTTCTAGAGCCTGCTCATCAAAACTCAATTAATAGGAATTGTGAAAATATATTAAGTTTGCTAAATGTTTATTATACAGTTTGAGGCTAATACAAAGGTTTAGAAGTGGTTTTCACAATGTAAAATACCAGCTGATTCCAAAGTATTACTCTGAGGTTAAAGCAGTCAGTTACTGTTAGATCTATTAAAGGAAATAATGAATTTCTGAAACTAGTTGTATAACGTTAAAAATGTACAAAACATTAATGAGCACTATGCATATTGTCATTTCCTATATAATAACCCAGATCTGTCACTGTGAGTGTGTGTAGAACACTGGGCAAAGTCATAGAGTGACAGGTGGGGCTAATAGCCTATCAGAGCAGCAATGGCCTCCCTCCCTCTTTGACACTGTTACTGTCCCACTTATAGCTTTCCCCCCTGAGATGGCTAGCCAATAGCCAAGCTTCCCTGCTCGGTGGATGGGTGGAGTACATGGAACACGATGAGGGCAGGGCTAAAGGGGATTCTTTCTCCGCATGAGGGAGAGGAGAGGCTGCTGTATTCCAGGCCTGCCCAGCCAGCCTGCCCCCTGTGGAAGGTTAGGTAGTGCATCACTGTGATAGAGGGCAGGCCATCGCGTGAGGTAGTGCGTCAGTGTGATAGAGCACAAGCCACAGGGTGAGGGAGTGCATAAGTGTGATAGAATGCAGGCTAAGGTAGTGCGTCAGTGTGATAGAGTGCAGGCCCCAGGATGAAGGATGCATCAGTATGATTGAATGTAGGCCCCAGGGTAAAGGAAGTGCATCAGTGTGATAGAATGCAGCCCGCAGGGTGACGGAGTGTGTTAGTGTGATAGAGTGCAGGCTGCAGGGTGAGGTAGTGTGTTAGTGTGATAGAGCGCAGGCCGTAGGGTGAGGGAGTGCATCAGTGTGATAAAGCGCAGGCCCCAGGATGAAGAAGTGCATCAGTGTGATAGAGCACATGGTGAGGGAGTGCGTCGTTTTGATAGAATGCAGGGTGAGGGAGTGAGTCATGTAATAGAGTGCAGAGCGTAGGGTGAGGTATTGCGTCAGTGTGATAAAATGCAAGTAAGGGAGTGTGTCAGTATGATAGAGCGCAGGCCAAAGGGTGAGGGAGTGCAGCAGTGTAATGGAGCACAGTCCGCAGGGTAAGGTAGTGCATCAGTGTGATATAGCACAGGCCGTAGGGTGAGAGAGAGCATCAGTGTGATATAGCCTAGGCCATAGGGTCAGCAAGTGCATCAGTGTGATAGAACGCAGACCCCAGGGTGAGGGATTGCATCAGTCTGGTAAAAACGCAGGACGTGGTATGAAGGAGAGCATGAGTGTGATAGAAATATTGGCCCCAGGGTGAGGAAGTGCGCCCATGCGATAGAGCACAGGGTGTGGGGTGAGGAGTGCATGTGATAAACGGTCAGCTGACACCTTCTTCCGCCCATATCCACCCTCTTTCTGTTACTGTCCTAGCAAAGGACTGTGTGAACACTTTCTTCGCACAGACCCCTCGCCCAGTGGCGATCTGCTTTGTGTGGGTACAACGTGCATGTGCATTGTGGTGCATACGCTGCCCAGTTTGGACCAGATGCAGTCGTGCAAAAAACGCAGCCGTACAATCAAATCTAAATGACGCCCTGTGTATGGTCATTGACATTTTAACACAGTACTTTTCTTAAACCATATTTCACACAAAAAGGCGTTTACAGGTTAAGAGGGCGGACCCCCTTACGACGGTGTGAAGAGCGGCCGTAGGGCACGATGAATCACCTAGTTTATGGTATTTGGCTAAACAAAACAAAGCAACATCAGTGAGGTTTTTATAATGTTTATATTATTATGATATATATTTTATACAGAACATACAGAATAAGGTGCAATAAGAGAACAGGATACAACATTAGGTTATAATAAATATACCGTATAACCTAGATGAGATGTTACATATATTATGGAATCATAATTATGTTGATACTTCTAAAAACAAAAAACTTTTGCATAGGAACGGAGGACAATGTGTTTCATGCAAAACACGTCCAATAAGGCTTTCTACATGTGTGCCTATCACTCGGAAATTAGCCACACATTTATCATCCAGGCTAAAGGAAACTGGCTTGTGTGTAGTCACAGCAACAATCTTCCTGTGAATAATCAAGTTTCCAAACCTAATTGGACATGATGTGATTCCGGTCAGCCTGTGAATGCAGTAGTCACATTATAGGAAGTATAGGCCAGCTGGATAAACAAGGTTTGGCCTTGGCCTAATCAGCTATAGATCTGGTAACTTTGCTATCTGGCTAAAATAAATAATCAGAGGACAATGGCAAAATCAAAGAACACAAATGTGCTCTAAAGGCCCCCATCCACTAGTCAGATTTGGCTGTTTTCTACAGATTCAGATGGATCTGAGAAACTGATCTGAAAGAAAAAGGCAAAATCTGAGCTCCTTCAGATCAGATGTGCGGCTGAGGCTCAGATCCATCTGACAAAAAAATCTTACGTGCTGCACCAAAGATCCATTTGATCTAAGCTGTCAGAGGTTTTAAGGCCCCCATAAATTAGTCCGACTTGTCCTAGGGACAAGTCGGACCTGATTTCACCCTGCAGCTCCCCGGGAGGGGGACACACGATTAGGCACTTGATGTGCCAAGGTTTGCATATGATATATCGCATGGATTTATCATATGCAGTCCCCGGGGAGCTGCAGGAGGAGGGAGCCATGCGGGGACATCAGCGGGCGGGGGATGCCAGCTAATAGAGAGCCGAGCAGGGGGAGGCTGCATAGGGAGCCGGGCAGGAGGAGGCTGTTGCGGTGGGGTGACAGCGGGAGCAGGGCGCCGGGCAGGGAGTATGACGCTTGCTGCCGGGTAGCGGCGGGAGCCGGCCCGGGAGGAACAGATAGATAACTTTAAAAAAAAGCCCATACAGATGACTAGCAAGCCATTGATTGGCTGAGACCTCTCTCAGCCAATCAGCGATTTTCTTCAAAAGTTATCTGTTCCTCCCAGCTCCCGCCGCTACCAGGAAGCCAGCATCATCCTCCCTGCCCGGCGCCCTGCTCCCGCTGTCACCCCATGACAACAGCTTCAAGTGCCTCCTGCCTGGCTCCCTATGCAGCCTCCCCCTGCTCGGCTCTCTATAGCCGGCATCCCCCGCACGGCTCCGGGGCTGGGCTGCACATAAGATTTAGAAAATCTTGTGTGCAGTCCGTCCGACCTCCTGACCCCGATCCGATGCGCACGGGACCGCGCATCGGATGGGGTGTCTGCAGGTGCGATTTGGGCCGATTTCACGGCCCGATTCGTCCGAATCGGGTGAAATCGTGCCCAAATCGCATAGTGTATGGGGGCCTTAACATAGAATTGATCAGATGTATCTGAAGTGAATATAGTGAAAATTTTGCACAGGGTCAGATGAGATTCCTTGGAGAGTTCAAGAGAAATCTGAAGGGGATACGGTCACTAGGAAAACATGTATGAAGGTCGACATGGGGTTAGGTCGACAGTCAAAATGTTGACATTAGGTTTCTCACTTCTTTGAGCCAACATATGCCGACAACTGGTATTTCATGCCCTACCATCCACTAGGATGGGTGGGAGAATAAAATTATGCCCAAAGCACGACGAGCGAATCGGCGCACTTTTTTAATGTCCATATCAACTGTGTCGACATCCTGGTAAAAACAATTGAAAAACCCCATGTCAACCTTTTTGACTGTCGACGTTCCCCGTGTCGACCTAATGCTTGTCGACCTAATGACCCTGTCAATCTAACCCCATGTCAACCTTCAGTCATGTTGACCTAATGCTTGTCGACCTAGTTGTTGTCTATCCAATGATCCATACCCATCTGAAGAGATTTGTAGCTTGTCTGCGTAGTGGATGGGGCTTAACATGTGACAACCAAACATCTGATTGTACGGGCCAAATATAATAGGGTGTGAGAATCCAAAATCTCTCACTTTCTGATTATCACACCCTATTACATTTGTACTAGACCTTCAATATCTGACCAAATAAGACCAATAAGCTGTGAATGATCTGTCAGCTTGGCCAGTCATTACACAGTGTGTGGGCATACTGCACTGTCTGTAGTTCTGCTAAGGCACATCTTTGGTGTAAGGCTGCTGCATATTGCACTGCATAAGGGGAAGTCACACAATGAACTACTGCACACAACTAGCAATTTGCAACTTTTACCAAATATTTATGTGTTAGAGGCGGATTTAGACTTCATGGGACCCTAGGCAAGATACCAGTTTGGGGCCCCCTCAAACAATCCACAGAACTATATTTTTGCTACTGATTGCAGGCGGCATCGATAGAGTACCATGGCATGTGCGAAGTCTACCGATAAATGGCCAGCTGTGTAAACGGTATGCCTACAAATATGAATCAGGCTCTAGGTATTTTGGAAGTAGGCTTATTACTTGTGTGACACCTAATGTAAACTGACTGCTCTCATACAGTGGATGAAAATAAAATTCCTATCAAAGAACATCAAAGGGACTTTGGTCATGTGGGAAGGACCATGTGATGTCATGACATCATGTGGTAGTACCGCAATGCTCCTCTGGGAAGGTTTTGGACAGACAGATATCTTTATAGATGGCCTTGTGGAAATCCGGCTCTGTAATATGTACTACATTCTATAGCTAGCAAGCGATCACTTATCAAGTACTTGCCTAATAATGAGAACTTTTGCTGATGCCATCTAACCTTATTTCCTCAAAACTACATGTGCAGAAATATTATATGAACATCCTCATGTACATAAGGGTGATGAGAACATTGGAGTGTGCTCTCTTATGAGGATTACATTAATATACAATATTTCCTATATTAATAGTGGATCTTTGGCAGTCTAACATGGTGTAAGAACTTGGTACTGTAGGGGCGGCTCCAATCTTTCAACCATCAAAACAAACCCCCACAATGATGTTGACAATTTGCCTTCTATTCCAACAAACTGCCTACAAGCGGAGCAGTGCGTGAGTAGGCTATGCACAGCAAGGCTCTTGTTGCTTCAGTGTATTGTGAACTATACAGAACTGCGCACGTCACGTGACCCGGAAAAGCTGATTAGTACAATGCATGAAAGCAGTTCCTACTTTCTCCCGCATAACTGCACTCACACATCCCAACTTGCTACCATTTACCCGTTACCCCAATCCTTCCCTCTCACCCTACAAAAAGCAGGGCAGGCTCATATAACATTACACAAACATGGATGTGGAGGAATATTTCTGGAGTAAATCCCAAGCATATAAAGGCACATACAATAGGATCATAAAAACTGACTCATTTCAGTGATTGCTGGCTTATATTAATAAACCAGCACACACACACAACGTGGATCCACAGTGTTCTTTGTTTTATTATTTGGATCTATTTTTGCTTTAATTTTTATAACATGAATTATGCATTTTTGTCCATGGCGATAAATGTGTAGGAGTGGTAGTAACAAATTGCTTCTCTGTGGAATTTTTGCTAATTGTAGTTAGCGTTAATTTCCCAGGTTTATTCCAAAGGAAAACAATATATTTGGCACTTGAGAGCAGCACTTCTTAATCGCTAAAATTGTTATTAAGTTTAAATACAGTGATGTTTCTACTCTGATTTTGTTTGTATGCTATTATTAAAGGGTATATATGGGCGTTTTACCCATACCTCACATGACCTCCATTGCCAGAAAATCGGTTGGCAGTAATTACCAGCTGGAGTTCTTGTGCAGGCATTCTTACAGACCTTGCTACAGCAAAACCCTGCAATACTGTAAATCATAACTGTCCATTCAAACCTCAGATCAAATGGTTATAGTTATTTATTACAGTCTGAGTGTGACACTAGTCTTTAAGGATTAATACTATACACTAACTGCTATCGACTATCTGTTTATGTTGCTCAATTTACAGCCAAATTGGTTCTTAGGGTGCAAATAAGTGTGTGTGTAGAATATAAATGCTTGATCATATACTATTATGAGTTTTTGTATGCATTATCAGCCTATGTTAAAAGGCACATTGAGTAACAATTTTTCCCTCTCAAACTAATAAAAATTAAGTAAAATGTATGTTATTCAAATTGTTCATGGGTGACATCCAAAATGTAAAGGCAGTTATAATGATGTCTATTTGATAACTGATATTCAACCACTGGAAAACCAGTGGTAGATTGGGCGGTAATATATATAAGCGGCAGTTCTCTAATTTGTACTGATGCCTGTACAAAAATTGTGTCTGATCAGGAGCCGGGTTTGATCCCGGGCCCCAAATCCACACAGAAAGATACTATTTGTCCAAGACAAGGAAAGACTGCGCTAATGAATATTGATTTTCTGATTACACCATGAATGAATATGCATACTCAATAAAAATGGAGACGGTTTGTATATATATTAAATAGCGTACAATTTATTACTATAAATAAAAATGAACAAATAGGCGGCCATCAATTAGTTAAAATGTATCACATTAATATGCAACTCACATATACATACTGGAAAAATGATATATAAAATGCGTATGATATACGCAATTACATCATCCATACGGAGCAGTTAACCATGTGGCACATACTAGTTATTAGATCCAACACCTAGGGCTGAAATTAGAAGTAACCTTGCTGCTTTACAAAAGTTTATTATATCATACGTATTTTATTAATGGGATACATTTTAACTAATTGATATAGGTGGCCGCCTATTTGTTCATTTTTATTTATAATAATAAATTGTACGCTATTTAATATATATATATACAAACAGTCTCCATTTTTATCGAGTATGCATATTCATTCAGGGTGTAATAAGAAAATCAATATTCATTAGCGCAGTCTTTCCTTGTCTTTGGACAAATAGTTATTTGATAACTGGCTCAATTTCATTAGGGCCCAAAGCTGGCGATTAAGGAATAAGCCCAGTTAATGATGTTAATAGAACAGGTGGCATATGTCACGGAGTACTGCCTAAGTGCACATTTCATCGCGTATACAGAGTGGTTTATATTGGAATGTAATTATATTGTGGACACAATTGGTGAAATTTAAAAGGATGAAAGAATCAGAAAGTGAGAGATTTGGTACGAAATCTACAGTTTTTTTAAAGCGGCAATCATTTACACTGCAAAATCAAACTGGTTTTGCAGTGTAAATGATTGCTGCTTTAAAAAACCAGGAGATTTCTTAATAAATCTCTCACTTTCTGCATCTGCCTTCCTATTAAATTTCCCCCAATATTTATAAACTTGGGTCTTCTATGTAGGAAGATCTCTGGAGGACTGGTACAACTAAAGAACAAAGTATTAAAAATACCTCTTAATTATTATAAAGCACAAAGGGTACAGAGGCAATAGTTATATGTGAACAGGGTTATGAACCCACAAAGGAAAAACAACCACCACAGTCAGATGGACCACAAACCCATTTTTCTATCAAGTATTACAGGAAGTAGTAAAAGCTAACACTATATGGAAATAATCCTAGCTGGAACAAAAACAGGTAGTTTTCATTTAGTAAAAATCCAACATAAAAATAGTACAACAATACTTAAGAACTAAATAAAACAAACATTTTCTAAAAAGAGTTCCCAATCATATAATATAGCACAGAATGTTCCTGGGCCAAAGCTGCAAGTTCTTTCAAGAATTCCGGAAATATGGCGGCTGCAAGAATAGCGTTTCTGGTGCGCTTAGAGAGTGTAGGAAGAGGAGGCAACATATTTGTTCTTTGTTCCTTATACTTCTGTACTGTAGCACGTGAATTGTCCACAGTACTTGTTTCTTTGCCTCTATTCACATTCACCGCAGCGTTATCTAGCAAAAAAAGTTATTGTTGTTAGACCTGTACGATGACTTTTTATTTGCAAATGATGTTACATTATTTAAAGTAAGTAAATATATTTGATACCATACTAAGTAGTCATTTCATTAAACTGCAAAAGACCACAGCTTTGCCAACACTGCAATTTGCATCCACTGTGGGGCTGCACGCCAAACTCAGTGAGTCTGGAGGTACCGCAAGTGCGCCATAGAGTTGCACTTATGGCCACATGTAAATAGCAGCTAATTAAATCGCCCCCTAAGAATTGTGCAGCAGACAAGAAAAACCAATGAGCACCAAACATATTGAAAACAAGTGTTACTACACAGTGTTGCTGGACTGCGTTAAGCCAACAACATCCTAGCATGGTAACATGGAACTGCGTTTGTTGAATATGATAATGGCTAATGAAGAATTCATTGATTATGAGACATAGGACCTTATTCTGGTCTGTTCGATCGGACCCCTTTGTTCGCAAGGGGTACGATGGTGGGCGTATGTGCATTTCTGCGCATGTGCATATGCTGGGTGCAGGCGAACAGACCGATTGGGGGGGGGGGGGTGGTGTGGGGCAACGGGCCGGGGGATTCGCCCATGGGAACGCCCAGCATTTCATGGGTGGTTCCAATGAAAATGCTGTGCGCTTCCATGAAAATCACCCAGTGACGTGGGCGAGCAGCTGACATCACCGGATGTCAGCTGCCCACCCACTTCCTCCCGAATGTGCCCGCATATCTGAGTGACCCGAGAGTCACAGTTGATATGCATGCACTCAACACATCTTTGGATGGACGGCGACCATCAAAAGATGTGGGATTATCCCTCTGGCCTGCGAATGAATGTTTATGTAAAACATCCATTCACATCGCTGTGGGCGGGCGACCCAGCATTCGCAAATACGCAGCCTTGCGAGTCAACCAGAATAAGGTCCATAGGCTATTGTTTATAAAGAATCAGAAAACCAGTGCTGCATTCACTCAATTATTTTTTTCTGTGTTTGCATTTTTTGGTTGGCTACCATTTAACACAGCCGCTAATTTCACTCATTTCTATTTATAACCAGAGTGGATCTAATTACATCTTCTTTAGTATATTGATATTTCCATTCCAGTGCATTGGGTATATTTTTTGTTTTTCACTATAGGCCAGTGCTTCCCAAACTGTGTGCCTAGGCACCCTGAAGTGCCTCAGGACACTTGCAGGGGTGCCTTGGGTTTGTGGACCAGGAACAATTCATATTATTTAAGGGTAATGTACCAGGCAAAACCAGTGCTGGCGTCTGCCAATCATAACAATATGTGGACATATTTGACTTTCTCAATAAGAAACATTTGCCCTAGGGGTGCCTTGAAAATATGTTGATGCTCTAGGGTGCCGTGATTCCAAAAAGTTTGGGAATCGCTGCTATAGGCTATTGTGTATACATATTTGGAACCAGGTTTAGACATTCAAGACAGCCCAACATGCAGATGTTCCAGGAGCAACAATGTTTCAGGTAAAATTACTCTGAGGGAATGTATCTGGAGCAAAGGCCAATGGTGATCGGTAGAGGATTCCCTCCATGATATGGTCAAATAAATCATCTCTCGCCAGATTCTTGAAAAATGGACAAGTACAAAAGTGGCATAAACAGTGAAGGGTTCAGGTGGTTGGGGTACATGTGCACAGCATGATTTGGGTGCTGTTGTTTCTTTAGAAGACCAGTTCAATGCACTTGCGGGTGCCACAAGCGCTTCAGCCAGGTTTGTGCTGTATATAATTTTTTCCATTCATCTCAATCAGTGACACTATGGGGGTTATTCTGATTCACATGGAAAGGCACAATCACTCTCTAATGGGCAAAACCATATGCACTGCAGGTGGGGCTGATGGAACATGTGCAGAGAGAGTTAGATGTGGGTGGGGTTTGTACTTCAAACAGATATCTATATCACAGTGTAAAAATAAAGCAGCCAGTATTTGCCCTGCACAGAAACAATAAAACACCCAAATCTAACTCTCTCTGCACATGTTACATTAGCCCCACTGGCAGTGCATATGGTTTTGCCCATTAGAGAGTGATTGTGCCTTTCCGAGTGAATCAGAATAACCCCCTGTGTGTGGCAGGGTGTGGCACTACACAAATCTTTATTAAAATGAGTTTCCCATAGACCTGAATTTAGCTGTACCACACAACCAAGGAGTGCCCCAGTTCTTTCAGGTCTGGACGGCCAGTCTATGGGAGTGAAGGGAGCAGGCTTCTGTATGATTTGGGGGTTTCCTGACTCCATCTCTTCATTATATCTACAACCCTGCACTGACAAGTCTTGGCGGCTTCACTATGACAGGAGCCCTCACTGCAGCTTTCAGTGGGTGAAGCCAGGTCAGACCAGGACTCATTCTCACTCTAGTGGGAGGATATAAAACTGCTTTAATAGAAATCAGCCCAGTCTGGTTAGTATAATATTGGTTGAGGAATTTGGTAGGGCGGTGCTTTATTTGTTTAATTGTGTAGTTTATCTAATTCATTTCAATAGCCCGTCATTTAAATGGGATTATACACTCTTACATTGAAATGAATGGTTATATAAACTAATGGTAAAAGCAGGTACACTACATGCGAATAGTGTAGCATAGTGCTTATGTGTCTTCACATGCTTTATTTATGCAAATGCTACTGTATGCCAGTGCAGCCATCGGAGAGATATATACAGCAGAAGGGACTACCTGCTAAATAGAAAGACATAATAATAATAACAGCAGCAGCAGAAATAGCAATGACAAAGGATGTGTAGAATAGCAAATGACTTCTGTGCATCTAACCATGCCTGCCTGCATGGTAATGTAGCTGCAGGCCTGTACTAGGGTGAACCTGTCTGTGCACAGGGCTCTCTTCTGACAGCTGTTACAATGCTTTACTACAGTATACTGACTTGTAAGTGACCATCCTGCAGGTGTGCAGCAATACTATTAGCTTTCCTGTATTTGTACAAGTATAGAGAAGTCAGAAATACTCTCCCCTAAACATACAAATAAACATATGTATAGACCAAGTGTTTGTTAGTACATTGGCCTACAAGGGAGATGATACAAAAAGTGCAAGTACTTAGAACTACTGGGTGTAAGTAGTTTATTATACTGTCATTATTCTTGTGTATAAGTTTTGACACCTGCTACTAGAACAACCTTAAATCATAAGAGGTTTGATCCAGCTTTCAGTAGCAGGGAGCCTTGCAAGGCCAAGGAAGCAAAGGTGACGCAGTCCTTGGCATCACCATGCCCGAATTCAGGCCTCCCCTGCCCTAACCCTCCCTGCAAACTGGAGGCAGCTGGGGTGTTGCACCTGTTTTTCGGGAGAGACGAGACCTTGCAAGCCAGGCTTTGACAGGCAGCCCAAATAATGATAGACGTACTCAAGCTGCAGTCGCAGAGGTACACTATGACTGATGCTCGTGATGTTCCTCTTAAACTGTGATCAGATCCCAGTTTGATGTGATCCCAAATACAGGCATGCGGTGGTATACACCTCCTCCTGCATTTGCACTGCTTTAGGATTTCATATGCCAAGTTGTTGAGAGCAGCTAATCCTATGCGATCCTTACAGAACTAGGCACAATGTACAATTACAGTACTGAACTTGTTAGGCACAAGCACCAAATACCTCAAGCTGCAAATACTAAGATGAGGAGAACAGTACCTCTGATTAACACATCGTCAGGTTCGTGACTGGTTTCCATGCGATCCAGCAAGCATTGCTGAGCGTCTGCAAGCAATATGGGAAAATTTTCCTCTAATGTAGCAAATTGTTCAATTTTATGTTTGACAGAGGCCAGAACCTGGAAACGAAGAGGGAAAAATATGTCAGTTATGGTTTTCCTTGCTGAAATTACTTTTCTCTTCAGATGTTTAGAAATGGGCTGAGCTGATTTCATGAGGTGACGAATGAGCGATTTTCCAACAAAATAGCCTTGAAAGTCCCAAAAGAGACTGAACCCGGAACAGCTGAGAAGCAAGTGTCTGTGTCATGATGGAGTCTCTAATAGAACTGGCAGCTCACTTGACATCCAGAGCATTGAAACTAAATGATCGTTTGAATCCCACTCTACTTTCTCAGCTAAAACCGCTCCAAATACAAGTTCAGGGCTTACTGCCAGGATACATTGGAGGATTTTACCATTTACAGTAGCGTAAGATTTATTTCTCACTGCATCTTTTCTGTTCTTATGTAGGAACTCGTAAGTCAGAAGAAAAATGGCATTACCTTATATGTTCATTACACTGTGTCAATCACAATAAAAATGATACAGGATGAAATTGCTGTTTATCACGAATGTAGCAACAAGGGATTTTATTAATTTGGCATCCAACTTTATTATACACTGAACAACAACTGGAAAGCTCAAAAGTGTAATTGGTTCTGATTACGCCCCAACTGACCATGATGGATGTATGAAATAAATAATATTGAACATTAAATCACACGTCTAAAATAATTATAAGAATGATTTATATTTTCGGCATGTCATCAGTATTGTTTCCCTCCTTTATTTATTTGTTCATAAACTTCTGGGTGAAAACTCCACAATTCCATTGCTAGCAGCTTTCAAGCATTACCTCCTACATTACTTTCTGACATCTACAACTACATTGGGGGGGTCCCCACTCCTCCAGGTACCCCCGTCCAAGGCTGACCAGCCACGGTGCTCATGTTTCGGCCGGGGGACCTGATGTAAAAAGTGTCCCCCGGCTGTGGCATGACACCGCAGGCTGTTGGAGCCCGGTGCTGGTTTCAAAATACTGGGGACCCCCAGATTTTTTGTCCCCCGTATTTTTGGAACCAGGACCGGTCCAAGAGTCCGGGGCTGGTTTCAGAAATAAGGGAGACCCCATATGCTTTTTGTCCCCCGTATTTTTGGAACCAGGTCCGGCTCAATGAGCCCGAGGCTGGTTATGCTCAGGAGGGGGGACCTCACGCCTTTTTTTTTTTTTTTTTTTAAACACAAATTTGCACATTTCCTCAAATTCGCACATTTTCATGCCTAAAATTCGCACATTATCTCATTTATTCACACTTTTTTACCCAGAATACGCACCTCATTAAATATGCAAATTCGCTGCAAAAAATGCGATTTTAAAAAGTGCGATAAAGGGCAAATTTAAAATGACCAATAATCGCATCTTATTAAATGTCACCCATTGTGCCTTGGTTGACATCACTCCAAGGACCTCATTGCTGACTTTATGTGGAAAAAGTTGTCGGTGCCAATAATGTCATAAATAGGCCCCAGAGACAGAAACTGCCATTATCGGGGTGAATAGGAGAGGCACTTGCATAGTTTCTCTAGCATTGGACTCAGTACATTGGTTTAAAAATAGGAACAAGAAAAGTTGTTTTGTTAGACCGCTCAATGCTCAGGAGCCTGCAATCCATTGAAGAGTCTTAATAAAGACTGTCATTTCAAGTGGTTATCAGCAGACAGTGTACTGTGTGTCACAGAGGTTTAGTTATTTTATCCGCCATTCCTGTGTGTCCATTACAAAATATAAAGAAGCATTTTGTTGTCAAGGTGTACTAGATATCTATCAATTCAACAGAAAGAGGACACTGAAAAGGCAAAAAAAGGAATGTGTCTTACACTTATCTGACATCTCTTCACTGCCTACTGTCAGGAATTCGCTGTACCCAGGTCTCTAAATGCCAAAAATGCATTCATGTGTATGTCACCAGAGATTAACACTGCTGACATCCAAACCACCCGTTGTGAGTGTGTAGTATGTATATTATATTAAATGAAAACTAGAGGATGCTCCATGGTTCATAAACAATTTCATTTAAAAAATGGTATATAATGGCAAATACGCAATAATACTGTACATACATACAGAACTCAAGCATTTGGCAACCCCCCTTTATACATACAGTACATATTTGAGAAACTGAGAAAAAAAAGATGTTGGGTGAGTCACTCATGACCTGGTGGTTCACTTATGCCATACGTCTCATGCCAGTGTAAAGCTTCTCGGGCACCCTTGGCAAAACTTCAACCAACCGCCTCCTCCCCTCCAACCCACACTGGCATTAATACCCACTTTCTAGCTAAAGAAGTGGTGTCTTAGAAGTTCCACAGTCACAGTCTGCATTAAATACAAGGATGTCTTCCTTATAGACATTCTTCATTTTGTGATAGGCAGACCCAACTCAGATCTTGGCACCCTCGGCATCTGCCTAAAGCTTCTTAATAGTGGAGCCGGACATGGGTGGACTGTCCATGGCTCAACAGCGGATCCCTGAACATGCAACATCATAGAGGCTGCCACGTGTATGCTACTAGGGTAAGTAGTTCCCAAAGTGCTCACTAGGAAAGCTCCTAGTCTCCCCAGATAGCACCCATAGTCCAAAAAACTTACATTTGCCTTAGGGTAATAGTCTGTATGCCATTACATATCCCAATTATATAAAATGGTGATGACATGGATAATTTGGCCACTGGTTACTACAGCTTAAGCATCATGAACACTTATCTATGTTACAGTTCATCTCACAAAATATATTGAGGATCAATTAGGTGTAGTCGGAGATGCTATCACCGCTCCTTCCTTGGAATCGGCAGTGACAGCGATGTATGATGATACAGCAGGAGGCGTCTATTACAAGCAGACACCTCCTGCTGCAGTCCTAGCATTCAACATTGCATCAAAGTACTCATCATCGGGTGGCTTGCAGTAGCGCACGCAGGGGGGGTTTCTGAGTACCCAGAAACCCCCCCAGGAGTCTAGGGGCACTAGCCTGAAAGCTGAGGGTCCCCTCTTTCCATGGGTACAAGAATTTTAAAAATCGGCCCTTGGGAACCAGAGATATCTGACTTCAAACAGTAGTCCCCATCCAAGCCTGTTAATTGCTCTTCCCAGTCAGATATTTCAGGTTCTGTCTGACTTAGAGTTTTTCTGAGGGTATATTCCAAAAGCTGGGACTCTTCCCCTTTGAGGGACACTAGTAGCTAGTCTCTACTGTTCCCAGAACCAGAGATATCAGCCTTCAAACAGCTGGTTACTGCTCCATCTCCAAACACCTGGTATGTAGTTTTATATACTCGTTGGCAGATTGCTCTGCCTGCTGAATTCTGATGCCCTAGTCCCCAATACCATTTGGTAGGTGGGATTCTCTAATTTTTAATTCCATTAAAAGCTTAGGAATCTATTTCTGGGAACTGGAGATATCTGCAGTCAAGCAAGCTATCCTCCCACCAGAAAATTATGAATAATAAGCCCACTCCATTATAAACCCCTCCTCTGCATATTAAACATCCTCTACCACCCTGGAAGTTATGTATCAGGGCCCCTTCATTCAGCCCAATGCCCCTTTCTCCCACCCCATCTCCCACCATCTGTGCAGTAAAGGGGCAATTAGTGGAAATTACTGATCCAGGCCCTACATGCTGAGCGGTTGATAGAATACCCCCTACCACTCGGGGGACTTTAAAGCTTCCCCCACCCTTACCGCTGGAGGATAGGTAGGGGCCCCAATACATTGCTATGCCCAGGGGTCTACACTGCTGTTATGTATGTATGTATGTATGTATGTATATATGTATGTATATATATGTGTGTGTATTATTATTGTTATTATTATTATTTATATACATTTGGTCTATCTATAATACTTTAACTGACCCGGCATATACTGAGTCACCTAAGTGTCCATCTCCGTGCTTTGCTCCGCCCCTCTGGAAACCCCCTTCTGAAAATCCTGCGTTTGCCACTGGCTTGTGGCACCCATGGTGCCTTGCAAACCGCCTGCCGCAGAGGCTAGGAAATCTCCATCCTACGACAGCGATTATTGGCCTTTTCACAATCCCTTAACAGTGGTGACATGTTTCTGTTTTTCCAAACTGAGCCCACAGCTGCCCCACCCTTTCCCCAAAAGGGTATCAGACTACCAATCAATATCAATCTGATGCCAGCTTGCGTCCTATGCTGCAGGACCCATTTATGAGGGGCATAGTACCAAAAAACAGTACTTTGCTCCAATGGTCTCAGGATTCCCATTGTGCAGACTCTTAGGGATCAATCCTATTTGCTGCAATGATTTTGGGGGTGTGAATCATAGTGGGCGCACTTTATGGCACCCAGGACTCACACAAAAGTGCTTGCTACCCCATGGGGCAGTGAGCAATTTTTTGTGAATTCAGGCTGAAACCAGCCTGTGAAGGGTGCAAGGGTGCTCCATATGTTAGTCCTCACATGACAGCTGGTCAGGGATTTGAATTTGCCCATTCAGCTGTGATGCCAGTCCCTTCAGCAAGTGCACAGGCAATCGGCTGGGCGCACACTATGCGGACTTGACTAACCAGCCATTGCACAGAAAGGGGGCTGATTCAGTTTGCATACAGTATACACTTACTAATCGTCTGCTCGATAAGTCGGTCCCCACATGACATTTGATTTGGCACTTGAAGTTGCCCACCCATCTCAGATGTTAATCCCTTCACCAAGTGTAGGGGAAACTGGTGGGCCACTAAATCCATCAATGCAGCAATATATCTGCAGATATATAAGGAGTCGCCTGTGCTGCACGGCCAATATTAAAAGTTCTTGCAGTACCAGTATTGGCCAATATATTGCCTGTTTGAACAAATGCCTGATGCATCACCCAGTGTGTACCCAACTTGAGACAACACGTCCCACACTGGTTACTATGGATTACAGCACATGCAGTGTTAGCTATTTGTACAGCCAATGAAATGTGTTTTCGGTGTCTTTACCATTTATCAGTCTTAAGTAATCAACGTACAACTGAAAGTTTGTAAAGTGAGTAAGAAGCACCCGATAGGTGTACAGTACCTGGTAGAGGGATCGTACACTGGGCTGGAAGACCATGTTTGTATTGAGCAGGAAGGATCGGATGAGAGGCTGAGGGTAGCTCGCAAGCTGAGTAACGATCTCGATCAATAACAAGTTTACATGTAGAGAGTTCTCGAGCATGTTCTCTAATTTTGACAAGACAACACTGATGAATGGTCCTGGTGGAGAAAATATGTTTTAAAAATAAATCATTGCAAATCTGCAAATACAATATGAAAACTTAAATAGACAAAAAATATGTAAAAGAAAAACGCAGTGTCTCTGCATTGCGGATTGTAGTCACAGTAAAAGCTTTGCCAGTATGCAATATGCAGTGCATTAACCAACGTATAAATATACAGATTCTCAAAGGTAACAAAGAGTATTAAATAGTGTTCATGAAACATGTCACTGCTACTGCAAATTCATTACGAGCCCTTACCTTGTCTGTCTTACCCACTTGTAATGTGGGGGATTGGTATATTTCAGTTCGAGTGGCAAGTGTATGCATAACAAAGGAACTGTGTGGGCGCTGTTCATTGGCGCTAAGTAAATCTACTGAAGTGATATATTCACAGATTTTGAAGTTAAAGCATTAAAACTCCATTCTGAATGTAACTAATCTAATACATGTTCTCCTAATCTAACTCGTAGTAAACAGATGTTTGCTAATAACTGATAAGTCCCTATGGTAGAAAGCACAATTTTGACCTAGTTTCTGTGTAATTTCGAGGGTTCCCTGGCCAAAAAAATACATTTCAATGACATTTCTTTTATAGTAATTATGTTGACATTTCATCAGTGTCTATTTGATGAATGTTGACATGATCAATGTCACTATTATGACCATTTTGACATTTGTATGTCGACACTGATAAAATATCAACATATTAGATTATCTTTATGCCGTGCCAGTTGTTACTTTGTGCCCAGCAATCATGTAGGTGGTCCAGGGATCAGCATTGTCACCCGCAGCAGCTTCCAGGTCTTGGCGGACATGTGAACAATTCCGGCACTCATCTATGGAAACAGTGTTTGGCAAGTACAGTTCCCTAAGGCTAATCGCTTCCTCTAACCCTCCCTCTAGTGCCTAACCTCCTGTAGTGCCTAACTGTAACACTCTCATCCCACAGAGTAACCCTTATGTCGACATTCTGAAAATGTTGGCATTCACATGTTAACATTCTGAGACTCTCGTCATGTTGCCTTTCAACATCGGAGCTGTAAACAATGTTATTTTTGCCCAAATACATACAAGTTGACCTAATGAGTACATCCAAAAGGGTACAAAGTCATTTTAAGCTGCAAACCTACAGTACTTGCATTTTTGAACAGCTATGAGGTGACGAAGTTCAAGTCTCATCTTATATCTCCAATAGAGTACATTTTGCTATTTTCATTTGCAATTTGTAGGAAAAGACCTTGTGCCAATATTAATAAAAAATAATAAAATGTTATATAAATCGTTGCCATATTGTCCATTCAATGCATATTATATTTATGTCATTTTCCTTTGTTTGGAGGCAAGTGATTTCCTTATTTTTCTTTTGCAGGTATCCCGACATTTATTGCAGATTTTATACTTTACTTAGGAAATATTATTGCATTTATCCAGGGCTCAGTATGTAGAGCTGAACATTTCCTTAACATTATGCTATGGTGTTAATAAAACATAGACTATTGTTTGCCTTATTATAACACTGCAGTGTGCTGTTTATATTTGGCGCACATTGAGGGGGATTCTTGTTGCCCAAATATTCACTGATACTTAAATTACATTTCTGACAGAAAAAGGAAATAAAACTAGGAATCTCCAAGTTTGTACCATTAATAAAAGCATATACATGCAACTGTTATTGCACTTAAATCATATTTTACACCTCTCTCCCAACTCTCTAGGTGCACAAGGTCTTGTTTCCATCAAGGACAAGATTGATAAAATCTGAAATGAGATGGTATGCTCTTCCCAAGCCAGTTTGACCTCCTCAATTAGCTACATGAACCTTCTGGCACCTTCTTATCAATTGATCCCACAGATGAAAATGACGTGGCAACACTCTTCTCATCCTCCTACTCTACTACCTCTTGTCTCAATCCAATATCATTACAAATCAGTAAAGCTCTGTCTCCTGTGCACATCCCAACTTTAACTAAAATATGGAATCACTCTCTCTCTCTCTCTCTCTCTTTCTCTGTGTATAATGTTTCATACAGTATTCAGATATAGACATGGTCACACACAGAGAATGCAGGCATGCTACATAATGTTTTAATCAGCACAAGCAAAATAAGATGCCTGAATGGTACATGGGACCTGTCAGCTCATTCATGCTAGGAATCTCTAGCTACATGGGTATTGAGTCAAGATATTGGAGGACACCTCTGTTCCGTCCCATCTCTCAGCTCCAAATGCCCCTCCAGTCTACATGAGAGACTTGTGTACACTCCACACACTTTTTTAACTTGCACAACTTATTGCACCCACTTACAGTAAGTCAAGTTATCTTATCACTGTCTCCACAGAGACAGCACTGACTAAAGTAGTGAACTATCTGGTCAAAAGGCTTAAGCCTATTACTCACTTATATAGCTTACTCTTACTTTTGACTAATATCTCCTCATACATACAGTGCAATCCCTAGGTCTTCAGGAGACAGTCCTTTCTTGGTTCACATCCTACCTTTTCTAATCGCTCTTTCAGGGTTTACTTCTCTGAATCCACCTGTTCTTTGCTACCTTTATCACTTGGATTAGTACTATGAACTGAAGAGGACACGATCCATGTCGGAGTCCTCAGTAAGTATAATTTACTTCCACAGGTACCGATGGGATTCTACTGGACTTGGGTACAGGCCAACGTTGGAATCCATAGGTAAGTATTGTATGAATGTTTGTAGTGTGAATTAAAGTTTTATTGCTCTAATGTTTCTGTGTTTTTTTTCTCACTATTTGTTTTGTTGTAGAACTACAAGTACTAGCTTTTAATGCCCAGCATGCTGTTACTTGTGGTTTAATTTGTCCCCCAGGTACTTGTTTCCTAGCACGGCCACAATCGTAAGTAATCGTGTCCCTTAATTAAGGGACACGATTATCCCGATGGACCCGATTTCTTTTGAAATCAGGTCCATTTTGCCGGCTAGGAAACAAAAATCGGGTGCATCGCGTCGGTCGGGACCATTAACATTGGTCCCGACGCGACCGACGCGATGCCCCCGATATTTCCATTGACTTCAATGTTAAAAAAAATTTTAACATTGAAATCTTGTCGGGAAGTTAAAATATCGGGGGCATCGCGTCGGTCGGGACCATTAACATTGGTCCCGACGCGATGCGACGCGATGCACCCGATTTTTGCATAGGATTCAATGTTAAAAATTTTTTTAACATTGAAATGGTGTAAAAATGTCAAAAAATGTGAAATGGGTCAATATGACCCATTTCACATTATAAATGTCCCCGTCGTCGCCCCACGATACACGCCAACCCGAAGCGTGGCGAGCGCAGCGAGCCCGCGAGGGGCGGCGGTACGCGTCCTCCGACCTTTTCATGCCCTACTATCCACTAGGGCGTGGAGTGAGAATAGAATAGTGTGGCGAGCGCAGCGAGCCCCGCGAGGGGACGCGGATATCTTCACAGTTATACGCGTCCCTTCGCGGGCTTCACAGGTGTCCGTGGCGACGCGGACAGCTGTGAAGCCCGCGAAGGGACGCGTTTACCTGTGAAGGTATCCGCGTCCCCTCGCCTCGCTGCGCTCGCCACACTATTCTATTCTCACTCCACACCCTAGTGGATAGTAGGGCATGAAAAGGTCGTAGGACGCGTACCGCCTCCCCTCGCGGGCTCGCTGCGCTCGCCACGCTTCGGGTTGCCGTCTATCGTGGGGTGGGATTTACGCGCTTGAATTTGGGGGGGTTGGGAATTTTTTTCATTCAATCCAATGTAAAATTGGGTCCCAGGGACCCAATTTACATTGGATTTAATGAAAAAATCGGGTGAAAAATCGGTCGGTCGCGTCGATCGCATCGCATGCGACCAAATCGCATGCGATGCGATCGACCCGATTTTTTTCAGCACGATCACCCCGATCTTAATCGGTGTGGCCGTGCTAGGAAACAAGTACCGTCCCCCATATTTTGGGAAGCAGGACCGGCCCTTGAGCCTGGTATTGGTTTTAAAAATCCTGGGGACTGGCAGCATTAAGGTTGCGAAAGTAATACTCTAATACTCCATTACTTTGGTATCCACTACCACAATATGCAGTGACTTAGGGGCAGATTTATTAAGCTTGGAGAAGAGATAAACTGGAGATAAAGCGGAGGAAAGGTAAAAGGAGATAAAGCACAGCCAATCAGCTGTGTTTGAAAAAGACAGTTGGGAGTTGATTGGCTGGTGCTTTATCTCCTTTTACCTTTTCTCCGCTTTATCTCCAGTTTATCTCTTCTCCAAGCTTAATAAATCTGCCCCTTAGATACCTAATTAACGATAGGGCCATCAGCGATAAAAATTACTAAAGACTTAAGTGATTATTAACTATTGAAGAAAAATACATACAGAGACAGTTCTAAGCTGACAAAGCAACAGTCTGATATCAGTGTGTCCTGTTGTGCTAACAGATTTTGTAAGCTTGCGAGCAGGGCCCTCATACCGTTGACTGTCTGTAAATTCCCAGTTTGTTGTATAACTGTCTCCTATTATAAAACGCAACAGAATATGCTGCGCTATATAAGAAACTGTTAATAAATAAAATAACCCTGGCAAACACGCCAAACTGATTCTCTGATCCACACTTGACATCATCATCTGTTGGCTAAATACTTCTGTTGTGCAATCCCATTTTTAGGTGCACTATGAAAGTTACAATGAATTAAGAAAGGTATTGGAAATCTGGGAATACTGAGCCGTTCCCCTGCAAAAGAAAATGTGAGGCGAATACCTTCAAAGTTATCACTGTAGCCTAGGCAGCTGCCTCGCCTCCCTGTAATTCTCCCCCCTGCCTAACCATCACAAACCGGGATGGATACAAATATTCTGGTTGCTCCTCTCATATATACAATAACAATGTTAATTATGTTTTAAAAACAAGTTTTCAATATCTACTGTATGAAGTTTTTCAACTGATATTAACGTCATTACCTGTAAATGGTGTTGCTTGGGACCTTGGAGGATAGTTAGAAAGGCTTGTAGCTTCATTTGGCCCAAAGGGTGATGTCATACTTTCTATGGACGGTGTTCCTAAGGAATACTTTTCAAATGTCTCTTCATCCTCCTCTACTAGAGAAGCACTCCCAGGAGTTGGGGAGCTGGACTCCTCTACTGAGGTGGTGTCAAGTCCATTTATGATCTCATCACAACGAGCTATAAATTCCTCACTGTCTGGGCTTAATGGTTTCCTTTTAGAATCACAGTCTGCATCAGAAGAGAGCTTCAGTTTTGGGATATTCTTATGATTTTGTTTAGCTTTTTTTAAAGTATTTTCCTTGAGACTTGAATTTTTCTGATTATTAATATCAATTTTACTATCTTTCCGTACATGAGGATGCTGGCTAGTCAGTTTAGGATCCACTGTCAATCCTTTTGTTGAGACATCTTTAGTTTCTGGAACAATTTCATCAATGGAATCTTTTTCTGCACATAACCTGTAAACCATCACATCATCCTGAAAGTCAGATTCTTCAATGTATGACCCTTTAATAAACATTATTGCATTCTTTTTCATCTCTTGGATGTGTTTTGGGGGATCTGGAGGTAACACAGATTCAGGAGGTGGTTGTGGTGAACAATTTCCAGAATCTGGAGATATTCCAGTGTCGTAACTGTCATCCCACTCGAGATCAAAAAGTCTACCTGCAAAAGAGGGTGTTTCAGAGGAGAAAGAGCCTAACTGTTGCCTACCTCTCCCCCTGAAGGTAGGAAACTCCCCTGTTCGAAAATTGGTCTCCAATAGTGCTTGGAAAGAAGTGTCTGGGTCTGGGTTCTCTCCATCATATGGAGATGACCAGACTTTACAGTCTTCTACACATCTCAGGATGTTTTCATGAGCTTCCCAAAGGTACTCAAGGTAGCTGGCATCTACAGTTTCCATATATTCCTCAGCAGATGTGCATTCAGTGTCATTTAAACATGATGATGATGGTAACTTATGTCCAGCGGCATCTGTACAAATAATAAGGAACATATGGTAAAACCATTCTCTAGTATGCAATAATTAGATAATACAATATACTAATTAACAAACATGGGGTGGAACCCAACTGAGGAAAAATACTCGCACCCGCTTTAAAGCTGTTTGAACTCACACGAAACTGAATCCATTTAGGCTGTGAGTAAAAATTTACAAATTCAGGATGAAAGTGGGACGAGTGGGGTGTGAGTGGGACAACGGCAGGCTGAGAGGAGGACAGCAGCATTGAAACATCATTGATGGCATTCCAGCCCCGCTGCAATGCGCACCCTCTGCCCATAATTGGATACAACCCATGGTCTTGATCTACAGAACTCACCAGCATTTGCAAACAATGGCCAACTAATAGTAAATTATAATTTACTAACTATAGGATTGATACTCCGGAAGGATTTCAGTAGCATCATTCAAGATTAGTGATGTAGTAATCATTTATTAGCTATATACAGTGGGAACAATTACTGCTGAATTACAAAACAATACTGCAATGACAGTCTAAAGCCCACCATACATTAGTGCGACTTGTCTTGGCACAATTTGCATCTGATTTCCCCTGAAATCTCCTGCCAGCTCCCAGGGAGTCCTTCCATCCGATTTGGTACTTGATGTGCCATTTTTACATGGATTTTATCACATGTAAAATAGCATAGAAGGACTGTCGGGGTAGTTTAAGGGAAATTGGATGCTATACTGTATATCGCAGCTGCTAAAAAAGCAGCCGCATTGTGCACTGAAGGATGCAATTTTGATTTATCTTATGTGCAGCAGGTTCAATGCCTGTATCCGATCCGATGTGAACGTGCATCGGATTGGATGTCAAACACGTGCGATTTGGACACTTTTCACCCTATTTCCCAGCTTGATCCGTCGAAATCAGATGAAATTGGCCAAAATATGGCCAGCTTTAGAGGCAACCAATAGCTCTACAGTATATATAAGCCTATGCACTGGATAGCAGAAAATAGTAGTTCACCAACTGTTGAAGAGCACACCTCTGCTATAAAAGTTGGTCATCTCTGATTGCGATACCCAAATGAAAACTGTTCAGGAGATGAGGTGACCAGTAACCATTCAGTTATTATGTTGCTTACACACTGTGAGCAAAACGAGTAAATGTTAGAAGCTTCCTCCTATATTTCACAGCTCAGAGTAAAATAGGGGAAATCATTTCCTGTCGCTGGAAATATGTTCTTCTATGGTAAATGCTGCCCTGACACACAGCTGATTGTATACTGAAAAGTTATTATTGCAATTGTTCTCAGCGCTGATCCTCTTAACCTTACGAAAAGTTATACTGGAGTGTACACATGCTTCAGATGACAAATAAGCCAGCAATTTAATCTGTGCTGCTGAAAGGAAACATTGCAGGACCAGGACAAGATTGTTAAAAGAATTCTGTTTGTTTTCAGGCTACGCTATGGAATAGATAGAAATGACACTCGACACATCATTTGTCTGCTTCTTACATCTGGTAAGAGTTTTGCAAACTTAACCTAATCCAAATACTGATTTATCTTTAATTCTAAAGCAGTGGCATACATGTAGTTGCCATTTGCAGGAAACAAGTTGGGGGTAACGCAAAAACACTAGATATGAATTTTGTGTTTGCCTTATAGATTCTGGACCTTATTCTGGTCCCTTTTCTCCCTGTGCAATCGAAACGCAGGTGGCATGCGGCCATGGCGAACAGGGTTTTCGCCGGGCCCATGCACCCGGGATTGCGGGCGGGGGGGGGTGTGTGCGGCGGCATGCCAGGCAATTGCCCCATGGGAATGCCCAGCCTTTCATGGACATTCCCATCAGTACGCTCGGCGTTCACATGCAAATTGCCCGGTGACTCCGGGGGGGGGGGGGGTAGGGGGATGTCGGGGGGTCAGCTGACATCACTGGATCATCTGACATCACTGGATCATCTGGATCATCTGACATCACTGGATGTCAGATGTCAGTATAACCATCTCAGGCACTGAATTTGAATGCCAAGCAATCATTGTCTTGCACATATATAGTGCCAGTTACATATCATGTCCCCAGAAGTGCTGTTACAGATGTCCCCAATAAGTTTTTAGCAAAAAATATATATATTTTTCACTTTCAGGAATGCATGGTTTTCTGAAAAATTCGGATAAGGGATACTCAACCTGTATAGATAATAAAAGTGCCATATGCAATTATAGTAGAATCCCTGCAGGAGATATCTAGTGGTATTGATAATAAATACAATGGCGGTGGAACAACATTTCTCCATCAAAATAAAGCACCATAAGTCAGGTTCAAATAATGAGTATCAATCTTAAAAGAAAGAAAAAAACACACAATCATGAAACAAAATGAGGGTTAAGTCTTTCACCCCTCTACACGCACTAGCATTTGTCTCTCTTTACTATATGGATCTACACCTAAAATACATCAGTCCACAGAGTGAGATGAAGAGTTTGCGAGTAGTAGACATTTGCACTGTTCCAGAAAAGGATGGAGCAGGCGCAAGTATCAGTGCAGAAGTGAGATTTTACATTTACACCCTACAGAAGGGCTTCAAGTTTGTATCAGCAGTAATCTTTGGGTCTTATCGAAAAATGTATAGTTACACATTTTGCACACCTATGTCGGACTTTCATTAATGTAATGAATAGCTTCACAGAGACAAATTGCAAAGCACAATCTCAGATTTCATACAGTGTATCAGGCTCTAGGAACCTTTGTCTAGACAATGTCCCTTTACCATTGATGAATTGACCAGTAGTTATTCTTTATTTTGTTGGCAAATTGAAGTACTCAATAATTCGTTGTTTTCCTGTCTGTAAATTAAATTGAAATCTGGCAAGGTTAAAATGTAACAGAATTCCATTACGTTCACATCTAGTGATGGAGTATGTACAATATAGAGTTTAATACAATGTTATGCTGATCATGCTTAATGCTTCTGTGATGGTGGTAGGCGTGCTGTCCTATGATTGTTCAGAGTAGACTCAAAGTCTAATACCCCTTTCAAAACACACCTTGGACCCGGGCAATTGCTGTATTGGTAATCAACCCAGCAATTTGAGCAGGGTGCCAGGGTGATAAGGAGGGTTAAACACTGCTGCCCTCTGTATAATGGGTGACATAGATTTAATGTAAAAGCACCGGACACGGGATCAAGATCCTGGATTTGACCCGGCATTGCGATGTGAAAGGCATAGCTGCCTACTTTCTGGCTGCCAGTTCAGTGAGGCAGGGGGGCGCTGATGGGTGGGAAAGGGGCGCGATGGCCGATGCGGTTGCGTCTTCGTGGCCACGCCCCGCTGTGCTGGTATTTTAGGCATTGCACAGCAGGAGCGGGGCTATAATGACGTGATTCACGTCATTTGCTCCCATGGACCCACTACCACCACCAAGGGAGTGGGTCGTTGCAGACTGTCAGCATTATTTTGTTCACTAGTCATGTGACTGTGATATGAATATAGTGTTCCTGTCTGTATGGACATTGTAAGTCACTAGAATGTTCCATTGCTGCATGGAAAGTGGTTTATGTAGTGCGTACATTTCTAATACAACCTATTACTAGTAAGTTAACACAAATTTGGGAAATTAAACTAATACATCCCATTCGATACTGTATAGTTTCGCTATTTTAAAAAAGCATTTCTGGTTTCCATTAGTGATACTCAGAATTGTTCCTTACCTTTGTGTGTGACATTTGAATTGATTCTATTATTTCTCTCCAAAGTCCCACTGTTACTAATAGATGCTTTAGGACAGCAGTCTGGAGTCAAGGCCAAAAATCTAGCAGCAGATGCAGAATAGCAGTCTCGTTCTTTCACCGCCCATCTCTGGCTAACCATCATGTGGGTACATGGAATCAGATATCTGCCAAAGAAAATATGTTTGGTTACTGGCTCAGGTCAACAACCTTTGGGAAGAGTCCAGAGGATGAGTCAGGAAGATGCAATGGTTTCTTGGTTATACATAAGGATTCTACATACCTTCTGTCATCTCTATTTACACATGATACAGTTAAAAATGTCATTTTCATTTGTAAGAATTATCATGCAGAGTCCCAACAACAACATGACAACATGACAACATGAGAGGCCTATGCATAGAACATGACTGGAAGGGTCGCGAGGTGTATACTTTTGCTTCCGGTATTTTTATACCCTTCAAATTGCAAGTGGACCCCGCACTTCTGCTGCTTTTTCCCACAATGCAAATAGGCACCTGGTTAGAGCCCAACGTGTCTCAAGGGTTCTCCATAAAGATATACTGCTCACCTAAAATGTTCCCACAGGACCATTGCACATGACAACATGATGCCACACGTTCATAATAGCACTGAGAATCCCACTGTCAGCCAGCCCAGCATAGGAGCAACTGCCAGTGCCCAGCAATGAGGAGCAGAGGCACAGGGGCAGAGTCAGCCTAGCAGTGAGAAGCGGAGGGACAGGGGCAGAGTCAGCCTAGGAGTGAGGAGCGGAGGGACAGGGGCAGACTCAGCCTAGCAGTGAGAAGCGGAGGGACAGGGGCAGAGTCAGCCTAACAGTGAGAAGCGGAGGGACAGGGGCAGACTCAGCATAGCAGTGAGAAGCGGAGGGACAGGGGTAGAGTCAGCCTAGCAGTGAGGAGCTGAAGGACAGGGGCAGAGTCACCCTAGCAGTGAGGAATCGGACTCTACAGTGCATCCATCGACACCAGCATACTAACTCTATCTATTTCTATACCTCTCTCTCTATTTATTTTTATCTCTCTTATATCTCACATTGTATATGACTAATACTGTTTTAAACCTTGTGTGAACTTTAAGGAGAATCATTTGTTCATACAGTCTTACTTTCTACATGATTTGTGCAATATTTATTGATTAGAATAATCCTAATGAATTTAAAGGTAATATAGCCTTGTAAGGGCGCTATTCTATTTACCCAGATGCCGTTTCAACCCATAAAAATGGCCGGATATCGTGATTAAAGAACGATGGTAATTATTGTGGTACCCAATTAGCGGCTGAAAATCGCCCCTTAAAAACACATGGGATCAGGGATAAGTACCCAATCTGATGTGTTACCACGGCTCCTGGCAGCTGCTTATCCAGGATTTCGCTTTCCATGCCACAGGATACTCCATAAGATCAGGTATATCATGGAAAAGGACACCAGCATCGGGGCAAATAGGATAATGGATATTCTTAACACTTGGAATGTAAAAAGGGTCTTAAGGACCAAGCTTGGGAAACACTGCATTGCATGGCCTACAGCCCTTCTAATAAATACTGTACTGTATGCCAGTTTCAGACACATATACTTATAACATGACATGATGCGTACAACCACGCAGGTTACACGTCAGCAGAATTGGAGCTTAACTACTCAACACAGCATGGCCATAGGACGGTATAGATGAGTTGACAGCCAATAAGTCAATGCCATATGGTCGACATGTATATGATGGACATGGCAATGGTCAACACATGAAACAGTGGGTTTAAAAAGAAAATAATAATAATTTTGTGTTGATTGGGAGTGGTAAATCTTACTCAAAGGGGACACATACACGAGTTTTGGGTTCATGTTCTAAATTATACAAATTAACAGCACAAAAAAAACAAAAACAAAAAAACATTTTTAACCCCTTCCCGACATTTGACGTACATTTACGTCATGGCCGGGATGTACTTCCCGACACATGGCATAAATGTACGTCATGACTTTAAACTGTCACTGCGTCTAGAGACGCAGTGACAGAGGGACGATGTCTGCTGTCCCTGACAGCAGACATGTCCCTGCATGCCCAGGGGGGGCTGCGATGCCGCCCCCCCGTCGGCGATCGCTGTGATTGGCTGTTCAGTGTGAACAGCCATTCACAGCGTTTTCCTGTGTTACCAGCGAATCAGACGCTCGGTAACACAGGTGTCAATCACCGCCGGGCGTCAGGGGGCATGAGGGGGTCATCGGTGACGACGACACCTCACCCCACCTGCCCCCAAGGCTGTGATTGGTCCGTGGGACCCACGGACCAATCACAGCCAAGGCGCGACATTTAAACTAACAGTGATTGCGCTGCAGACGCCATTCCGGTCTGGAATTGCGTGCAGAGCGGTCACCGTGCCTATCTGCCGTGATACTGACCTGATCCTTGCAAATACTTACCTGATCCTTGCAAATACCTTACCTGATCACCTGATCACTGCTTGTAGCGTGCTGGATGCTTCCTGGATCTGACTTCTTGTGACTTCCTGCTGCTGCTGCAGTGTGATAGAGAGATAGAGAGTGATAGATAGTGATAGATAGTGAGAGATAGAGAGATAGAGAGATAGTGATAGAGAGTGCTATATTTTGTGTCTGCTACCCCCCCTTTTTGGGGCTGCAGGGTTTTTTTTATATATATATAACTGTCAGTGCTGCTGCTGCAGTGTCATAGAGTGATAGATAGTGATAGATAGTGAGAGATAGAGAGATAGAGAGATAGTGATAGAGAGTGCTATATTTTGTGTCTGCTACCCCCCCCTTTTTGGGGCTGCAGGGTTTTTTTTTATATATATAACTGTCAGTGCTGCTGCTGCAGTGTCATAGAGTGATAGATAGTGATAGATAGTGAGAGATAGAGAGATAGAGAGATAGTGATAGAGAGTGCTATATTTTGTGTCTGCTACCCCCCCTTTTTGGGGCTGCAGGTTTTTTTTTTATATATATAACTGTCAGTGCTGCTGCTGCTGCAGTGTCATAGAGTGATAGATAGTGAGAGATAGAGAGATAGATAGAGAGAGATAGAGAGAGATAGTGACAGAGAGTGATAGAGAGTGCTATATTTTGTGTCTGCTACCCCCCCTTTTGTGCTGATCAGTATATCTGTGCTGATCAGCAACTTTTTGGGGGTGCAGGGTTTTTTTTTTTATATATACCTGCCAGTTGCACTGTCAGTTGCACCAAAGGTTGTGCACCTGCTGCCCCTCACTGGTAATCAGTGTCGCATCACTGATCACCTTTTTTTTTTTTTTTGAGCGTGCTGTGGGGTCTTTTTTTAATTTTTTTTGATCAAATTTTTTTGATCAAATTCCTGTTGCCTTTGAGCGCTGTTCAGTGACGGACGTTACTGACCAACATCTGTGCTCAATTTTTGGCGCAGGACCTTTTTTTTTTTTTTTTTTTTTTTCTGCACTACATACACACTACACACTACATACTACATTGAAATAAAGTTTGTACCCCCCCTACACTATACACGTGTTGAAACATTTCACTACCAGAAACACAAAAATAAAAATGGCATCCCAAATGTCATCCCAAATGTCATCCCAAATGTCATCCCAGTCATCCAGAAGAATGTATTCAGCGGAGGAGGCATATGCCATGCTTGCCTCTGACTCTGACACAGCCAGTGAGGCAAGCGGGGAATTTGAAGGATTCATCTTAAGCTCCTCTTCCTCCTCTAGTGATGAGGGACCCCCTCAAAGACGCCCCCGTAGAGCAGCTGAGACCCCCCCCCCAATAATTGATCTCGTATGGACCCCACCACCAGACAATTTTGAGCCCCAGGTTCCTGAGTTTTTGGCCATCCCAGGAATCCAATTTGATTCCACAGGTCTCAGAGAAATTGACTTTTTCAAATTATTTTTCTCTGATGATTTTATAAATTTAATGGTGGACCAAACTAATTTATATGCCCAGCAGTTTATTGCTCAAAACCCCACGTCATCATTTGCTAGGTGGACCCCTGTAGATGCAGTAGAGATGATGACGTTTTGGGGTCTGGTGTTTCATATGGGCATAGTAAAAAAGCCAGAAATTAGGCAATATTGGAGTACAGATGTTCTGTACAGCACCCCACTTTACCGTATGGCCATGACCCGGAATCGTTTTGAGTTAATCCTTAAATTTTTGCATTACAACGATAATGCACAGTGCCCACCCAGAGATGATCCCACCTTTGACCGGCTATTCAAAGTCAGGCCGGTCATTGATCACTTCAGTGCCAAATTTGAAGAGATGTACATCCCAGATAAATTCATTTGCATAGACGAGTCCCTTATACATTTTAAAGGAAGGGTTAAATTCCGCCAGTACCTTCCCAGTAAGAGGGCAAGGTATGGCATAAAAATGTATAAGCTGTGTGAAAGCACCTCAGGGTACACTCGCAGGTTTAGGGTATATGAAGGGAAGGATTCAAGAATTGAACCGCCAGAATGCCCCCCCTCCCTCGTAGGTGTTAGTGGAAAAATTGTCTGGGATTTAGTGCACCCCTTCCTGGATAAAGGTTATCACCTCTATGTGGATAACTTTTACACCAGCATCCCCCTGTTTAAGGCCCTTGGTTCAAGAGGTACAGCAGCTTGCGGTACTGTGCGCAAAAACCAAAGAGGCCTCCCAAAAACGCACATTGCCCAAGTAATGAGAAGGGGTGAAAGCAGGGGAATATGCACCGAAAATATGTTGTTGGTCAAATATAAGGACAAGAGGGATGTCCTTATACTGACAACAATTCACGGAGACAGTACCACCTCCGTCCCTGTACGAGGTACCAGTACCCACACCTCAAAACCTAATTGTATCCTGGATTACAATAGGTACATGGGCGGAGTGGATCTTTCAGATCAGGTACTGAAGCCGTACAGTGCCCTGCGGAAAACAAAAATCTGGTACAAGAAGCTGGCCGTGTATATCATCCAGATGGCACTGTATAACGCTTACGTGCTATTCCGTTCTACCAGCCAGAGGGGGACATTTATGCACTTTCAAGAGGAAGTCATAAAGGGCCTAATATTTGGGAACCAGCAGGCAGAGGGCCCCAGTACTTCTAGTACTGGCCCCCGTATTGTACCAGGGCAGCATTTTCCTGATGAAATCCCCTCCACTGGAAAAAAGGGCAGGACACAAAAAAGGTGCAAAGTTTGCTATAAAAAGGGAATGAGAAAGCAAACTATTTTCCAGTGTGACACTTGCCCCGACAAACCCGGCCTATGTATAAAGGAGTGTTTTAAAATATACCACACATCTATGGATTATTAGGTTCATCATTTCACCGTGCTTCGGGGGTCTTGCTAATGCCACATAGCACCCACCATTCATTCCACCAGAATCTGAGCCGCAAAATCCAAAAATCACTCCTTCCCTTCTGAGTCCTGCCATGCACCCAACTGGTATTTTTTGGTCACATGTGAGGCATTGCCGTACTCGGGAGAAATTGGGGCACAGATTTTGGGGTGCTTTTTCTCCTTCATACCTTATGAAAATGAAAAATTTTGAGCCAGAACTGCATTTTTGTGTAAAAAAATGTAATTTTTCATTTTCACTGCCCAGTTGTATCAAAATTGGTGAAACCCCTGGGGGTTTGAAATGTACACTATACCCCTAGATGAATTCCCTGAGGGGTGTAGTTTGCAAAATGGGGTCACTTGTGGGGGGGTTCCACTGTATTGGTGCTTCGGGGGTCTTGCTAATGCGACATAGCACCCACCAAAATTCCACCAGAATCTGAGCTGCAAAATCCAAATATCACTCCTTCCCTTCTGAGTCCTGCCATTTTTTGGTCACACATGAAGCATTGCCGTACTCGGGAGAAATTGGGGCACAGATTTTGGGGTGCTTTTTCTCCTTCATACCTTATGAAAATGAAAAATTTTGAGCCAGAACTGCATTTTTGTGTAAAAAAATGTAATTTTTCATTTTCACTGCCCAGTTGTATCAAAATTGGTGAAACCCCTGGGGGTTTGAAATGTACACTATACCCCTAGATGAATTCCCTGAGGGGTGTAGTTTGCAAAATGGGGTCACTTGTGGGGGGGTTCCACTGTATTGGTGCTTCGGGGGTCTTGCTAATGCGACATAGCACCCACCAAAATTCCACCAGAATCTGAGCTGCAAAATCCAAATATCACTCCTTCCCTTCTGAGTCCTGCCATTTTTTGGTCACACATGAAGCATTGCCGTACTCGGGAGAAATTGGGGCACAGATTTTGGGGTGCTTTTTCTCCTTCATACCTTCTGAAAATGAAACATTTTGAGCCAGTACTGCATTTTTGTGTAAAAAATTAAATTTTTAATTTTCACTGCCCAGTTGTATCAAAATTGGTGAAACCCCTGGGGGTTTGAAATGTACATTATACCCCTAGATGAATTCCCAGAGGGGTGTAGTTTTCAAAATGGGGTCCCTTGTGGGGGGCTTCCACTGTATTGGTGCTTCGGGGGTCTTGCTAATGCGACATAGCACCCACCAACATTCCACCAGAATCTAAACTGCAAAATCCCAAAATCACTCCTTCCCTTCTGAGTCCTGCCATGCACCCAACTGGTATTTTTTGGTCACATGTGAGGCATTGCCGTACTCGGGAGAAATTGGGGCACAGATTTTGGGGTGCTTTGTCTCCTTCATTCCTTGTGAAAATGACAAATTTGGAGCCAGAACTGCATTTTTGTGTAAAAAAATGTAATTTTTCATTTTCACTGCCCAGTTGTATCAAAATTGGTGAAACCCCTGGGGGTTTGAAATGTACACTATACCCCTAGATGAATTCCCTGAGGGGTGTAGTTTGCAAAATGGGGTCACTTGTGGGGGGGTTCCACTGTATTGGTGCTTCGGGGGTCTTGCTAATGCGACATAGCACCCACCAACATTCCACCAGAATCTGAGCTGCAAAATCCAAAAATCACTCCTTCCCTTCTGAGTCCTGCCATGCACCCAACTGGTATTTTTTGGTCACATGTGAGGCATTGCCATACTCGGGAGAAATTGGGGCACAGATTTTGGGGTGCTTTGTCTTCTTCATTCCTTGTGAAAATGAAAAATTTTGAGCCAGAACTGCATTTTTGTGTAAAAAATGTAATTTTTCAGTTGCACAGCCCAGTTGTATCAAAATTGGTGAAACCCCTGGGGGTTTGAAATGTACACTATACCCCTAGATGAATTCCCTGAGGGGTGTAGTTTGCAAAATGGGGTCACTTGTGGGGGGGTTCCACTGTATTGGTGCTTCGGGGGTCTTGCTAATGCGACATAGCACCCACCAACATTCCACCAGAATCTGAGCTGCAAAATCCAAAAATCACTCCTTCCCTTCTGAGTCCTGCCATGCACCCAACTGGTATTTTTTGGTCACATGTGAGGCATTGCCGTACTCGGGAGAAATTGGGGCACAGATTTTGGGGTGCTTTTTTTCCTTCATTCCTTGTTAAAATGACAAATTTGGAGCCAGAACTGCATTTTTGTGTAAAAAAATGTAATTTTTCATTTTCACTGCCCAGTTGTATCAAAATTGGTGAAACCCCTGGGGGTTTGAAATGTACACTATACCCCTAGATGAATTCCCTGAGGGGTGTAGTTTGCAAAATGGGGTCACTTGTGGGGGGGTTCCACTGTATTGGTGCTTTGGGGGTCTTGCTAATGCGACATAGCACCCACCAACATTCCACCACCAAAAATCACTCCTTCCCTTCTGAGTCCTGCCATGCACCCAACTGGTATTTTTTGGTCACATATGAGGCATTGCCATACTCGGGAGAAATTGGGGCACAGATTTTGGGGTGCTTTTTCTCCTTCATACCTTATGAAAATGAAAAATTTTGAGCCAGAACTGCATTTTTGTGTAAAAAAATGTAATTTTTCATTTTCACTGCCCAGTTGTATCAAAATTGGTGAAACCCCTGGGGGTTTGAAATGTACAGTATACCCCTAGATGAATTCCCTGAGGGGTGTAGTTTGCAAAATGGGGTCACTTGTGGGGGGGTTCCTAACTTTTAGCATCTTATGGTGCCTAGAAACCTACATGGTGCCTAAAAAATAATCTCATAAAAAGGAGGCTCCAAAATCAAGTAGGTGCTCCTTCTATTATGAAGCCTGTGGTTTGGTCAACGTGCACACTAGGGCCACATATAGGATATTTATGAAAACAAAAGAATTGGGGGAATCAATTTTTAGTCACATTTCTCTAGTAAAATCTACTGTGTTCCTTAGAAAAATGTATTAAAATTGCAAATCTGCAAAAAAAATGAAATTTTGAAATTTCACCTACACTTTGTTTTAATTCCTGTGAAACACCTAAAGGGTTAACAAACTTCCAAAATGCTGTTTTGAATACTGTGAGGGGTGCAGTTTTTGAAATGGCATCATTTATGGGGGTGTCTCACATACAAGTCCCTCAAAGTCACATCAGAACTGAACTGGTCCCTAAAAAAATCAGTGTTTGAAATTTTCTTGAAAATTTGAAAATTTGCTATTCATATTGTAAGCCTCCTAGTGTCCAAAAAAATTAAAAGGAAGTTGAAATAATGATGGAAACATAAAGTAGACATATGGTCTATGTTAGTTATTAACTATTTTTAATGGTATGATTATTTGTCTCACAAGCAGAAAATTTAACATTTTGCAAATTGCTAAATTTTCCATTTTTTTCCGACATTTTGGTATTTTTCACAAAAAAAACACAGACTGTATCGACGAAAATTTACCACTAACTTGAAGTACAATGTGTCACGAAAAAACAATCTCAAAATCACTGGGATAAGTAAAAGCAAAAAAAAGTTATCCCCACTTAAGTGATACATGTCAGATTTGAAAAAAAGGGCTCTGTCAGGAAGGCAAAAACATGCTGTGTCAGGAAGGGGTTAAATGTTGTCCTCTTGTCATTTCAACCTTGTGCATGTCGATGATTTGGAGTCAACCTTTTTTGTCTGCTTTGTTAGAGCTGCCATTGTCAGCTGTAAGTGTTGTCATTGTAATTGGAAGCATGTACAGTAGTACATGTAGTAGCAGCAACAGCAGCTCAGCAGGGAAGTAGTACTGTATGTCACATATGCTCACAGTACAGGACCACCGAGTGCTGAAGAGTGTAGAACGTTATGCTATGTCCGTGGAGGAAAACACTCAAATACAGCGTTCCAATCCAAACTGATTCTAGATCCAATATCACCATAAGAACAGCTGCAGACAGGCCTATCACCATGCACAATGTCAAACCGCTACTGGAGTCATAGATAGTTGTGTCCTGACTCCTAAATTATCCTCCAATCCTGCCAAATAGCCCCATTTGGTGCACTATTAATAATAGAAAATGGGTCAAGCTATGGGTTGCTCAGTATATTTTACACTGCAGTTACTACAAAATAGCAATGCGACCTTTATGCTACTGTAGTCTGAAAACGCAAGAGACCAAGCCATGCATCCTGGCATACAACATCATCTGTAATGTGAAAAAGACCCTATGTTCTGAGAGATTTAGGTTAAAGTGCAGTACAGTGCAGGACAGTACGGACGGTGTAATGGTTAGCATTACTGCCTCACAGCGCTGAGGTCATGGGTTCTGTTCCCACCATGGCTCTATCTGTGCGGAGTTTGTATATTCTCCCTGTACTTGCGTGGGTTTCCTCCGGGTACTCCGGTTTCCTCCCACAATCCAAAAATATACTGGTAGGCTAATTGGCTCCAAACAAAATTAACTCTAGAATGTGTGTGTGCGTGTACATGTGGTAGGGAATATAGATTGTAAGCTCCACTGGGGCAGGGACTGATGTGATGTTCAAATATTCTCTGTAAAGCGCTGCGGAATATGTATGCGCTATATAAAAAAATGTTAATAAATAAATAATAAAGTGCAAAAGTCCATATGGGTATAATGGGACACATCTGCATTGCTCTCTTTTGCAAAATAAATAAAATTGCAGGCTAATAAACCTGATACATACACCTCTGATGGATCTTAGAAGCATTTTCTCCAGAACACAGTGTCAGAAACGGGTTAAAATTACTGAAACATTAACACTAGAGAAGTGGCTGCTAGATGCGTTGTAAGGTAGATAACCTACTCTGGTAAGCTGCCAGAGAATATGCTTTTAAGGAAACAGAGAAATACTGTAACCAGGGCCTGATTTACCAATAGACTGATTAGGCTGCAGCCTAGGGTGCCAGGACTGAGGGGGCACAAGCAGGTGACAGTCAGGGAATAAAATTAAGGCCTAATTTATTCCGTGCTTGTTAGCCATCACCTGTCCTGATGTACTGTGGGCGGCAAAGCTCTTAAGGTGATTGACAGATAGCTGTGCCAAAGTAATGTACTGATGGAACAATTTCTTTATGTACATTGTGAAACAAACCATTGTACAGTAATATTACAAAATACATTGGAGTGCTAGCAGATGCATAGTGAAAGCTTTCTTATAGATAAGGAATCAGTGGCAAACGCAGGATTTCTAGAGGGGGGTTTCCAAATTCAGTCCACAATCTCACAGGGGGGTAGAAGAACCAAGTAACGATCCCTGGGCATTTATGTACACATTGGTCTTTTTATATACTGGATACTGTATGGAATACAGTATTAATATCTAACACTACAGATGGTTTATAGTATTGGCTGTAAACATTTAAACATTTCTAAGCTCACATTCTCCCAGCTCATGGTAAGGCTCCTGTCTCTTCTTCCTAGTAGCTGCTCTCTGGTCTACTGCACTCATTGAGGACTCAAATCCACACACACAGGAAACTTGTTAGAAGCTGCTACCACTGGGAAACAGCTCTCCTCTGTCCCTTATACTGCATAATACTGCTATTGTTGTCATATGTTGTCATATTTTTAGCCACTTGCCAAGAGGAGGGGGTTTCTGTGCAACCGGAACAGCCCCCCCCCCCCCCCCCCCCCCCGCGCGTTTGCCTATGGCAGGCTTTCCCAACCACGGTCCTCAAGGCACACCAACAGTGCAGGTTTTGTAGATATCCAAGCTTGAGCACAGGAGACTTAATTAGTACCTGAGTGATTCTGATTAAACCATCTGTGCTGAAGCCTGGATATCACTAAAACCTGCACTGTTGGTGTGCCTTGAGGACCGTGGTTGGGAATGCCTGGCCTATGGGAATGAAAGTATAATTGCCTACATCTCAGCTTTAAAAAATTGGTTGGCCCTCCAGGCCACCTAAAAAGGTTGCATAAGTCACCTTCTTTCCCCAGAGGCTTTCCACAAACCCCTCCCCCTCTCTAGAGGCCCCCAAATCAGAGTACAAGTGGTTTTCTGCAGGGGATCACCGGAGCAGGGGGGCAGCAAAGTAGGGAAATATGAATAAATGTATACAGATGGAGCCCCTCTCATTTTTGCTGGTGCTGCGCCAGCACCAGAATCTGGCGGAGAGGCGCCCCGTCTCAGTTTCATAACAAGCATTTCGTTAGAATAGATAAAACATAAGAAGCCATACAGTACCGTAATATGAGTTGTAACATCACATCTTCACAATGCAAGCCAATAAGAGTCCGAAATAATGCCAAGGACACCACGCAGAGCTAGGAAACCAATACAGAATACAGTATTTGTATTATTATATAAAGTCACAATTATTTTCAAAATGTAAAATTATGTATACATAAATGGAAATACAGTTGTATCGGACAGCTTTTTCCTTCAGCTGCTTTAAATTTCACTGAATAAAAGACAAAACACAGAAACCAACAGGGGCATCTAGTGACCAGTCTGCCATGAAAACACATGGTTGTCTATGCCATATTGCTGGGATAATGCAATTAACAAAATAGCTCCAGCTCAGATCTTGGTGCCACATACAATGCAGTAGCTGGCCATCTCCTTAATATTCCGCACTGCTTCTTCGGTTGGTTTAGTTTATATGGCTGCGTGGTTTATAGTATTTATGATGATTTGATTTTTATGTACAGAGCTTCTCTATTTCAGTCAGTGCTCCGTTAGTCTGTAGCATCCCACAGCAACAAGGCCATCTGTATTCCACTACTAGGCATTGGCAGCCACACAGGCCATGCCAAGATATGGATTAGAGGCACGTACAGAACGCAGCAAGCTCTTAATTAACAATAGTAATCTTTTTTCCCAAAATCCATTCGGCTTCTCTTTTGCCAGCGCTTACACTTTTAATCTTCTCAGCTAATGTAAGAAATCATTTAGATTTCATGATTGAAATACACAATGCATGAACATTGTTCTGTCTATATAACAAGTTACCTGGAAAATGTTGATATTGCAGCTAAATGACTACTAATGTATGTCATTGTACACGTAACATTTACAATTTGTACTCTAATGCATTAATGCAGTCAGCAGAAAGTGATATGTAAGAGTAATGATCATCGCACGCTGTCATATTTAGATGATAGATGTAAAGAAGCCCTCTGCTAGAAGGTATTAAAATGCCAAACTGCACAGTACAGTATTAATGAAAGGAAGCGACTTTTTTTCCATGGGAGAAAGTTCCTCACAAAAACTTCTCACCAATAATACCCTTTGAACTGTTGTGGGGTAAATACAAAGGAATTAATTTTAGGGTTTTGTTGTCAAGTCAACCGACAGCGCATGTAAATGGCACATTTTGTGTGGAAAAGAGGTTTTGGCACAGGAGACAGGAAAAAATATATATCTCCAGACGTTATATGGTGAGACACCTCCTCGCCCTGGGGCTTTTGGTTTTTTACTAGTGTATATTAACCCCTCCCTTATGCTTGGCATACATACTATAATCGTCTGGGCCGATCAGTGTATGTATGGATGTATATTTTCCCTGTACGTCACATGGGATAGAATATGGCCAATGCACTTCAAGTAATCTCACAGCGTAGTCTTGTGCTATCAGCACTGTCAGAGGCTTCCAGATAAAATGTCTGTTAGTCTGATAGGCATTTTATTTGTGTGTACCATGTATTACATGCACATGGGATGTACCAATAAACTGAATTTTTATTGAATATTTTTTTTAAAGTATTTTCTTTCTAATCAAAACATCATATAAATTCAGATGTAATTGGAGGTGTGCCCTGTGCCACAAAGTACCAATTATTGGATCCTGCCACCCAGGATGCAGGGCGACAGCAACCTGCTTCCATCCAATGGTAAGTCGGTTTGCTACTGCGGAAGGAAGTGTTTGTATGCAGCAGTGATAGTAACTCTATACGGGCCTACACACAGGGCAATTTCAGACCATTTTCTAAGCAATCTGTCTAGATTGCTTAGAAAATCACCCTATATCGCTCCATGCGGTGGCTTGTACTTGGATGCAGTAGTGGCAGGAGGTAATCAATGCACAAGCAAGGTGTCAGGCAGAGGAAGGGCAGACAGAGAGGGCATGTGTATTTAGTTGTGATCAGAGATGTAGGAATGAGAGAAGCAAGAGGTCTAAACTGGACTATGTAGGGGAAGGAAAGCTAACCAAGGAGTTGAAGGATAGACTGAATCAAAGTGAATGGATGGGAAGAGAAATCGAGCAGTCCTGTGCACATCAGATTGGATCCAGAAATAGTCATATCTGCCACAAGGAGTTGTCATATTCCGCAGCCATGACTGGGATCACATACTAGATACATCGCATCCATACATGAATTAAAACTCAAATCTTTGATCGCCCAAATCTACTAAAATGTTCATAGCGTCTCACTCAAACTCCTGGAAGTGTGTCTTTTTTCAATCGCTCCTTAGGTAGGGAGTTAACCAATATATGCCTCTGTAGGGCAGTAAGTGTAGATCACTGTTGGACCTAACAGATCAACCACAGTAATACTACAAATAGCCAGGTTCGGTAGTAGCAACTTTGCGGGAAGTATAAAAAGAAGTATCAGAAGAACACACCACCACTGGTAAATTATAATAAATGTATTTAAGATGAACATACTGTCCTCCATTCTAAACTATGCTTTACTTTTAGCTCGGTCTACTTTAAATACACGCTATTGTTTTTAAATCTGTACCCGAAATGGTGTGTTGATGCGGCTGACCAACGTGTCCAGGATTTGGACTTTTTCATGCTGATAGAGGAAAACGAAGCGCAGAAAAATCTTCAGCAATGTCGGTTCTGAGACACTGCGTAGAAACAAGTCCAGATAAGCCGTCGTCGTCATCACCTCCTCCACTGTCACCTGGAAGACAGTACAACAAAATCTATTTTTATCAATTAAATACAGGAAAATATTTTGTTTTGCTCTTCAAGAAAACTTGTTTTCCTTAAACTGTCATCATTAAAACATATGTTATCAGGGCTGGCCATGACCAATTTCTTGCCCCCTAGGTAAGATTTTAGCTGTTGAATCCCACACCCCCACCACCATAAATAGATGCTACCTCAAAACAGCATCTCACTAGCATCAGACTCTGGGGAGTTTATTTACTAATATGGGAGTTCTACTGAAGATTGGGTGTTGCCCATAGCAACCAATCATATTGTATTTCTTATTTATTTAGCACCTTCTAGAAGATAGCAACACCCTGTCTTCAGTAGAACTTCCCATCTTAGTAACTAAGCCCCTGGGTGAGAGGGAAAGAATTAAATCCCATGTATCACTGTAAAATAAAAATTAATTGCACTGCACAGCCCCAGACACCTTTCTCTCTCTCCAGGCCCACCTGTCTCATCTACTCAACTGCATGTGTTCTCCTCCCTGCTCTGGCTCCCCTTCCTTCCACATCTACCCTACCTTCCTCCCTGCTCTGGCTCTCCTTCCTTCCAGCTACCACATCTTCCCTGCCTGCCTCCCTGCTCTGGCTCCCCTTCCTTCCACCTACCACATCTTCCCTACCTGCCTCCCTGCTCTGGCTCCCCTTCCTTCCACCAACCACATCTTCCCTACCTTCCTCCCTGCTCCCCTTCCTTCCACCTACCACATCTTCCCTACCTCCCTCCCTGCTCCGGCTCCCCTTCCTTCCACCTACCACATCTTCCCTACCTTCCTCCCTGCTCTGGCTCTCCTTCCTTCCACCTAGCACATCTTGCCTACCTTCCTCCCTGCTCTGGCTCCCCTTCCTTCCACCTACCACATCTTCCCTACCTTCCTCCCTGCTCTGACTCTCCTTCCTTCCACCTACCACATCTTCCCTACCTTCCTCCCTGCTCCGGCTCCCCTTCCTTCCACCTACCACATCTTCCCTACCTCCCTCCCTGCTCCGGCTCCCCTTCCTTCCACCTACCACATCTTCCCTACCTTCCTCCCTGCTCTGGCTCCCCTTCCTTACACCTACCACATCTTCCCTACCTGCCTCCCTGCTCTGGCTCCCCTTCCTTCCACCTACCTGCCTCCCTGCTCTGGCTCCCCTTCCTTTCACCTACCACATCTTCCCTACATTCCTCCCTGCTCTGGCTCCCCTTCCTTTCACCTACCACATCTTCCCTACCTGCCTCCTTGCTCTGGCTCCCCTTCCACCTACCACATCTTCCCTACCTTCCTCCCTGCTCTAACTCCCCTTCCTTCCACCTACCACATCTTCCCTACCTTCCTCCCTGCTCTGGCTCCCCTTCCTTCCACCTACCACATCTTCCCTACCTTCCTCCCTGCTCTGGCTCCCCTTCCTTCCACCCACCATATCTTCCCTACCTGCCTCCCTGCTCTGGCTCCCCTTCCTTCCACCTACCACATCTTCCCTACCTGCCTCCCTGCTCTGGCTCCCCTTCCTTTCACCTACCACATCTTCCCTACCTTCCTCCCTGCTCTGGCTCCCCTTCCTTTCACCTACCACATCTTCCCTACCTGCCGCCTTGCTCTGGCTCCCCTTCCACCTACCACATCTTCCCTACCTTCCTCCCTGCTCTGACTCCCCTTCCTTCCACCTACCACATCTTCCCTACCTACCTGCCTCCCTGCTCTGGCTCCCCTTCCTTCCACCTAACATATCTTCCCTACCTGCCACCCATGCTTGCCTAACCCAACATTCCTGGCCAGTACCCAGAGGAAATTTTAGGCAGAATTTACTTTACAGCAGTGTTTCTTCCCTCTGGATTTGCAGGTACTCTTAAATCAGTGCTGTCATCTACACAGATACATCCATTTTGTGCATCGATTTTCTTGGAACTAATGTAATGACATTACTAAGGCATTGTCTGACTAATATTGATCTAACATAGCCTCCAGTTTGTGTAGTGCTGTCCATGGTGTAATTGGTAAATATGAGAAAATCAGAACAAATTCCTTATATTTTGGCTAGTTCTTAACAAACAGACCCCTGTAATCATTTTACTAGAGCAGAGGTTTTGGTAAATCCTCAGTGCCTATTTTGTACCTAGACTGTAGCCCAGGGGCTGAGCCAGTAAGGGAGGGTGCACCAGCTCCCTCCCTGGATAGATACTTTGATGTGTGGGCTGGGACCATGGGCGGATTTAGGGGGGGGCACCCGGGCACGTGCTCCCCCTGTCGTATAGTAATCTGTTTTTCTTGACATATTTTTTCTATTTATAAAGATCGCCAGGGCCGGGCGCAGCAGCAGCCTGCGGAAGCGGGCTGCTGCAGTTAAGACCTAATATGTTGCCGCCGGGCCTGGCTGCTGGGACTCTCAGCTTGCTCCCAAGATGCCAGCCCATGTACATGAGATCATGATCCTGCGCTGCCCGCCCGCACGCCTGCCGCAGAGGAAAGAGCGGATAGCACCAGGAGGAGATGGAGGCGAGGTAGGCAGCAGCAGCGCTGGAAAAGGGGAGAGGCAGGAGCTGGGAGCCAGGAGCTGCAGCAGTGCGCAGTAAGTGACTATGAGGAGGTCTATATGGATGAAGATGAATGCTTTCTTATAGGGAGAGCTTAGCTGCAAGTTTTATTTGGAGAGCACCCTGCCTTTAATCATTCATGCTACATGTCGGTTTGCAACCTTGAGGACTAGGATGTATAGTGGGCATTATGGCATGTGCCATAAGGTGTAGGGGGCATTATGGAGTGTGACATAAGGTATAGTGGGCATTACAGCTTGTGGCATAATGTGTAGTGGGTATTACAGCTTGTGGCATAATGTGTAGTGGGCATTACGGCAGGTGGTATAATGTCTAATGGGCATTATGGCATGTGCCATAAAGTGTTATAGGCATAACGGTTTGTGGAAAAGTGTTATGGGCATAACGGTTTGTGGCATAATGTGTAATAGACATAATGGTGTGGGGCAAAATGTGTAAGAATCATTATGGCGCGTGGCATAATGTGTAATGCATACCTCCCAACTGTCCTGCTTTCCGCTGGGGTGGCAGAGTACCGCGGCGGGGGGTATAAGCGCTACAAGTTTATTAGCATAGGATTACCTAATACCTTGATTATGCTCTGTAGATCAACGAACATTGGGGGTTATTCAGACCGGTTGCTCTGCAAAATTGTAGCCCCCTGCAATCAGATAGCCGCTGCCCACCAGAGAAAAAATCCGCCCAGTGCAAGGCTGTGAACGGCTTGCAAAAATATTGCAGCTCGTCACACAGCAGCAAATCCATTCGCAACTCATCATCAAATAATTTTTCCAGTGTGTGCAGTCTTCACATCACCCAGAAACTATGCTACACAACAGAAATGTATGTTTTGCTATATATGGGAGGAGGGCGGTATGCGTTCCCTGGGTAAACAATGTCTAGTTTGACAGCCACTAGGTTGATACATTGATATGGTCGACATACCCAAGGTCGACATTGACAAAAGGTTTACAACTTGTTTATGGCCAACACAGGCATTGTCAACATAAACAAGGTCGACATAAGTTTATCACTTTTTTGTTTTTGTTTTTAAAAAGGTGGTTTTTCATACTTTGCTATCTAAGAGCACATAGAGTGGGAATATAATAGGGTCCGAGGGCAGTGAGCCATGAGAGGGGCCAAATTACACTTACACAGTGTCCATGTGGGCATTTGTCCACATAGACACTAAAAACTTGAAAAATCCACGTCAACCTTACTCACATTAACCATATCTATGCTGACCAGAAGTTTGTGTCGACCTTTTCGCAATGTTGACTTTAAGTATGTTGACCATTTTAAGGTGTCGACTATTAGTGGCTGACCTAGACATTGTCTACCATTTGTACCGTAAACCAGGAGGGCACTATGACATCGGAAGCCTTGTGGGCACCCTTATTTGAAGAGGGCATCTTATCATATTATGTAGTCAACTTTATTGGCCAGGTATACTTGCGTATACTAGGAATACCAAACCAAATTCTAGTATAGGCAAGAATACCTGGCCAATAAAGTTGATTCTGATTCTAGCTGCTATTGTCTGGTGATTCCCAGACATTATTAACCTGCACTGTGGTTAATTGGGCCAATGTAAATTTTGTGGTTAAAAAATTGAAAATGTAAAGAAAATGATTTTGGTGTAATTTGAGTCAATTTATTTTTTTTAGACTCCAAAAATACATTGGCACAATCAGGCTAAATTAAACTTCCAAATGCCTCATGCCTAATTAGTCATTGGGTTTCCAAGGGCTTCTGAAGCCAGCGCCATCATTTTGCCTAACTTTTCCCACCCTCATGGCGTACGCACAAAAAAAAGTGAATTGAATGGCAAATGCAGTGCAAATCTGCTGTGAAAACGGCTCACACAAGACCACTCGAATATTGCTATTTATTTATTTGGAAAGGTGGATTATTGGTGAAACAAAAACCACAAAGTATTTCATTGAATTTTCTTGAAATTTCAATTAAACAAACACTTTTTTGCCCATTTGGGTTCATGTTTTTTTTTTTTTTTTTTAAATCTCTTTATTTATATACACCATAGAAAAGTTTGGCATCGAAAACATTGGAATACAGTATGCATATATGATGACATAACAATAAAAAAAAAGAGTATAAAACCGATACATTTCTGTATGCAAAGTCAGAAAAATAATGTTCAGACATATATAACTAGTGTTCATTCTAGCACCCGCCATCTTTGAAAACCCATGCAGTTTCTCTTCCCTGCCTGGGGTGTCATTGTCTGCTGTAGTGCTTTTAGCACAGTGTGGTCTGTATATCAGCACTGATATGCAAACCAGACCTGTGCTGGAAACACCACAGCAGACAGTGACACCCCAGGCAGGGAAGAGGAACTGCATGGGTTTTCAAAGATGGCGGGTGCTAGAATGAACACTATATAACTATAACAATTGGTGTATTTCTTTTTTTGGTACTCTTTACCTAGAACGGCGCCCATCGAATGCACTAAAAAACGGGTGCGATGCGATGCCCGTGATGGCCGCGATTTCCCATAGGGATCAATGTTAAAAGTGAGATTGGACGCGATTTTAGTGTTCAATGCCTCAATGCCCGCGATTTTTACATAGGAAACAATGTTAAATGGGCCACAGAGCCCAAATAGTCACCGTGAAGTCTGAAATGGCCCCCACAATTGTTAACGCCACCCCACGATCAACGTCAACCCGAAGCGTGGCGAGCGCAGCGAGCCCGCGAGGGGCGGCGGTACGCGTCCTCCGACCTTTTCATACCCCCACTATCCACGTCGGCGTGGAGTTGAGAATAGAATAGTGTGGCGAGCGCAGCGAGCCACCGAGCCCGAAGCGTGGCGAGCGCAGCGAGCCCTGCGAGGGGACGCGGATACCTTCACAGTTATACGCGTCCCCTCGCGGGCTTCCCAGGTGTCCATGGCGACGCGGACACCTGTGAAGCCCGCGAAGGGACGCATTTACCTGTGAAGGTATGCGCGTCCCCTCGCCACGCTTCGGGCTCGGTGGCTCGCTGCGCTCGCCACACTATTCTATTCTCAAATCCACGCCGACGTGGATAGTGGGGGTATGAAAAGGTCAGAGGACGCGTACCGCCGCCCCTCGCCGGCTCGCTGCGCTCGCCACGCTTCGGGTTGACGTTGATCGTGGGGTGGCGTTAACAATTGTGGGGGCCATTTCACAGTTCAAGGGCACTATTAGGGCTCTGTGGCCCATTTAACATTGTTTCCTATGGCCAAATCGCGGGCATTGAGGCATTTAACAGTAAAATCGCGTCCAATCACAGTTTTAACATTGATCCCTATGGGAAAATCGCGGGCATCGCGTCGCACCCGTTTTTTATGTACCCGCGATTTTTTACCCCCGACGCCCGCGATGCCAATCGCGGGCGCCGTTCTAGGTAAAGAGTACCCTTTTTTTTAACAGTAAAGGGAGGGAGGTAGGGAGGGAGGGAGGGGGGGTTGTGATAAACAACCACTGAGACACAAATTTTGTTTAAAAAAAAGAAAAAAAAATAGAGATAGAATAATATTGATTACAGATATGCACTAAGAGAGGCAATTAAATCATACCATCCTGGGGAGTTGTCTATGGAAATGAGAGAACCACGGGACCCAGACAGCGTGGTACTTGTCCACTCTATCGTGAAGAAGAGCAGTAATATATTCCATTGATGCTAAGGACCACATTTTATTTATTAAAGCTGGCATCGGTGGAGCAGAAGGCTTTTTCCACTGTGTAGCAATGAGGAGTTTAGCTGCATTAAAAATATGGAGACAAAGTTTATCCTGGGGCTTAGGGAGCTCACTCAATGGCTAGCACAATAGAATATATATCGGATCTTTAGGGTATGTGAAGTTGATCACACTGCCAACCAGAGATTCATCCCAATAAGCAGAAATCAGGGGGCATTCCCACCAAATATGCATAAAGGTGCCCTTATTCCCACAATTCCGCGAGTAGAGGTCTGGAGATGTTGGGAAAATAGAATGTAATTCCTCAGGGGCCAAGTACCAGCATGAGTAAATCTTTAAAGAGTTTTCTTTAATGTTTGTGTTAATAGAAGTTTTAGCTGTACGTAGTCGAATATCTGCCCAATCTTCTTCCTCTATACTCATCCCCAGGTCCGTTTCCCAAGCCCTTTTAAAAGATTCTCAGAATAGAAATGGCTCCTATATGCTCAGGGCTGTAGTTGCAGATGCGTTCAAACGGTGTCAGTGGCCTGGGCTTTTATGTCTTATAGGAAGATTGGATGAAACTTTTTAAATTGCATACATTATATTCAAAATTGTGTGTTGTCTTCAATTTGTATTTCTCATATAGATCTGAGAAGTTCTGAGGGGCGAAATCACCCAATATATGTAGAAATCGTGTAATCCCATGTGCAACCCAAGAGTGCATATAACTACTCATACAACCCAGCTGAAAATGGGGGTGACGCCAAAGGGTAGTCTTCGGCATGGGTAGGGAGCTAAACCACTCCTTTTGTTAAGTTTATCCCATATGATGAGGATAGCTTTAACACATGGAACATCATGTACAGAGGCTGATCTCAGAGCCGGAGAAAGCCATGGGCGAAAACTAGCTTTTTGGAGTCTGATCAGATCATTCTCAAGGGCCCCCCCATTTTTTAGATCCCTTCCTTGCATACCACGACATAATGTGACTCAGTTGGGAGGCATGGTAATAATGTTCAAAAATAGGGAGGCCTAGAAACCCGCTAAGTGATGTCTTAGCCAGACATGCCCTACGAAGTCTAGGCTTTTTGTGTGCCCACACAAAACCACCACATAGAGACTGAACTGAGCAATAGAAAGGGTATGGAACCACTATTGGTATTGTCTGAAACAGGTAAAGCAGCCTGGGTAAAATATTCATTTTAAAAGAGTTAATACGTCCTATCCAGGATATATATATAAAGGGGCCCATCTTCTTAGATCATTTTTAATAGTTTGGCCTTGTACAATTGCTCTAATAATTTGGTAATTTGAATGCCTAAATATTTAATGGCTTGTGGCCTCCATAGGTAGTCAAAGTTAAGAGCCTCCGCACATCAGGGGAAAGATGCCTCCGATTTCATACCGTTGACCTTATGTCCCGAACATCTGCCATAGGCCTGCAATACATCTTTTAAATGGGGAAGTGAGGTCATTTCTCTTTTTTGACATATTAAAATGAGTGAAAGACAAATTGTATTTCACAAAAATTTAAAGTCTTTGAAAAAATAAAAACTAAGTTATAAGTTGGGTACTGAATGCATAAAAAAGCATTGATTTTGATGTTGAAATATGATAAATGCAAATATGAAAATCAAAAGTCCTCAGCACAAGGCAGAGCAAACCCTTAGTAGCAAAGGAGTTAAACAACAAATAGGTCTAACTGGGGCCATAGCTAAATATATATTTGCATAGGGAAGGAATCTATCACAAATGTAACAAGGACAGCTGTCTTCTGATCATTACGACCATCTCAAGTGTATTATCATGAAAGTGTGTACAAGGTACAAGGGGTGCAACTGCTATGGGGCCCAGAGCTGAAGGGGGCCCATCTTTAAGTAATATGTTTTACATACATTTATCACCATCAGTTGCTAAATAGGGGGCCCTTAAAAACTTTTGCTATGGGGCCTATGAATATCTAGTTACGTCCCTGTGTGTGATGCTATCATGTCAACGGGTTATTGATAGAGATAATGACATTAGCTTTAGTTCAGTAACAATAACAGTACCCCACCTGACAATGAGAACTGGTTTTTACTGAAGAGCATGGAAATACTTGTCCTGCAAACGACAAAGGCTAGATTTGCTGGAGACTGGCATGCCAAGTTAAGAGAAGAGCATAAAAATACCAACACTACGCAATATACGCCTATGAAATAGTTTTAACATGCCACTGGTCAACATGAGAAGTTTCAAATAAATTCTTGAATGTCAGATCTCAGACAGTCTCTTGTTCTGTGCAGTATATCAACATATGCAGTTATGCGCCTAGTAAAAAGTAGCTCCTTAGTAATACTGTAGCTTGGATCTATTACTCTGATAAAAGAGAAAGACCAAGGAAAGAGTGTCAGTCTGATCTGTTTATGAATAAATGACAGCTGCACTCATGAGACTGGATTGAATGCAATGTCAAAAGCCATCACTACGCCAGCTTAAGTATCACAGTGATGTACACACTGAATATGCATATACTGTAGTATTTGTCTTTAAATCTGCTTACTTGTATGCTAATCATTTGGTTCTAGTGCAAATCCGATGGTGGGTACACTGTTCATGTGCAGGACCTGTGTCCAGAACAAATCCTGCGTCCTTGCATACATTGCCCCTAAAATCCTAGCTTGGTTGACAGGCTGATGGTGTTTGGTTTCAGGTAAGGGGCAGCAACTGAGGGTATTCCTGAAAACAGAGATGCTTCCTCTCCATTTTGTGGGAATGCCGAAATGAGAGTCTGTGTCTGGTGACGCAGATTTTCTGACCTCGGCTGCGGACCAGAGACAGAAATCTGAGTGAAGGTAGCTCAGATGACCAATGGTCCCGCAGAGTAATCCAATGGTGCGTCATCAGATTACAGAAGCAGACAGAAGTCCTCTATTTACACCAGACGCCTCCTGCTGCATCAGCACATTAAAAGAGCACATACTGTACAGTACTGTACGATCTGATGAGATCTGATGGATCAGACATACAGCACATCTGATCTGTGAGCCGTCCTCTCCACCCGCGGTACGACATTATGCACGGTGTGCACACGATCCGTCGGAATTGTGCGTTCGGGTCCAATGTCGTTCAGGTGTATGGGGGCCTTAAATCCCATGAACATAACTATAGAATATACTGTAAGTGTTTGGTGGGATTAAATCGAACACTTCATTCATATTCATGTTCCATTTACTCCAGAGTGATTCCTTAAATCTCAAATTCTGTCCACCACCCGCTGTTTACATCATATTAGGGATGTGTTTGATTGCAAAGAAGTGTTCACTGGAGGCTAGATATAATCAATCACAGTATATATTTTGAGACTGGCTTTGTAATAAAGAGCTACTTAACCCAGTGATCCTTCAATGACCCATATGAAGTGTGCAATTATTAAACTGTAAAGTCCCAGCACTGGGATTTCCCTGAGTTCCAGAATCCAACATTATGCAGCTAGCAGAGTTCTATTAAGGAGGGCGCAGAGGGAATAGAATTGTCAGGAATGTTCCATGCAGACAGCTTGATCCTCAGCTTACCACTGCTCAGAGCTGGAGTGATGTTGCATTTCAAACACCTCGAAAAGACTTCAGCTCAGCAAAGTGTGTGATTCCTTTGATTGATACTAGCAGCAATCCTAAGTCTGTAACAGTGAAACGTCCTTACAGACAGTGAAACAGCTGTCTGCACATACAGTACCACTTGTTAAATGCAAAATGCATGTTATTGTATTTCATTAAACTGTTCAGGGAAACACGTTCACAGAGTTTATTCACCCCCAACCGTCCCACAGTGTCCCACTGTGGTGGGGAAGGGACTACGGGCATGTTCAGCGGCTTACGGGGCCCCTATGCCACAAGGCTTTTCCAGATGCAAACCTTAGGTGCGTAAACGGGTGCTGATCAGAAATGCAATATAGTTGGTAGATATGCAGCATACACAACGACACAACCAGACATCTCCGCAGGTCAGGATTTATTTGTTATATTTGTTTTTGCTTATAACTGCAAATGCTGCTTCACAGATACATAGTTTTGATAATATGGACAAGAACTGAACAGTCACCTGTGATATCTTGTGTGGTTGATATGCAAATTATATTGGGTGACAAGGCCCAACTAATCCCAACAGTTGAGAAAGTTTAGTTCTAGCAGGGCAGAAATGTAATGAACCGACTTGTTAAATATAGTATCCTATAACTGTGACACAATGAATAACATCAAACTCTTCCCCATGACCCTGAAGTGTTTTATTATATACACATGTGTTCATACCGGGACACCGTGCCCGAAACATAGCGAGTAAAGCGAGCAATGCAAGGGGATGCGGTGCACTTCAAACTGTGTCCATATCGACTGTGTTGACATTTGGGTAAAAAAAACCGTGAAAAAACCCATGTTGACCTTTTGACTGTCAACCTTGCCCATGTCGACCTAATGCTTGTGTTGACCTAATGTCCTGTCGATCTAGACCCATGTCGACTTGACCCCTGTCGACCTAGACCCATGTCGACCTTGCTGCCTGACCAACTAGTGGTGTCGACCCAATGCTTGTCAACCTAGTTGGTGTAGACCTAACAACCCACACCCCCTATAACCCAGTTTTGCGAATAAGACACATTTTAATGGAAATTATGCAAAAAAGACGTCTGGCGCTACTGATTACTAGGAGGGCTGTTTTACGTGAAAAGAGGCTAGATGTACATGAACACATCTGTACACATATATACAACCATCATTCATTACATTAAAACCACCTGCCTAATATTCTGTAGGTTCACCTCATGCCGCCAAAACAGCCCTGACTGTTGAGGTGCTCTATGGTGTCCTTTTGAATATGTCCTGTTGTATCTGGCACCAAGACATTAGGGTACTTGTTTAGTTTCACGGTGGCACTTCCCAGCATATCGTATGTAAATTGTATGCAAATTCCATGCAATATTTGCATACAATTTGCATATGATTAGATCTGCGATGTGATTTAACACACCCCCACTATCCACATCAGCCTGAAGCGTGTCAAGCGCAGTGTGTTCCGCGAGGGGATGCGGTACGCATACTCCCGACCTGTTCATACCCCCACTATCTACATCGGCGTGGAATTGATTTTATAAAGTGTGGCGAGCGCAGCGAGCCACCGAGCCCGAAGCGCGGTGAACGCAGTGAGCCCGGTGAGGGTCTGCTTAAAACGAGCCTGAAGCGTGGCGAGGGGCCGCGGAATACACGTCAAGTAATCCATGTCCGCTCCCTACACTTCGGGCTTGTATTCCGCGTCCGCTCGCCACGATTTGGGCTCGTATTCCGCGTCTGCTCGCCACGTTTCGGGCTCGGTGGCTCGCTGCGTTCGCCACTCTTTATAAAATTAAATCCGCGCCGACATGGATAGTGGGGGTATGAACAGGCCGGGAGGACACTTACCCCATGCGCTCGCCACACTAGTGAGGGTGTGCTAAATCGCATGCAAATCAAGTGCGATCTGCTGGGAAGTGCCGCCATGAAACTAAACAAGTACCGACATTAGCAGCAGATACTTTAAGTCCTGTAAGTTGCAAAGAGGGCTTGGACAGCACATTCTACAGATGCTCATTCAGACTGAGATCTGATGAAAACGGAAGCCAGGACAACACCTTGATGTCTTTGCTATGTTCCACAAACCATTCCCTAAAGCCCCGTACACACAGGGGGATATATCACTGAGCGATATATCGCTCGTGATGAGCAATATATCTCTCAGTGTCCCGTTTGCATCAGCGACCAGAGATGGTCACTGATGAAAAATAAACTGCCGGGAGAGCCTGGCAGTGGAAAACAGCTGGTCGCTGGAGCATGTTCCTGCGACCAGCGATCACTACGGGGGAGAAAATCAAGGAGCGCGCACCCGGAGATATATCGTCGGTGCACACTCCCATCACGGGCAATATGGTCGTGGCAATATGGTCGTGGCATATATGGGCAATATGGCAGCGACCATATTGCCTGCGATATTAGACAAAATGACCCCCGTGTGTACACAGCCTAACACTTTTTTGCAGTGTGGCAGGATGCATGGTCCCACTGAAAGATGGTGGCCCTGCTAACCACTGCAAATTAGGTTGATCTCCACAAAACCCTGCAGATTTGGAAATGAACGGACATGGTCATCTAGCCATCACAGTTTGCCTCGTGTCAAAGTAGCTCAGTTCATTATGTTTTTATCTATTTTTCCTGCTTCAATACATGACCTTCGAGAACAGACTGTTTATTTGCTGCCTGATAGGACAGGTGCTATTGTAACAATATAATCAATGTTATTCACAGTTAATGTTATGTGGCGAATGGGTATATACTTACAGTAGCTGTTACTGTATATTACTGTAGTGTAAATGAAGATTAAAAGTTTACATGGTCACACATGTTTGGATAAACTTGAATTCATACATTTTAAACATATTCTCATTGAACGTTTTAACATTGCAGTTAATGAAGTTGAGGAATGTGCTAGGAATCTGGAAAAGAAATAGGATGAATCAGGAGAGAGAGAGAGAGAGAGAGAGAGAGCGAGAGAGAGAGCAAGAGAGAGAGAGAGAGAAGAAAGGTACAGGTGCAGAATAAGCAAATGGAAATGTAGATGGCTCTAGATAGATACTGGGAACAAAGGCTGAGTTTCCTGTTATAGAGCTATCATGTGAAAGCAGAATGACTGCAGGCATATTACAATTTGTTGTATGTTGGCTGGATAATAACAAGGAACATCTGATTTCATTACAAAATCATTTCAATGTCTCTGTGGAAGAGAACAGAAATGAAGTGCTGAAGACTTGTATTTAGTAACAGGTGCAGGTGGACATGAACAAAGTAACAAATGGCAGTTGTCTGAAAGTACATAGTGCATTCATGGAGCAACAGCCTAGCTACGGTTTAACCCTTTGAGTGCCAATGTGAGAGATCCTCAAAATATCCGCTGAAGATGCCAGCATCAGTCACAGCATCTGGTCTTTTAGTATAAATAAATACAAATACAGCCAAATCAATTCATTGACGTTTAGTTAAATATTGCACCCAAGAAACAGAACAGTCACTGCCAGCAACGCAACACTCGCATTTTAACCGATATTTTGATGATCTTTGGCACTCAAATGGTTAACAAGGTATTCATTCTAGTACAGTAGCAGTACATTTAAAATGAAGGCGCAATTATAGCTGTACCTCAGAAAGTGGGCAGTGGAAATTTTGCCCTGGTACAACTAGAATCAGGTGTTGCAGCTGAAATGTGCAAAGGAAAAAAACACACTAATGACAGCTGTTTTTTTTTTCTTTTTTTCACCTAACTCTTATCGGACATCCATAATCACTGCTGCTTACTCATTGGTCAATCTAATTATTCATTTTAAATGCGACTGTACTCAGTGAAGCGGGGGATTCTGCAGATTCTATTTTATTATCTGCACCCCACACTTCAGAAAACAGACTTACCATAGAGATCACTGATTTCTATAATAACAGGCATTCTACCTACATTGATTATGTAGCTGAGGCTATACACACACTACAGACTACAAACACAATGGTCTTCCCAATCTCTACAGTACAGTAGTGTGTATTATGCCTTAGGTGCAAACCCAGTAACTGTGCTGGCAAGTTACAATATCAACCACAAGAGGGCAGACATGACTGAAGGAGTATCATTAATAACTGCTCATCATGGGACAGATTTAGAATGTAAAGGATTTAGTTTACACAATATGCGTCTATATACTTACATTTCTTCTGCTGTATTTTATTGTTGCACATCTTAATTATATTTAAATGCAAATGATGTATTCTGTTCTTTTCATAGTTATACCAAATTGATGTGTATTGCAATTCTTAATCTTAACCCAAGGTGATCAAGTTAAATTATCATGTAGACAGCATCATTCTTCTGCTCTGCATATTACACAATGTAAGTATTTCCTACTTGCTGTTAAAATGAAAGATATGAATTTAGTCTCAGGTGGCACCATTGTAGACATGAAGGAAATGAGGTTCTCACCTAGCTGTCCCATTTTCAATTCTGCACCTATTGGATTGTCAATCATCCCTCCCCCGCTTCCCTGCATTCACAATTTACTGTGAATGTGAGAAGGGTGGGGGCAGTGCTGCAGAATGCAGTAGCATACCTCCCTGCAAAGGATCATCTGCATTAAATGCCCTTAACGCACTGGATAACTCATAAGTTTAGACATTTGACAGGGACTCCATGGGTTAAGGCGTGTGTTACCCATGGGTTTACCATGCAGAGAAACTGAGTAATAAATACCTCCAGAGCCTCACCCCTGTGGTGAACCCCGAGTAGCTGAATCTGCTCCTAAATGTTATCCTACTCCAGGACTTTAATCTTATGCCCCTTTCAGACCGCACTTTATAACCGGTATTTTGCCGTTTTTTTAACCATTTCAAAACGGTTATATGTGCAGTCTGAAAGGTGCAGAACCGATGTACCGTTTTTTGCTAAACGGTTAAAATGGATGGTCCTACCAGTTTCAGGCCCGGTATTTTGGCACCGAAATCGGGTCTAAAATAGTATTTAGGACCCAGCCAATAGTGGTCCCGCTGCGTGCATATTTAATGACCCACTCATTACATATTCACGGGGGAGAGAGGCATCCCCTCCTCCCTACCCACCCCGCACACAGCACACATCTTCCGAGCGCAGAGCTGCAGCTCAAAGGCAGGGAGTGATCGAGATTGATATACTACAGTCTCCCCCCTCCCCTCCCAGACAGCACTCACTATAGCTCACAGTGGCAGCCTGGCTGGCAGCAGAGGATGGCGAGCCGGAGACAGCAGCAGTAGCGCATGCGCAGTGAGGCGCCAGTGGACAGTACACGGCAGGAAGAGCTGGCAGTGCCAGACAATGGGAGAGCAGAAACCACGGACCATCCTCCGCTGGCTGTCCAGGTACGGGGGGCGGGGCTGCCAAGACTGCACTGGCTTTCACCCTGTATTTGGAAAGTTTCCAAAAACGGGTCTGCCAGGTTAAAAAAACGGCATTTAAACTGTAATATACCGTTTAAGAGATGCGGTGTGAAAGGGGTTTTACCTGGCAGACCCGTTTTTGGAAACGCTTTCAAATACAGGGTCAAAGCCAGTTATGCGGTTATACCTCACATCAGGTAAACCTCTAAACCACTCATCTTGTACTCAAGTTTTAACTGTAAGCCCCCTGTAGCCAGGGACTGATTGATAATGGGGCTAACGGAGCTACAGCTCAAGACTCTACATAAAAATGAGCCCATCATCATGACAGCATGATGATCATCAGTCAACAGCTGGCCACATGGTCAGCCATAAATCACAAGTATTAAATTGTATTTCTATTTTCTGCCCAAAGGGCTACATGTACTATGCCTTGAAAATTTATAAAGTGTAGATAGAAAAAGACCAGCCAATCATCTCATAACTGCCATGTTTTAGGCTGGGTTTCAAAAAGTTGTTTATCGCTATTCAAGGCTTAGTACATCTGGCCCACTATGATGTGATTTTTGTACTTTTACGGAGACACTGATACGGGGTCTACATGTGTACATTGCACTGGCCACGCCCATTCAGCACTGGCCACACCCTCTCTGCTTCTCATAATAGGCCCATTAACATTTTCAGCCTTAGGCCGATAATCGCACTCTGTACAGTAGCTGAAGGCCTAAACCCATCGTATTGCCAACAGATCACAGAAAGTGACTCTCCAAGAAATACTGTAATTACAATTTAAAAAAAAAAAAACTTAGAGCCTAAGGACACGTCTTCATGTTGGTGCCCACAGGGCTCCAGTTGGGAGATATCAAATCAATATTATCCTAGTTGGTAATTACATATATTGATAATTGTCATTTGTAACCCAAACACTGACTGTTATAGAGCTGCATAGATTTCCAAGCATTTTTAACTGGTATGTTAAAGTTCTGATCATGCCTCTCCAAATCCATCCTACTGTATGTAAGACCCACCTCCAATGAACTGCCCTTTGAGAAAACACAACAGCTGCAAATGACTCCTCATATTTCAAAAAAGGCAATGAATATAAACTTTGCCCTGGGCCTCAGATGTCTATTTGGAAAATATGTAATAAAAGGATATACTGTACGTACCTCTTTCTATGGTGTTTCTTAAACCTTTTGACCTATTTTTATGTATTGGGGATACCATCGATTTTCTATCACTGCATAACACATCAATAAACTAATGTTGTTTTGGCCCAATTTATTAAGAACATTTTAATGGGGCAGTGGAGTAATGCTCATGCATGAACCAGCAAAGCCACTCACACAAACATAGTGGAAAAGGAGAACCTTCATTTTCTCAAAAATAAATATATGGAGAATGGGTTCCTCCCTATACAGTACCTTTCTATATTGTTTTGTGCTGTCCCAAAGAGAGAGCAGGTGAAACTGATGCACCCGTTGCAGAGTCTTGGACATCACACGCAGTGAAAAGTTGGGTCTTTGTTTCTCAGACAGAGTGTTTTTGTTAATATTATTTACTAATAATATGCAAATTACATCTGTTTCCAATGGGGACTAGGTTGACACTAGGAATGTCAACATAAATTAGGTTGACTAGTAAAGTTCGACAGGGCTTTAGGTAGACACATGAATTAGATTGACATGGCTAAGGGCGACGGGTACAGAAAGTCAACACAAGCATAAGCTCGACAATTGGAAGGTCGACAGTGAAAAGGTTGCCATGAGTTTTTCACATTTTTTTTCTAGTCAACTTGTGCCGAGAGGTGGTCTTTCATACCCTACCATCCAGTATGGGCATGGCAGGAGAATATAAGAGTGTGCCTGAAGCAAGGCGAGCGCAGCAAGCTATGACGGGGTACACTGATACGGTGTCCATGTCGACTTACAGCAAGATTTAGAACAAAAAAACCATGAAAAACTCATGTCGACCTTCTCATTGTCAACCCCTTTGCTTCTGTTAACCTTCCGACTTGGTCTACCTTAGCCATCTCAACCTATTTCATGTATCAACCTAAGCCCTGTCTACCTCATAGCCTTTTAATGGCCAGCCTGAACTAGGCAGATTAATGGCTGCTCATAGCAAAATTGGGTGGGGAAAGTGATACATATCCATGTACCGCACCTGGAGACCACACTCTGCACTTCAGATGCTGCCTCCCTTAACATACCCTAAGACCCTGCTCAATCAAAGACAAGCATCCAGAAAATATGGACATACACCACCAGACCAAATACACCTATTCTCCTGAAACGTCTGGCAGACGGGATGCGGTCATTTGGTATACAGCATGATGGTTGACAGTCATTTTGTCGACACCATTAGGTCGACATGGGAAAAGGTCGACATGGGTCTAGGTCAACATGGGAAAAAGTTCCCATGTCCCGAGTCACGTGGCAGGCTCTCAGCAGGACCTGGAGCCAGAGAGTGGAATGCCGCTCAGAAGGACATCTGTGATGCTGTTGCCCCCACGCCCATCCACGTCGACGCTCCTGCTGACGCTGATAAACAGCTGACTTTTTTGAGCCGACAGGCGGTATTTCATGCATTACCATCCACTAGGGTGTGGTGGGAGAATAAAATAGTGTGCCCGACGCATCACGTGTGATGTGAGGGGATGCGGTGCACTTGAAACTGTGTCCATGTTGACTGTGTTGACATTCAGGTAAAAAAACTGTGAAAAAATCCATGTCAACCTTTTGACTGTCAACCTAGACCATGTTGACCAAATGCTTGTGTCGCCCTAATGACCTGTCGACCTAAAGCCATGTCGACCATCATGCTGTAGACCAGGCATGTCCAACGTTGGCCCTCCAGATGTTGTGAAACTACACATCCCAGCATGCTTTGCCACAGTTTTGCTATTAGAGAATGCTAAAACTATTGCAAAGCATGCTGGGATATGTAGTTTCAAAACATCTGGAGGGCCAACGTTGGACATGCCTGCTGTAGACCAAATGATCCCAAACAATTAGCAATCATATGAGTATTTTTGTTTCATTTGTTTGCCTAAAATTAGAGTTTAGACCCACAAGAGGTGCATTAGTTTGGAGGTAGCCCAAATAAATGTATATGCTCTAGCATATGTATAGAAGGGAAAACAGAAACAGAAAACTCTACAAATTACGATTTACAGACCTGAAAACCATATGTCCATATTTTAATTTAAAAAAGCAGAATTCCGCATGTGAGCAGCAGCAGACACATTAGAGTATGCACTTGATGGCTTATATATATTTTATTACAGTCTGTGAAATGTTGCTTAGATTTATAAATGATCTGCCTTATATCCCAGCTGAATATTTAGCATTTATTGCCCACCAGAAATCTTGCAGTAAGAACAATATTAATATTGTATATATATACTAGACCTAATATTTTTACTTTTATGTTCTCTTAAGCCGGACCCATAGCTATAAAATAGCATTGGTTGGTGCACACCGTAACAAGGCTCGAACATGGAGAGTTACAAGAGAGAAATTAAAGCACTGTGTCTGACAACCAAAGGCCATATTTATTAATAACTCCGCTCTGCAAGACTCCTTGTAGTTGATTGCAGAGAAGGGGCTATAAAGAGCCATATTTAGTAGGCTGCGCTACTGATTCAATGTGAAATGGAAGTTGGTAGATTTATTTATTGAAAACTGCGGCCACTTTCACTTTACACACAGACACTGATGCCCAGAGGAAATAAAGGGGGTGATTCGGACTCGCTCCCCTGTCCAATAGTTGGGTTTGCACATGCGTGAATATGTGCATGTGCAAACCCCCGTAAACTAATGGTTTCACACTCGCCGGACCGTTCGCTCAGGGGCGGGCATGAGGTGCGAATCAGGGAAACGCCTGCAGACGCATGGGTGTCAATGCCTTCTTGACATTGCATGACATCAGCGCCCGCCCCCTTTTGGGCCATCTCATTCCAGGATAAAAGTAATTATAGACTGACTTATCCCCGAATGGAGAAAAAAAATCATTTGATGGTGAGCGACCATCAAATGATTTTTCCTCCATGCGGCAGCATGCGAGCGGATGTGTAAGCGGACACAACCACGTGCATGCTAGGGAGCAGATTTACCTGCTTGCTATCCTGCAAATACACGCAGCCTAGCGAACATGTCTGAATCACCCCCAAAGTCTGTTGCTATGATTAGTGTATGAACTAATTTTTACTGCATTCTGGGTGGCAGGTCCATATTAAGGCTGTGGTGGAGGAGGAGGGGGGGAGAGGCAGAAGAAACAAGGGTGTGGGGGACCCCCACTACAAAATTTGCTAAATCCCGCCCTGCAAATAGGTTTCCAGGTACTGCAAATGAATGTGTACACATACATCCGGCTGCCTAGCGGAAAAATCATTCAATTTTAACTCACCACCTAATTAATTTTCCTCTTGTCCTTGCTCTTGGCAGCCGCCACATAGACCAGGACTTACTCAATGGCTGTGAACAAAACACCAGCTTCTGGCATCATCCGCCCGCCCTTAGCAGACTTGAGAATGCCTGAGTTTTCCCAGACACACTATTTATTGGGCGCGCCCACCGTTTTTGCAGGCATGCCCATGACACGGCCGGGATCCACTCCACATACCCACCCTCTCACTTACCCTGCGATCGGCCGATTGCAGCCAGGCATCGCGAATGTGCATTGCGGCCAAAGCGTATGTGTAGTACAGTAGCTCAAACATCGTCCAGCATCCGAATTCAGACCTAGCCAATCAGATCTGAATCAAGCAATTAAACACATCCATTTTTAAACTTTGGGTAAGAATATTGGACTTGTTAATTATATAGATACTGCAATATGGTGCCTTCCCATATGTTAAAAATAAAAGATATATAAGTATTAAACTGAGATAAGCCCTATTTATTTTCCATGACAACCTGTGTCTGAGGTTCTCCATTTTAAAGAAGCCCCCTCATGCAATGATAGTGATCACTCTGCCTCCACTGATGGCTTCCTCATTCAAAACATGAAAAGCCTATTTATGAAGAACGGATACACTTGCTGCCACATGGCAATAGTATGGAAAGACAGCGAGGAATAAATATTTATTTTTCAAAAGACAAATCCATAGTGTAATATATTTTTCTATGTTTAAATTTTTTATCGTCTATTGTGCATGGGGTGAACCGGCAGAACTGCTTCAGACCTGTCCATTGGGAATTGGCACTAAGGCATCACTAATGTGAGAACTCGCAGTGGACTGTGAGGAGGATGCAGTCACATAGACAGAAAGAGAAAAGCCCTGTCTGTGTAATGTGAGTACTGTGGGTCTGAGGCTTCCACTAGTTTGCATCTGAGACAGGGTGAAAGTGGTCATCGCTGACATCATAGACCCTCCTCAAAATGCCTGGGCATGCCTGAGTTTTTTTCAACCACTTCCAGAAAATGGCAGGTTTCCACCCCCTACATGCCGGCTTCCTGTCAGGCCAACTGCGAGGTAATTGTGTTTACGATCCATATGAACATTCTGTTGCTATTTCCCTCATGTATGTGCATGGTATGCATGCACAGTCATTTGATAATAAGCTCAATTTGAGAATTGTCCATTTATATATCCCCCTAAGTCAGGGCTGGGCAACACCGGCCCTCCAGATGTTAACGAACTACACATCCCAGGATGCTTTGCATTAGTTTTGCTATGTGGCCATGCTGAAACTGATGCAAGGCATGCTGGGATGTGTAGTTCGTCAACATCTGGAGGGCCGGTGTTGCCCAGCCCTGCCCTAAGTTCATCATGGCCTTTGTCCTCAGTTATCACTCAGCTGCAGAACCCTCCCTAGTACTACACTATATGGCTTTATAAAATTAGTCTCATTACCACAGATTGATAAATGGACCCTTAAATGACAACACAAAAGCAAAACACTTCTGTTTTCTCTGCATCAAAGTACAAACAAGAAATGTCTGTAGTAAACAGTTCTGATGAACAATTTGTCACAACATGTAGGCTCTTTGTTTTTTATTATGTTACAGAAAGTATAATTATACATTATTGTACTTTATAACAATAACAATAAATAGATGTCATTCTAAAAACAAATTGGTGCTTAAAATAAATCTATTATTGCCAATCGATGGTTATACTGTAAAGCTGTGTACACACTAGACGTCGTGTACCGAGCACGACCTCGTTATCGATGGACCCGATGCCAGAATTAACATCAGAAAGTGCGATGCCTGCAGCAACGGCTGAGGGGGTTTGGTAGGAGCATTTGGCAGCATGGCATTGATAGCGATATCCCCCAACTGAGATGCAGGTACAGACCACAGGGCATGAGTTATTATCAACACAGTTTCAAACACCTGCAGGATTCACAGCCAGAAAATGAATTAATCAGTCATCAGCAATAGAACACGAGCGATGGTCTATAAGTCACTGAATTGTTATCTTTATAGAAATCTTCCGGGGCATACACACGGGACGATTTTAGCCCTATTTGTAACTGATCTGACTAGATTGCTTAGAAATTAAGCACGTATCGCTCCATGTGTATGCTCCTAAGCAAAAGTAGACTTTTCTGTCTAAGCCTGGGGCTACATCCCATTCCTGTCTGATGTTCCGTCCGGCATATTTTTCACCCCGCAATTCTTACTGTAGGGGGTGGGCTAGGAGCAATAAAATATAGCACAGCTCTGTGAGATAAATGGTATGACTGAATGTCTGTCACATAACTATTCTCCTCTAACAGCTCCATGATAGAACTCTTGGGGTTAATGTGCCACATAATTATTGCCTTTAAAATATGTAAATGGCGGGTGTAATGTAAAATATCCTCTTCCCTAAGCAGCAATACAATAAAAAGATACTGGACTTTGCTCCTATTTTCTGAAGCACGGGAGCAAAAAGGTCACAGTAAAGCTCATTATGGTTTGATTTTCACATGAGTGCAATCAATAACGTATCAAGCGACACTACAATGATAAGTGAAGACGTTATGGTGTCAGTGCTGGCAGGTTCAGCAAGTTACCAGTTACAGTGATCAGTAGTGAAATAATCCCATACAATACATCAGGGATTACTATATACAGGGTCATTAATATTCTACAGCAGTAGCAATATGGCATAATACACTTCATGGGTCTACCATTGTATTTTTAACTAGTGATGAATGTTAATGAATTGCATATAAGTTTTGGTGCATGATATTACACTCCCTTATGAGATAATAATCCTACAGTAGCACCGTGACGAAGAAGCAATTTATTTACCCATTCCTATTTGCTGGTGAAATGTAATACATGCATTCGATACATACTAAATAGTGGTATCCGGTCAATGGATTGACAGTGATTAGGTGAACAGTCAATAGGTAATAGGCAATTGGTCGACATGTGAAAAATGGTCGACAAGGTCTAGGTTAGCATTGACTAAAGGTCGACAAAAACAAAAGGTTGACGTGTTTATAGTCACCACAAACACTTCCCAATCCAAGTGGGCATAGAGGAGGAATATAACAGTGTGCCAAGTGCAGCATGGCACCATGCCCTAAGCATGGCGAGCGGATGTGGTACGCTTATACAGTGTCCATGTAGACAGATGAGGACATATACAACATAACAGTGAAAATCTCATGTCGCCCATTTCCATGTCGACCTAGACCATGTCTACCATTTCATGTGTCAACCTAACAATACACAACCCTAAGTAGGGTGGCCAATCCCGGGATCAGGATAGACGGGATCCCTGGATTTGGCCCCTAAAATCCCGGGATTTCAATACCGGGATTGGGGGCTCCAATCCAGGGATTTTAGGATTAGACTGCGCGCATGAGCAGTCTAATGCCGGCCAGCATCTGAATGGGTGCTCAAACACTGCCCAGCTTCCTTTTCCCGTCTCCGGCGGCAGTGCGGCTCAGCACAGTGTGAGGAGGTCAGAGGTCACGTTGTGCAGGCCACACAGCCCACCTTGTCCTAGGAGCTCTGCCCTCTCTTCTCATCAACCCACCCTCCCACAGACTGCATTGGCCGCCCACCTCCCAGCTTCACCGCCCGTTTGGCTACCCCGGATTTACTGCCCACCCACCAACCCGTCCAGCTCCTGCCTTCACCGACTCCTGCCTTCACCCCCACTCTCCCGGCTCCCGGCTGCACATGTAAGTAAATATGTGGGGCGGCTGGGGCAGGTTTTTAATTAGGGAAGCCGATCCTGGTATTCCGTTTTTCAATCCCAAATTCCGGTCAGAATGCCAATTCCAGCATCGCAGTGTCAGTATGCGCACCTTTCCCTGCCTTCCCCAAACCCGAAATCCACCAGCACTGCCAATCTGCTGACCGGACCCGCTGATCAGCGGTCAATGATAATCCCATTAGGAAATCATAAGGTACTCTTTACTTAGAACGGCGCCCACGATTTTGATCGTGGGCATCGTTAGTAAAAAATCTCGGGCATTGAATGCACTAAAAAATCGGGTGCGATGCGACCGACGAGATGCCCGCGATTTCCCATAGGGAACAATGTTAAATGTCTCAATTGACCCAATTTTCCTGTTCAATGCCTCAATTGACCCGATTTTTCCATAGGAAACAATGTTAAATGGGCCACAGAGGCCAAATAGGCACCCTGAAGTGTATAATGGCCACCCGAATTGTTAACGCCACCCCACGATCAACGTCAACCCGAAGCGTGGCGAGCGCAGCGAGCCCGGGAGGGGCGGCGGTACGCGTCCTACGACCTTTTCATACCCCCCACTATCCACGAAGCGTGGCGAGCGCAGCGAGCCCCGCGAGGGTACGCGGACAGCTGTGAAGCCCGCGAGGGGACGCGGATACCTGTGAAGGTATCCGCGTGCGCTCGCCACGCTTTGGGCTCGCTGCGCTCGCCACACTTTCTATTCTCAACTCCACGCCGACGTGGATAGTGGGGGTATGAAAAGGTCGTAGGAAGCGTACCGCCGCCCCTCGCGGGCTCGCTGCGCTCGCCACGCTTCGGGTTGACGTTGATCGTGGGGTGGCGTTAACAATTCGGGTGGCCATTATTCACTTCAGGGTGCCTATTTGGCCTCTGTGGCCCATTTAACATTGTTTCCTATGGAAAAATTGGGTCAATTGAGGCATTGAACAGGAAAATCGGGTCAATTGAGACATTTAACATTGTTCCCTATGGGAAATCTCGGGCATCTCGTCGGTCGCATCGCACCCGATTTTTTAGTGCATTCAATGCCCGAGATGGCCATGATGGGCGCCCTTCTAAGTAAAGAGTACCTTTAGTGCATTCAATGCCCGAGATGGCCATGATGGGCGCCCTTCTAAGTAAAGAGTACCAATTATAAAAATTCATTTTACTTTTTCTACATTTATGATTAGCAGTTTACATGCTCCAAACAACGTGGTATCTTACTGTCTGCACTTTGCAGCCATTTAATGTACTTTATATTCATCTTTTGTACGCACAGATAAGCCACACACCCTGCTGTATTGCAGCCATATCTACTCATGAGGAGGGAGGCACATTTACTACGTATGTATGTTGGGTCATAAAATGTGACTTTCCACGTGTTGCAATTACATTTATGTTTAACTTTGAATAAAGTCCTATCCGCTCCTTCATGTGTCATTAGGACAGCGCAGCAGAGCAATCTTAGTGCTTGCAGAAGGAGTTGGCAATCTGTCTGCAAATCTCTCACATTACTTGTGAAATAGTTTAGATGTACACATTCTACATTTACAGCATACCAGATAGAGGGGACAAATACTACAGATGTACAGTCCATCTATACATGGAGAGTATACAGAGGGCAGACTTATTTAAGGAACTTGCAATGTAGATATATCTTATAAAATGTGATAAACAGTGGGAAATGTAAATAGCAAGATGTAAATATATTTAGCTTGTGTTAAATATTTGTTAAAGGATAGGCTGAATTACAATGTGTGCACCCACAAACAATATAGTTAAGTCAAGGCTTTAATATACTATGTACACAGCATTCTGCTTTAATACAATATTAATCATGTTGAAGTTCTTGAAATACCAGCAATAATCTTAATTTTTACAACTATTATTATTGCAGAATGAAAAATCGGTACTTGTTTCCTAGCACGGCCACAATCTTGTGGATCGTGTACCTTTAAGTTAAGGTACACGATCCACACGATGGACCCGATTTACTTTGAAATCAGGTCCATTTTGCCGGCAAAGGTACAAAATCGGGGGCATCGCGTCGGTCGGGACCATTAACATTGGTCCCGACGCGACCGACGCGATGCCCCCGATTTCCCCATAGGCTTCAATGTTAAAATATTTTTTAACATTGAAATCGTGAGGATCGCGTCGGTCTTGTGCCATTATAATGGCACAAGATGAGATGGACTTGATTAAGTCCATCTCACCTTTAAAAAAATGTGAAAAATGTGAAATGGGCCAATATGACCCGAAGCGTGGCGAGCGCAGCGAGCCCGCGCGGGGCGGCGGTGCGCGTCCTCCGACCTTTTCATTCCCCTACTATCCACGTCGGCGTGGAGTTGAGAATAGAATAGTGAGCCCGAAGCGTGGCGAGCGCAGCGAGCCCCGCGAGGGGACGCGTATAACTTCACAGGTATACGCATCCCCTCGCCACGCTTCGGGCTCGGTGGCTCGCTGCGCTCGCCACACTATTCTATTCTCAACTCCACGCCGACGTGGATAGTTGGGGAATGAAAAAGTCGGAGGACGCGCACCGCTGCGCTCGCCACGCTTCGGGTTAGCGTCTATCGTGGGGTGGGGTTTACGTCGTAAAATTTGGGGGTCTAGGGAATATTTGACATTGAATCCAATGTAAAATCGGGTCCCAGGGACCCGATTTACATTTCATTCAATCAAAAAATCGGGTCGGTCGCGTCGATCGCATCGACGCGATTTTTCTGACACGACCACCCCGATGTAAATCGGTGTGGTCGTGCTAGGAAACAAGTACCGAAAAATCTCTTAAATAGCAATAAATGGGATAAAATCATAAATTGGGTAATAGTGCACACTGCCCAAGTGCAGCAGCAAAAGCAAACAGGACACTGGCATCATGCATTAAAAGGGGAATGGGGTCAAGGTATGCCAATGTGATAGTGCCTCATTACAAGGCATTGGTGAGACCACACTGGGAATACTGTGTACAGTTCTGGACGCCGCACCTTAAAAAGGACATAAATGAATTGGAACCGGTACAGAGAAGGGCGACTGAGCTAGTAAAAGGTCTCAAATCGCTAGAATACAAAGATAGGTTAACCAGGCTGAATATGTGTTCACTGGAGAAACGGAGGTTGAGAGGTGATATGATTAGTATGTTCAAATACAGGATTGGGAATCATATGGAACTGGGAGATGATTTTTTCACTAACAGGTCTATACTTAGGACACGCAGGCATGTAGTGAGGCTCGAGGAAAAGACATTCCAGAACTCAGTGCCGGTGGGGGTGGTTAGAGCAACTACTGTTAACAAATTTAAATCAAAACTGGATAAATTCTTGGCCACTAAAGGAAGGAATCATGTAAATTAGTCTCTCAACTCAGAGGTTACAAACCAAATAAATTGAACCCGATGGACTAACATCTTTTTTTCAACCTGTACATTATTATATTTACATTTTATTTATAAGGTGCCACAAGTGGTAGTAGCGCTGGCGTGCTGTGGGGTGAGGCACAGTCTTTCCTGTCATACTAGCGCATATGCCGGTGTTTTTAATTGATAAGTGTGTCAAACATACAAATAATTTATAAAAAAATTCTTATTATTTTTATTATTCTAATTATTTTTTACTAAGCGATATTACAGTGCGATTATCTAACCTTGACAGAGATCTTTACTAGTTAAAATTGCTTAGAAGGATCACTCCGTGTGTACAACCCCTAAGAGAGCCGTAATTGAAATGCAAAAAGAGGGCTGTGAGAACAGGAAGGATGTGGACCCTGCTCCAAGGAGCTTACAGATTAGAGGGAGGGGGAGAGAGACAGGTGACAAGAGGTGCAGGAAAGGCGGCCTGAAGGAAATAAGTTTGCATGGCAGGGATGGCTGGAACATAAAGCAGTAGGTAGGGAGAGCGGCTTCGGAACTAGGTTACAGAGAGCAGCCTCAATTGTTACTGGGAAATGTATGCTAGTAAATGTATGATAGTAAAGTACGAAAGACAGAACCATAACAATGCATGGTCTTCTTGCCTTCACTTATATCAAGAAAATGTCGTTGCCATGTCCTAAAAGGTGTTGAAATGCCACCTGGTCGAACAAATACAGTAACTGTGTGGGGGGCCTATATTTCCTGAAGAGCTGGGAAGGAATAGATATAGTATTGCCCTTTTATTTGAACTGAAGATAGTTAGAATTATCCAGTGCTGGCAGGAGTAAGGGATTTACACAACAATTAATAAAATTAGAATGCCTAGGGGTTTTGCTAATATTTTATTGACAGCTCACCAAGAAACATATGTATAAGTACGCAACATGTTATCGTAAATAATTGTACTTTAGTAAAAGGAATCTGTGACTTTCCAGAGCACCTGGAGAATATGGGGCCAGTAAAGAATAATCTAATTTATAAATACTGTATATTTTATGAGATAACAGACAATCTGCTTTATAATACCAGAATATAACGCTTTAAAGAAACAAGTTATATCCAGGATACCCAAACCTCTTTACAGGGAGCCTTAAAAAAAAGCAGTGCTGTTCAATTTTGCTTTGTCTTTATTATTGTGAAAATAAAGACACATCTGCAGCCGTAATTCTCACTGGGATATGTATGGTATAGGAGAGTTTTGGAAATTTTTTAATTAAAGGGATTGTCTCTAGTAGTATCAGAGAGAGAAATCTCCAGCTATCTAATCCAGTCATTTAATTACAGATAAAATAAGTGTAAAATTGGCAGTCAAAATTGCGAATGAACACGAATACCTAAATATTTCAACTATGTGGCCATAATTTTAAATGCCCCTAAAGATGGGGAGTGGAAAAGCTAGGTCCTGTCTCCAGATAAGGAAATAATCTCTGCTCTGTCTATATTAATTCTGGAAGCAGAGAATGTTCCACATACAGATATAAGTTCCATGACTATAGGTATGGGAAATGCAGGTCAGATATAAAAAAATTAACATGCCATCTTTTAATAAAGCCACCCTAAGATCTATTTTGCACACTACTATCCCTCCTCGAAAAAAAGGATCCTGACGAATATAGACTAGAGGCCACCACAAATAGGAGGAGACATGTGCCACGTTGTCAAAAAAGGGCTTGTGAGGCACCTGTAGCAGGATACGTATGTGGCCAGCCTGTTGTACAAAGTACAAACCATAGAAATAAAGACTGTAGAGTAACCAAACTGTTGTAGTATATTATTTCTTACTGTATTTTAATCTCATTCAAGCATTATTACAAGGCTCATTTCTTTTTCTTTATCAAAGTTGCATCTAATAAACAAGGATAGGTGGACACACTGAGACCACAAATCTTAAACCTTCAGTCCATAATCATTACCATTGATCATTAGCGTGGATAGGGTCACAGATTGCTGTTGCTCGTGTCACTGTGTTGTCTCTATCAGATGTTGATACGGTTGGTGCAGATATGCTAAACATCCATTAGTAAGTGGGATAATAAAAGAAATGCTAGAGCCATCACAATGTTGTTCAACTAATTAAGATATACTGGAGAGAACTGCTGCTTAAAGGCAAAATAGTAAACACAGAGTTAATTAGCTTTATTAATGACTTGTATCTGCCATGATTAAACACTACTGGCGAGCTACAATTCTGCTGATAACAAGTACCTGACCTGGTGTAGGAGGTAATTAATCTCCTCTTCACGATTGCTAGCACTGACTGCATGCCCAGCAACTTATATATGCACTAAGAACATTTAGAAAGTGCTACAATGCATGTTCTTGGTGACAGCTGACACTTTCACAAGGCAAAGCCTATATGACTCCAAACCAATTATCTTCACAGATGGTGAAATGTCAGATTCAACCTGGTGACGTTGAGCGTAGATAATGCTGTGGTACTCATTAAGTTTATTTACGGCGGCTATAACAAGTTCTCTTACATCAATTACTCATAATGAATTTATTTGGAGAGCCTTTCCACGTATTACCTCTATAACGCTCTATAAAGTAAAATAATAATAAAAATAATCTATTGACCTCTTAATTGCAAAATAAGTGAATTACAATATATTTAACCTACTCTTGTTAATAATTTATTGTGTTGGGCTACAGAAACTTACTGAGTATTGCTTGCGAAACTGTACTGGAGGGACCCCAGGTGCTGGGAATACCTTTGTTCTCAGGTTTTGTATGAATATATCACCATAGGTGTAGAATAGCAACCCCATAGAGAAGAAATTGAATATTGATAAAGAATAAATAAATCTAAACTACCTCTGGCTATTCTCTATTTGCTCAATAGGTATTAGTGATGGATGACATGACCACAGGAATGCATCTGACAAGTGTGAAGGTAATGGGGTTCTCTAGTTAAAACAATAATGACTAAGATTATCACACTTCCAAGGTATGTAATGTTGTCTTTTTAATTGCATTCACATTGCCAGTGATTGCCACATTGATAGAGTACATAACATTCACCATTTGGAAATGAATATAACCTATACTACTCAGAAACATCGCATTTAACAATAGAGTATAATATTATTTTGGATTATTGTCTACATTTTAAATATCCAGTACACAATAGTCCCTCATACCATGCAGCTCACATAAACACATGTGCATGCACAATAACATGAAATGAACGCATGAGGCGACTACTATGACCATTTTTGTAGGACTCCCAGGTGTAGTTACTTGGCATACATGTAAATTGTTGTCTTATTAGTGCTGAATTTAGTGGAACCGCTTTCAATGAAGATTATTTCAGAGTTCAATTTACTTTTTACTAAATCATAATATCCATGTTTGAGGAGAATCATTTCTCATTTCTTTTGTGCTATTCCAGAAGTATTTAATGTACTGTACATGATCACATTTTACTCCGTGTCCCCATCCTTTCCACTGGCTTCCCCTCTCATTGCCTATTTTAACGATATGTGATGATAAAACTCCCAAACTGCCTTTATCAGATCTTTGATTTTCCATTAACTCATTTTAAGACTAGAGACTTATTTAATAATAAATCCCCACAAAAAAAAGAAACAAAAAGTTGGGGGGGGGGGGGGGGGGGGGGGTTTATTATTTATTTGTAAAAAATGTCACCATGGCAGCAGATTGACGCTGAACTCTCCAGGACACTGACCGGCAGCAGCAAGAGTAGTCTCACTGCATGTTCTGTCAGATGTCTAGAAGTGCATATATGAGACAGCTTATTGGCTCCCTTATGTGCACAAAGCCATCTTTCTTATGAGCACATTCTCCTGAGACAATGTTAGAGATCAGAAAACAGCAACAGTACTTGATAAATAAGTTTTGTATGGGAAAGTCTTACAGAATGGTGAAAGCTGTAACTTCCAATAGCCGGTGACCATCTTCACCAGCAGACAGGCTTTGATACATAGTGAAAAGCCCTAAATCCAATGAAAATGAGGGCTTCCTGTCTTTGATACATAAACCTCTAAGACTAAGGAGGAGCTTAGTGGAGAAAGGGGGCTGTGTATAGCAGCATGTTGTAGGATAAACTACACATTTAAATATCCCTCTTTACAAAACAACAGAACACTTTACACTTGTCACACAAAGACATTATATTATATTTCACTACACTCTTGTAGCAGATCTTTGCCAATACAGTACATAAGCCAGACAATGTTCCCTCAACAAAATGGTATACCTAATGTAATTTTTTTGTATGGTCCTTCAATACAAAGCACCAGTGGCGTGCAGTGGGGTGAGGCACTGCACATTGCATTGCGTTCAAAATGCTTGCGATGCGGTCTAGTACAAAACACGGTGCGTGATCATACAAAGGTCATCAGCTTTGGAGATATTAATTAGATTTGTTTATGAATAGTTGACCGATTATGCAGTGCTTTGCAGGGACGTGCGGTGAGGTAAATGGCTGAGATGTCCCTGGCAAGTACCAGAACCAGATTTGCAAACAATATATGCGCCACTTGTGTATAATGTGGGTATAATAAGTGCAGCAGTATATACTGCTGGAGATTCGCTGAGGTTTGATAAGAGATGTGCAGAAAAGGTAGAAAAGTGAGGAAGTGCCATAGACTTTTTACTCCAGAGTTTTGACTATAAAAATTATTAGAATAATAAAAATAATATTGTTTTTATATATTCTTTGTATTTTTTTTACATACTTTATAAACTCAAAACTCCAGAATATACATTAGTCATGCAGTATAAGACAGATCCAGTCAGGAGCGGGTTAATGCAGTAGTATATAGAACACGCATAACATATACATGCAGCGGTGAAAGAGGCCTGTGTGTTGGGCAGTAAACAGTGGTGACACGAGGTCTGATTCAGAGATGGACACAAAGCTGATGTCCCACGCAACTGAGTAATTATCGTAAGGCTGTACAAGCACAGCGATCACAATGAACATGCGACAAGATGCCACTGCAAGGTGGAAGCTCTTATGTACAGAAACATTGCATCTGCATCTCTACTTCCGCATCCACTATGTGTAGTTATAGAGATACCCTTAAGCCCAATGCCTTGTTCTTGCATATACAGTGGGCTACTAATGAGATACATATGGATGACCAGCAGTGGGGATGCCAGTGTTCAGAATACTGATGCAGGCATCCAGATGGTGGGAATCCCAAAAGTAAGTCATTCTCACTAAAGATTTATCATGTCCTTCACATGTATTATTTGCAGTTGGCGCAGCAGCGTCTATCATTCTTGAGAAGACTGTGAGCTGTAGCTTTGCAAAGGAATATTATCATACATTTTCATTAATGTGTTATATCAATAAACTTTTATCTTATACTATGGAGTGGTAGGCTAACTGCACACACGTAGATCGTAAGTCCATAGCCAGGATTGGTCAAACATAGCCCTACTGGTGAGCAAATAAGATCATTGCTTATTTTAGTCATCTGTGTCATGCTTTTCCTTCATGCACTCTAAAATCCGATACAGGTATATTAGAACCCACACAAATAGACTATATATTTATTTTCCTTATACGTGATTTCTGGATTGAAGTTATAATTATATTGCTTTAGTTTGTTCTTTTTATATATTTTATACCTGTCATATTATAAGAATAACATAAATTCCCATTGCAATTTTTATGGGTTTTTTTTTAGTGACAATAAATTGATTGATAATCTTGGATACATATATTTCTAGAGGTAAGTAACAGAGAATAAAAGATGCAATTTTAATTGCTGGTACAATCTTAGAGCGCAGATCTTAAATCAATTACAAAGTAAAGTTATTACCAGAAAATTTAAAATACTGGACGTGAATAAACCCAATCTCTTGCTCCGCTCATGCTGAGCTAGAGATTTCATATGTAAGCTACTGTATCAGTTACATTTCAATAATAAGGTCATCTAATGAGAGTTAGGAGCAGAAGTAGCCAATGAATAACTGACAGGCATTGACTGACTGTGGTACTGTTTGGACAAGCAACCAGCATACTGCATCTTTATTTATACTGCCGGCAAGCTCACAGACAAAGGTGGAGATTGGCACATTCAAACTAAGCTAAAGTTTGAAATATAAAAAGTTTAGTCACTTTGCAGTTTCAAAGGTAAATGCAAATGCTCTTAGAGAAAAAAAAAACACATTCTTTTTGGCTACCAACCAGTTATAGCTTAGAAATTCAAACAATTTTATTGAGCCTGAAAATGGATCTGTAAGGTTAATTGAGGGATAAAAATGAGATGAATTTCCTATAATGTATTTTCAGTTTATATCCCTCCCCCAACTAGCAGAGCTGTCATGTCAGAATCCGTGCACTTTGATAGTGTTTTCGTCATTGAACCCTCATTGTTCTACTAGAAGATAATATTATTATTATTATTATTATTATAATTATTATTATTATTATTGAATTATGGAATTTTCCTTTAATGGCTTACTGTTATTGCATGTTGCATTTTCAATTGTATTTTATTAGAGATGCAGTTTTCATTCTCTGGAAAGCCTCTACATGCCTGTCACCTTGTGGTAAATGTAATAGGATGCCAGAAGGCAAAAATGCAGAAGTTTGTCCAAGAATGGCTTTTGAAGTGGCAATAAGTTACAAGGTAAAAGCAGCCTTGTATAAAAAGTATGTCTGCTCATGTTCACGGACAAACTCCCGCACCTTTGGCTTCTCACACCCTATTACATTTACCACATGGTACACAGTGCAACTTACTCTAAGCACTGCTATCCCCTCTTCTACATTACTCACCAGCTGCCTGCTGTCTAACTGCTTCCCTACTATCCCCTCTTCTTCATTACTCACCAGCTGCCTGCTGTCTAACTGCTTACCTACTATCCCCTCTTCTACATTACTCACCAGCTGCCTGCTGTCTAACTGCTTCCCTACTATCCCCTCTTCTACATTACTCACCAGCTGCCTGCTGTCTAACTGCTTACCTACTATCCCCTCTTCTACATTACTCACCAGCTGCCTGCTGTCTAACTGCTTACCTCCTATACCCTCTTCTGCATTACTCACCTGCTCCTGCCATTTCACATTTTTCTTCCTACCATCTCCATGTCTCAGTACATATTGTAACTGCAGGAAGAGCCTCCTCCCACCACACTAATGTCTACAGATCTGATTAGTATAGTGGGATATTAATGTAATGTATACTATATGTATGTATATATGTATATGTGTGATGCCAATGTTATGTTGCATATGAGAGACATTAATGTTCTGTGTGCATCATGCTAACTTGTGTGTGTGCATGTAATATTGTTATTTTATGCATGTCATAATAATATATATATACAGTATTCTGATGTCATGTCATTCATGTACTCTAAAATGTGTATGACAATTTTATAAGTGCGTGTGTCATTTTAATTGTAATATAAAATTTTGGAAACAAATTTATGTTATGTGTGTATCCATTTAATGTAAGGTATTCATGTAATATGTGTGAGAAGTTAATGTGTGTCCTATTCATGTAATGTAAGTGGAGTTGATGTTAAGTGTGTCCTATTCATGTAATGTGATTCAGTGGAGTTAATGTTGTGTGTGGGACCTATTTATGTAATGTGAGTGGAGTTAATGTTACTGTATGTTCTGTTAATGTAATGTGAGTGAGTGGAGTTATTGTTATGTATGTCCTACACACAAGCAGGGCCGGTGCTAGGGTGTCCGGCGCCCTCCTGCAAACCATAAATTTTGCGCCCTTTCACATTGCCATTGCAACAAGCTGCAGCCCGATTGTGGGAGCGTATGCAACATGCGATCCTATGGAGGATCTCGGGTGCATGTACATGTATGCATACACCATCTCAGTGTTGTGTCCGCAAAATGTTGCAGGCACTAAAGGTGCCCATACACGCTGCGAGAATCGCATACATTATGGGCTAGGCGCAGGGAGCAATGGGTAGGGGGCGTATCCGGACAGGACATGTCCTCCAGGCATTCACAGACAGCGCTACATGCAGGGGCGGATTGGCCATTATACCCACCGGGAACTTTCCCGGTAGGCCGACGCTAGTGAGGCCGAAAGTTCACAATACAAATATACAGGGCCAGGCTGCAGAAGCTCACCAGGCTCAGCCTCTCAGCGGCAGGCAGTCCCCGTGTGGCCCCGCCTCCTCCATCAATGGTGGTGGCTGCAGTCAGAGTGACTCCTCCCGCCCGCTGTTTTCCTCTCTGAGAGGATCTCCGAGCAAATAGCCCCACTGCACCAGCCATCAGCGGCCGTCTTCAAGCCTCACACACACTCAGAGCTAACCTCATTGTCCCGGTGACCGGACAATATGCTGCTCAATTGCAGTGCACTGCGCAGTGAAAGGCTTCACAAGCCCATCCTGTGCTGCACCTCCCTGACTCCCCCTTCTTCTCAGCGCCAATTGTCATCACACCGCGTGATGATGACATATAGGCTTCACCGCGCAGGGTTCTGCGTGGGTGCAGCAGCCACCAATAACCATGGGATTCTCTGACTGAGGACAGGAGGCGCCAGGGATTCCTACTGAGTTCCGGAATCCTTCATGTTCCTTTACAGCTGGCAGCGCTTGACCTTCCTCTCATCTTCTGGAGGGAAGGCCAGTGGGATGATAGCCTGGAGGAGCCGAGTCAGAGCAAGGTAAGTGATCTGCAGGGCCAATAAAGCATACATCTTCAAAGGGGAAAAACAGCATAATGGATACAGTGGTGTGGGAAAACATTATAATGGGCATGGAGTTGAAGGCATTATTATAGTCAGAGAGGGAGGAAACTTAATGGACATGGCCTGGGAAGGGGCATAATAATGGATATTGGGGGATTGGGGATACAGTAATGGACACAGGGTATGACAATATAATAATAGACACAGAGGGAGGCACATACAGTAGTATTGGATATGATAATTTAGCTTAAAAGGACTTTGATATTTATGTGTTTTAGATATGTCTATGTGAATTTTGTGTAGGTTCAGGATAATAAATATTGTTTTATTTGTATAAAGAGAAGACTCCGTTCAATTTTATCAAAAGGCAGAAATATACAAACAATATATTTTGCAGTTTTCCCCTTTTCTATTGGGGACACAACACAGGACATACAGGTGAGGGGGTAGCACAATGCAGGACCTACAGGTGAGGGGGTAGCACAATACAGGACATACAGATGAGGGGGTAGCACAACACAGGACATACAGGTGAGGGGGTAGCACAATGCAGGACATACAGGTGAGGGGGTAGCACAACACAGTACATACAGGTGAGGGGGTAGCACAACACAGTACATACAGGTGAGGGGGTAGCACAACACAGGACATACAGATGAGGGGGTAGCACAATACAGGACATACAGATGAGGGGGTAGCACAACACAGTACATACAGGTGAGGGGGTAGCACAACACAGGACATACAGATGAGGGGGTAGCACAACACAGTACATACAGGTGAGGGGGTAGCACAACACAGGACATACAGGTGAGGGGGTAGCACAATACAGTACATACAGGTGAGGGGGTAGCACAACACAGGACATATAGATGAGGTGGTAGCACAACACAGGACATATAGATGAGGTGGTAGCACAACACAGGACATACAGGTGAGGGGGTAGCACAACACAGGACATACAGCTGAGGGGGTAGCACAACACAGGACATACAGAGGCAACAGGTATTCAACTGTGTTGTGGGTAAGATAATGCATCACAGGCAGCACATCACAGGCAGCAATACTTGTGCATGTGGGAGCAATATCTGTGTGTGTGTGTGTGTGAAGAAGTGAGGGACATTGAGGTGGCTGAAGGGGAGGCTGTTACAATCCCGGCGGTCGGAATCCCGACGTTCAAAATCCCGACGCCAGAATCCCAACTGCCGAAATCCCGACACTTTCTCCCTCTATGAGTGTCCACGACACCCATAGACGGAGAATAAATTAGTGTGCCGAGTGTAGCGAGGCACCGCGATCCATGTCCCCCCCTTGTCGGGATTTCGGCAGTCAGGATTTAGTACCAATCCTGGCTGAAGCTAAGTTGTATCTATGACCATCATGGTGCTAATTATACCTCCTCCACAGGTTATACCATACACATCATTAGTCATACACCTGTGATTCTGGGCGCACAAAATAGGCCCTCCATGAATTTCAGCTCCAGGCCCATGTGGACCTTAATCTGGAACTGCGCAGCTAGCTACTCATCTCTTCTGTCTGGAGTGACAGTCACTCTGAGTCTGTTTGTGAAATGTGTGTCAGGACGTCATAACGTCACTGCACACCTTACTAGCAACCTGTGCTGAGGCAGGGCGGGAGGAAGCCATCAAACCCTATTTTGCGCAGTAAAAAAACAGCTGAAGTTAAATGACCAGCAGTTGGAGTTATCAGTCATGGCTCCTGCTCCCCCGAGCCCTGCCCTGCTCACGGCAGCAGACTTTCTACTGCAGAAGCCTACTACCACTGCCAGTCCAGTGGCATCAATTCATTTGTAAGTAAGTTTTGGCTGTCAACAATGTATCTAAGTATAGTGTGGTAATCCCGCCTACTGTTATGTTGGCTCCGCCCATTATTGGTTTGTTGCCACCCACATGATGCCACATCCAAAAAATTTCCAGGGCCACTTTTAGTCCCCAATAGCGTCCCTGGCTACATGCCTCAGCGCAAGTGTCCGTGAGGAAGAGGGGGCAGGTCACAGGAGGAGGACAGTGTGTGCGCAGTGCAGGAAGCTGCTCAGCCTCTCCATACTGCCGTCCGCTGTCAGACAGTCACTGCGGGCGGTGTGCAGGCTGTGTGCGCTCTTGGTGCAAGGAGCAGCTGTTTATACTGCCGCCCGCCCACTGTCAGACAGGCGCTGCGGGCCGCGTGCAGGAGGCAGTGACAGTGAGGGCTGAGGCAGCTTTAGCAGAGCAGGGAGGGAGACAGCGCCTTTTCAGCATGGCGCCTCCTTGCTTTGCAGGAGCTGCTGAGTGGGTAGCGCCGGCCCTGCACACAAGTAATGTGCAAGAGAATTATATAATAGAGCTTTCCTTTCATTTGATCGGATATCTGGTTCATTCGGTCCTCCGTGCATTGTGCGGCTGTGCATGCGCAAAGGCATTTCTGTGCATGTGCAGACTCACGGTGCGTGCACAAACGGCGAACATTCTGTTCGCCGGGTGCACACACTCTACATGGCGAATGGGGGCAGAGAAGGGCGGGGTGCGCCGGGCAGCCCCATTACCATATGCCATAACGCCCACCATTCCCATGTTTATGAGGCTGTGACGCCAGTGCGGGTGGTGGGGGGGGGGGGGTCGGGCCAACCATTTCTGTCCAAGCGTGTCCAACCATTTCTGTCCAAGCGTGCACGCATATGTAGGTGACTTGAAAGTCACTTTTATATGCGTGCACCTTCCACAACTTTCAATGGTCGGATGTGGGTGCTCCCTGCAGCATGCGAATGGAAGTTTATGTTAATGTTAAACATCCATCCATCCCGTGTGTCGGGACACGAGGGGGGGGCAGCCGGGCATTCGCCTGGCGGGGTTTGGTGGACTTGCAAGGCTGCAAATTTGCAGCCTTGAGAGGGTCATTGTGGCTGTGACGGTCTAATCAGCTTTTCCTTACAGCAAAGGAAATGCTACCGGTAATGATACGCTCCTGCCTTGAATGAGAACATTGTAGCGCTACTTGTGGTGGCAAAGAGAGTTTATAGAAAATGTCAAATCTGTAAAATAATATTTTTTATTTTGATCAATGAGAAATGGACAGGCACAACCACATTTAGTTAAGGTGTCTTGCTGAAAAACAACAACAACTACAGTAATACAAGTTTATGAAAAAGTATTGAACAAGCACAAACAGTGGTGTGACTTTTTTATTAGCCTTTAATATACCATTGTAATAACTGCCTAACAAGCACAATATTTATTGTGCACAAACAACATAGACTTTCCCAGAAACTAAGCTAATAAAATCTAAATGACACTGCTGATGTGTATCGCAGGAGAAGCGGCCTTACATTTTATTGCAGCAACAGTTTAGTAATGCCCCTGGTGGACTGGTGAAGTGATGGACGAAGCAGTCTATGACCACTCACCAAACAAAACTAATGATGATCAAAGTGCATGCAGACGCAAGCAATTTAGCATTCCAAAGTTCCAGACCACAAAATGTAAGAGTTCCTCAATGAGAAATTAAATATTTAGTTGTCACGATTAATGTTGCCAATTAAGATTGTTATTTGTACAGTAGTTGTTGCTCTTGTAGTTACTTTTTACTGTTCCCAGGTTACATGAAAGGAGCATGGTGTTTATACAATTTTGGCCAATAGACCCTTGGCTTTGATGTTTGCAAAAGATGGCACTCTGTCATCTCACCTGAATAAATAACATTATAATTAAACAGGAATTATTTGCTACTACAGGTAGAGTCTCCCATACCTGGAGATCTCTTATCCGAAATATTCCAAAAACCATGGTTTTTTGAATATTTCGCATTTTTTTTCCCTGCCCCTTTTTTCATACTTACCAAGTCCCCTGATGTCCATGATATGCTTCAGCAACTTCAGCGGTCCCAGGAGTGCATTGTGCGGGTCCGCCGGTGACGTCACTGGCACGCCTGCAAACTCGTGCAATTCACCCCTGGGACCGCTGAAGAAGATGGGGTGGTAGGGGGGGGGGTCGGGCCAACCATTTCTGTCCAAGCGTGCCCAACCATTTCTGTCCAAGCGTGCACGCATATGTAGGTGACTTGAAAGTCACTTTTATATGCGAGCACCTTCCACAACTTTCGATGGTCGGATGTGGGTGCTCCCTGCAGCATGCGAATGGAAGTTTATGTTAATGTTAAACATCCATCCATCCTGTGCGTCGGGACACGAGGGGGGGCATCCGGGCATTCGCCTGGCGGGTTTGGTGGACTTGCAAGGCTGCAAATTTGCAGCCTTGCGAGGGTCATTTCATTAAAAAAAACACATTCCTCAGGGGGTGCATTCAGACTGGTGGTCACATAAGGATGCGGACAGTAATCCTTAGCTATTTCACCATGTACTATGAGACTTTCTGTCACAGAACACTTATTATTTATTTCACATTAATTAAATATAATTATAATTTGTTAAAATTATCTTATAATGAATGTTACATTGTAAATACAAAGCGGTTTGCCTGCATACATGGCATTCTAGGGAATAAAATCCCTTGTAATGTCTTAAGCCACCCAACCTACTTTCTAATCACAGATGCTGCAGGGCAAAGTCAGGCCACAAAGAGCCTGTTGGCCCCATCAGCCACCGAGCCCATAGAAGGTCAAGGAAGGCACCATCTTGCAAACAATGATACAATATACACAAATAGAACAGGAAAAATGGAACAAACCTGTACTTCACAGAGGGTCCGTGGATTAATGCCTCTAGCACCTTGGCCCACTGAGCCATACTATTAGCATTATAGACGCTGACAGGGTCATTTCTTTCTGTATCATACTAAAAACACTCTCAGTAGATACTAAATTAACTGCATGATCACACTTCTGGATCCTCTAGAAGACAAATCTAGGTACTCTTTACCTAGAACGGCGCCCACAATTTTGATCTTAGGCATCGCAAGGTAAAAAATCGCGTCGATCGCATCGCATGTGGCCCAAAAAATCGCATGCGATGCGACCGACGCGATTACCGCGATTTTACATAGGGAACAATGTTAAATGGCCCAATTGACCCGATTTTACATAGGGAACAATGTTAAATAGCCCACAGACCCCAAATAGCCACCCTGAAGTGTGAAATGGCCCCCCCAATTGTTAACGCCACCCCACGATCAACGTCAACCCGAAGCGTGGCGAGCGCAGCGAGCCCGCGAGGGGCGGCGGTACGCGTCCTCCGACCTTTTCATACCCCCACTATCCACATCGGCGTGGAGTTGAGAATAGAAAGTGTGGCGAGCGCCGCGAGCCACCGAGCCCAAAGCGTGGCGAGCGCAGCGTGCCCCACGAGGGGACGCGGATACCTTCACAGGTATCAGCGTCCCCTCGTGGGCTTCACAGGTATCCGCGTCCTCTCGCCACGCTGCGCTCGCCACACTTTTTTATTCTCAACTCCACACCGACGTGGATAGTGGGGGTATGAAAAGGTCGGAGGACGCGTACCGCCGCCCCTCGCGGCCTCGCTGCGCTCGCCACGCTTCGGGTTGACGTTGATCGTGGGGTGGCGTTAACAATTAGGGGGGCCATTTCACACTTCAGGGTGGCTATTTGGGGTCTGTGGGCCATTTAACATTGTTCCCTATGTAAAATCGGGTCAATTGGGCCATTTAACATTGTTCCCTATGTAAAATCGCGGTAATCGCGTCGGTCGCATCGCATGCGATTTTTTGGCCGCATGCGATGCGACCGATGCGATTTACATTTTAACAGCATTTCTATGTAAAATCGGGGGCATCGCATCGGTCGCATCGCATGCCATTATAATGGCATGCGATGGGCGCCGTTCTAGGTAAAGAGTAAAGAGTACCCAAATCTAAATCACTTTCTACCATTTAAGTAGGTGTTTTAGTGGATTGAAGCATATTTTAGTGCTTAAACGTTCTAATCTCCCCATTATCTTGTGTTCAAAAACATTTAAACCTGTGTCACTTTTACAGCAAAAGAAAAAATGCTGTCAGGAGTCATAGATAAACCTCAGAGCTATTGGTCAATCCAGATATTCTTATAATATCATAAAAAGTGGAACAATGCTTGTCGTAACAGACATTTTAAGCCTTTTTTTATGTACCACTGAAATTAATCATATTTTGAACAGGTTTTATTTTTGTTTGTTATTTACACATAGAAATTATACCATTACTTTTTTTTAATATACCAATGCTATAGAAATAAAGGGGTGTACACATGGAGCAAATTTGTGCTATTTTCTAAGCAATCTGACTAGATTGCTTAGAAAGTAAGCACAGATCTCTCCGTGTGTATGCTCCGAGAGATTAAATATCTCTTGCTAACTAAATCAGTGCATGCAGTCACAATCTAGTCAGATTGGTTAGCAAATTACTGCAAATCTCTCTGTGTGTACAGAATGAGAGATACTGATCACAATCTCTCATTCTGAACCATTACCCTGACTTTTTTTTGCTTAAGCAAAATTGCTTAGCAAAATCGCTTAGCAAAATCAATTAGCACAAATCTCTGCATGTGTATGTGCTCCCCATGGGAGATCTTGACACCAGCAAAATTGCTTAGCAAAATAGCTTAGCAAAATTGCTTAGCACAGATCGTTATGTGTGTATGCCCCTTTAGAACTACATCAGATTCATATAATTAATAGTTAAGAATTAGATTCTTCCTGTGGACTTTAAGCTCTTGTGGGCAGGACCGTCCCTATTTTTAATATCAGTTTGCATCAGTAATGAATATTTTATACAAGACATTTTTTTCCAATATAACATCATTGCATAAATGATAATGCACCTGTCAACTTAATCACTGATTACACTCTGATATGCCCAACTCACACCTCGGATATGATCTACACACACCCCGCATATGCCCAACTCATAGCCAGATAGATAAACCAGACAAATATTTATAAAGGCCAGGGGTGACATTCTATGGGCTGAGAGAAAAGTGCATATATTTTTCGCACTCCACATCGCTGCACTTCGCACTTTCAGAAATCGCATTTTTTTGTCATAATTCGCATATTTAATGGAATGCGCATTAGAGGCTAAAAAGTGTGATTGAGTGCGATAATAGGCGAATTTTCGGCATGAAAATGTGTGATTTTTAGGCATGAAAATGTGCGAATTTGAGCTTATGTGCGATTTTGGGTTTGTTTAAAAAAAATAATAAAAAATTGCGTGGGGTCCCCCCTCCTGAGCATAAGCAGCCCCGGGCTCATTGAGCGGGTCCTGGTTCCAAAAATACGGGGGACAAAAAATCTGGGGGTCCCCCGTATTTTGAAACCAGCACCGGGCTCCAACAGCCCGCAGTGTAATGCCACATCCGGGGGACACTTTTTACATAAGGTCCCCCGGCCGTACCATGAGCACCGTGGCTGGTCAGCCTTGGACGGGGTACCTGGAGGAGTGGGGACCCCCCCAATAAAGGGGTCCCCCCCCAAGGCTTCACCCGTCCAGGGCTGAAGCCCGGGGCTGTCACCGGCGTCCCTGGCCATTGGACGCCGGCCTGATGGTGTCAAATCTTTCAATCCTAACATTTCTTTATACAGGAGAACTACAAGTCCCAGCAGACCTCCCCCGCATGCTGGGACTTGGAGAACCACAAGTCCCAGCATGCGGGGCATTAATGGGCCCGCTGGGACTTGTAGTCCACCTGTAAAAAGAATGTTAAAAGAAAACACACACACAGGAAAGTAAAACTTTATTACACACACACACACACATCTCACTTTTACAACCACATACTCACCGATCCAGGATCCAGCGCTGGTCTCCCTTCTGCTGCAGAGCCGGCTACCCCCGCACTGACAGCGGGGACAACCGTCTGTCTCCGATGCAGCTAACAGCTTCTGTCGCGTTGTCCCAGCGCGACACAGGCTGAGAGCGTGATTGGGCGATGCGTCTCCATGGAGACGCATAGCTCAGCCCTGATTGGCTGAGCTAAGCGTCTCCATGGAGACGCATAAGCCAAAGACTCTCTCAGCCTGTGTCGCGCTGGGACAACGCAACAAAAGCTGTTAGCTGCATCGGAGACAGCCGGTTGTCTCCGCTGTCAGTGCGGGGGTAGCCGGCTCTGCAGCAGAAGGGAGACCAGCGCTGGATCCTGGATCGGTGAGTATGTGGTTGTAAAAGTAAGATGTGTGTGTGTGTGTAATAAAGTTTTACTTTCCTGTGTGTGTGTTTTCTTTTAACATTCTTTTTACAGGTGGACTACAAGTCTGCCCCGCATGCTGGGACTTGTGGTTCTCCAAGTCCCAGCCTGCGGGGGAGGTCTGCTGGGACTTGTAGTTCTCCTGTATAAAGCAATGTTAGGATTGAAAGATTTGACACCATCAGGCCGGCGTCCAATGGCCAGGGACGCTGGTGACAGCCCCGGGCTTCAGCCCTGGACGGGTGAAGCCTTGGGGGGGGGGACCCCTTTATTGGGGGGGTCCCCACTCCTCCAGGCACCCCGTCCAAGGCTGACCAGCCACGGTGCTCATGGTACGGCCGGGGGACCTTATGTAAAAAGTGTCCCCCGGCTGTGGCATGACACTGCGGGCTGCTGGAGCCCGGTGCTGGTTTCAAAATACGGGGGGACCCCCAGATTTTTTGTCCCCCGTATTTTTGGAACCAGGACCGGTTCAATGAGCCCGGGTTGGTTATGCTCAGGAGGGGGGACCCCACGCAATTAAAAAAACAAAAACATTTTTTACCGCAGAACCATGCACAGATCTCAATGATCTGTGCAGGGTTCTGGCCAACTTGCATATCAGAACCTGGTCTGAAAAAATGGCGATTATTAGACACCTTAAAAGTGCGATTTGCGAAATCCCATTCCATTAAATAAGCGAATTGTATACTTTTCTATTGGGAAACATCTGGATGCGATAAAAGTGCGAATTTTTACCGCACTTTCAGTACGCATGACTTATCGCAAAAAATATGCGATTTAGGGACCTTTTCGAATCACATTAAATATGCGATTTCACGGAAAAATGTGAATTAGCCGTTTTTTGGAGTAAAAATCGCCAAAAAACACAACTCTCATTCCATAGAATGTCACCCCAGATCTTTTTTTGTACTGCTCGCCACTGAAATGTGAGACCATCACGTACAAATGGAGCCACCATCAGGCCGGCGGATGGGCACGCGCAAGCGGCTCACTCACTCGAGCTTTCCTGTCAGTAAGAGAGCAGGGACAGAAGGCTTCCCTGCTTCAGGGAGACGTACAGGGACTCGGGGTAGGCGGAGACAGAGTGGGGTGACGGGCGGAGGGCTGCAGGGCCTCCGGAAGAATCGGGCGTGTGAACGTCTGCCGGACTCCGGCGGCTGGCTGGGGATGGCGAATGGCGATAGAGTCAGGATTTCTCCTTTCTCAGTGTGATAAGCCCAGTCATGTAATCAAACAAAGAGGAATGTTCTGTCCTTACGAAACAGTTTCAGTCCATTCTCCTGTGGATAGGTTTTGTGGTCAGGAATGACCAAATCAGGTAACTATGGAGATATTTGCAATGAGACACTCACCTGACTACTATTCTAGGGTTAGAATAGATCAAATTCAGAATTCCATTAACATTATTTACAAACTGACCTTGTGAAGTGCCGGAGCCATTACTGGCAGCAGGAATCCATTGTAAATGTAGTCCACGAGCTGGGCACGTATAAGAGGGTGAGCCACCTAAAATGACATCCAACTTTTGTTTTTTGCTGATGATGATGACGACAATAATAATAAGAACAATTTCATAATTTTACTCATTAAAGGAAAATAAGTATACAAGGATTCCAACCTAAGCATAATATAGAAATAGAGGAAATGGTGGTTTTGCTATTAATTCATATTTCTTTCTAATGATGAATGTTAAATAGCTTCTTTGCTATGTTTCTTCAAATCTACAAATTACCCCTTTTGTACTGTATGTAAATGTTTACATAGTATTCCCCAATGTGTATAAATGTTTAATGATTACTTTCTCCAATATCTAATTTGTTACTTAGAAAGTTTGAAGTTGGTTGCTTAGCAGCGTATCGGTGCCTGAGAATTGCACATTGCGGGTTTATTGTCTGTTAGTAAACTCTGCTGAAAGACAAGACAGATTTCCCTGTGCACCAGTCAATTACAATTTATAAAAATAGAGCACATTGCCCTTGAGTTACCGCATCATATTTTGTGCCACAAATAGAAGCAATTAATAAAGAATAATTATCTAGTACAAAATGTCTCTGTGTTGTCTGGTCCTTATAAAAAAAAGATCTGAAGTAGATTTATGGTGTTTTCTCCCCTGTGTCAATGTTATTGATGTCAAGTTCCAATATATCTTGCTGTGTTTTTAAAAGTTCAAGCAGGGAATGATAAAATGACAAATACAGATCGTCAGCATTCCAGTGCTGTGCGCAGCTTTCCTCAGCTGCCGCAGTGCCGCTGGTGTAAGAAAGGCCCCTCTGCATAGCTGTGCATGTGTATGAGGGCACACAGCTATTGTTACAGCAATGATATCTGCATGTAATGACTCTGCTAAACACTGTTATGATTATGTTCCCGTGTAATTGCTGTCACGCCTTTTTACCGATCATAGCTGCATTCCATTTCCCCAGCCATGTCTGTGCATGCAGCATAGCAGAGAAGAGGAAGAGTCGAGTGTGTAAAAAGTAGTATAGCATGGGGTTCTCAAACTCGGTCCTCAGGACCCAGCACAGTTCACATTTTCCAGATCTCGCGGCAAGTGCACAGGTGCTTTCATTACTCATTCACACATTTTAAAAGAACCACAGGTGGAGCTAATTCTTTCACTTGTGATTCTGTGGGGAAACCCGCAAAACATGCACTGTGTGAGGTCCTGAGGACCGAGTTTGAAAACTTGTGTAGTATAGATTATCTGTTAGGTGTGTGTTGTTCAATGTAATTTAATAAAAAAAAAAAAAAAGAAGCTTAAGAAATAAAGGCGTTAATAGGCATACGCTAATGTGTTAGTAATAATATATTGCAGGCACTGCTGTTGGAAATGTAATTTCAGGCCTGAAGTACTAATATCCCAGCAACCTTCAAATGTTCTTTGCAATATGAAGGAGACGTGTCTAGCAATAAAAATAATAACCGTAGCATTTTACACAAAACACTTGTTAGGTGGGAAACAGCCTCATTATCCTGTAGAATAAGTGAATTTAAAGGTCATTATAGCTACTGTAAGCAGCCTAAATATATAAAAAGAAGAAGGGACACTGATAGAAACTTGCATGGTTCAAGAGGATTGTGACTGATTGGTAACTGTATGCTTGTACGTATAAGGTTTTATTTATAGTTACCCTGCCAGAGACACAGGGTGACCCCATCCTGAGAAAGTAAGAAGCCTGATTAGATAATAGGCCTATTTAAAAAGGATCTGTACAGAACATGTACTGTACCTTCACAATTCTCCTATCGTCATAATGATCTTAGTGGCTGGGCATTACAGCTCAATTCATTTTCTCTTTCCTTTTCTTGTTGTTATGGTCAAGAGGGAAGCTAGAAGACCCAGGGCCAGATGCTTAAGCTTCAAAAGTGATAAAATGGAGAGTGAAAAACAACCAACCAATCAGCTCCTAACACAGTCTGTGACATGGAAGTTAGGAGCTGATTGGCTGGCTGTTTATTACTCTACATTTTATCACTTTTAAAGCTTAGCGCATCTGCCCTCTGGTCCGGGGCACCCAGTGCATTGCGCAGATGCATTGAGGACTGGCTGGCAACATTTTATTAGTAAACCGCTACAATAACTGAGTGGCAGATTTATTAAGCTTGGAGAAGAGATAAACTGGAGATAAAGAGGAAAGGAGATAAAGCACCAGCCAATCAGCTGTGTTTGAAAAAGACAGTTGGGAGTTGATTGGCTGTGCTTGATCTCCTTTTACATTTTCTCCTCTTTATCTCCAGTTTATCTCTTCTCCAAGCTTAATAAATCTGCCCCTGATTTCCTATCGCAGCCACAGATGAGTAAGTAGGTCATAGTGTTAGTAAAAGATGTTGGCGCCAGTAATTAACGGTCACATGATCCCTAATATTTCAGACCATAAATAAAACAGGGAACTGGGCTGCCACTTGTCTGAGGCCCTGGTTTAACTGCATACGCTAACAGGCAGACAATCCCCTAGAATCCAGAGTCATTTGCCCATCGCTTGTACTGCAGTTAGTTGTGGCAAAGCATGATCTAACCTGTATAACTGCATTGCAAAACTCCAGAGAATTCATGAACTGTATGAGAGCAGGAATCTGGAGCCAGTCTTCTTTAATGAGGCAATGCCATTCTTCTCCTTTATCATCTAGCTTTGTGGGTAGCGATGAATAGAGCCCACTGAGTCCTGTCGCTAATACCTGTAAACGTAGAACATATAGATTTGTAAATGTATACTCCTCTTAGCAGGTCTAACCCTTTTTTCATTTTCTTTTTGTATTTTTCTAATGTAAATATTATGCGGATCAATTAAATATTGTCGGGGGTTATTCAGACCTGATCATTGCTCTGCGAAATTGCAGAGCACTGCAATCAGATATCCCCTGCCCTGCCAGAGTGAAAACCTGCCCTGGGCGAGGCTGCACATGGCTGAACTGCGAATAGCTGCAAATACATCGGCAACGCATTGATCATCAAATGATTTTTCCAATCTGTGCATTCTGTGCGGAACCGTGAACATACTCTGCTTGTATGATAGAAACAGGCTGATCGATGTCAGAGCGGATGTTACAGAGAGTGTTCCCACACACAGGCTGCGAATGGATGGTTACAATAAACATCAATTCACATACTGCGGGGAACACCCACATCTTTCGATGGTCGCCGACCATCGGAAGATGTAGAAGGTGCACGCATATAAAAGTGACTTTCAAATCACTTACATATGCATGCACACTAGGACGGAAGTGGGTGGGCAGCGGACATCCAGTGATGTCAGCTGCCTGCCCCCTGCACCCGCATCATGGCCTCATTACCATGGTAACACCCATGAAACGCTTGGCGTTCCCATATGGTAATGGGGCAGCCCGCCGCCCCAATCCCCTCTATGCCTCCCGCCTGCTATGTTGGGTGCGTGCACCGAGCGAACAGTATGCTCGCCGTGGGTGCACGCACCCGGCATATGCACATCGCACTAAAAAAACATCGGTCTCAGACCAGAAATAGGGCCACACTCTCCCTGAAAACGGCTGAGCACCCCTGCATTTTCCCTGACAATCCCAGAAACTGGCCCATTACCACCACCAAATGCTGACTTCTTTTCAAATGGCTTGCAATCAGAAATAACGCTAGATTTTTGTTTCACTGAATGGCCTCGCGCATGTGCGCTTCGATCCGTATGCATGCACAGTCAATTAATAATCATACGCCTGGTGAAATTGCAGGACTGTAATCAAGTCTGAATAACCCCCATCAGCTGTAACTCAAGATTTAGTACAATTCATTAGTGTGTTTCCCATCTCTAATGGGCCCTACACACATAGCGATGTGTGCAGGGCTACCTAGCTATGCTAGGTCGGGCTGTGCTGCGCCGCTATCGCATAGCACACAGAGCTGACAGCCCACACACAGAGCAAGCTGTCAGCTCTGTGTGCTAAGCGAGCAGACAGCGCCAGTGTTTTCCGGTGGGAGAACCCTGCCGATGCCGAGATTGATGGACACTGTCCATCAATCTCGGCCAGCGATAAAGACGCGCGGGGACGCGCACTGCTGCCGATATAGCCCCCACACATACACCGATGTGAGGGCATTTGCTAAGCGACTTTGCCAAACTAAGCAAAATCGCTTAGAAAATGCCTTAATATCGGCATGTGTGTAGGCCGTATAAGTCAAACTTAGGTGTGATAATCCTCTGTCGATACAATAAATATAGAGTATGGACAAATCCAGAAGTCGGGTCGTGCGATGCACTGTGTGTGTTTTGAGTGCAGATTGTGAGGTGTTTTGGTAATGATGCCCGGTCCCGCCGGTTGTGAGGTCAATTCTCAGATTTTATATGGTGCACGTAAGATCTGAAGATGCTGATAACGATCAGTATGCTGTGAGTTGCAGATCTTACGATAGCTATTAGGTGAAATGATACACATACAGTATAATCTATAGTGTGTCTGGGAAGCTGCCGGTGAAATCGGTAGATGACTCGGATCTGATGCTGGTCATCCTGATGTATGGCCAGTTTTCTAGACAGTTGACACATCTTCTCATAGCCTACACATAAGTATAAGATAAAAACAATGCCTACAACATAAAATTCTCTACACTGGGAACACAATTTGTAGGTTTAATATGCACCACGGGAATTGTACACATCTATCTTATCTGCATATCTCCCTGCTTTTCATAGCTTCCTTTTGGTAGAGGTGAATGGGTGCCAAGAAAATATGGAGCCTGGGAGAATTGCCTGTTTTTCAAGAAGGTAGGGTGACCTCAATGTAAACATTCTAGAAAAACAGGCAACTACAGGTATAGTGCATTTACAACTACAACACAGAAGTAGTTTAACCCTTTGAGCGAATTTGTCAAAATTGGTGAGAAAATTGACAAGCAAACATTGTTATTCATCTTACTGACCTGTAATGTTTACCTTATATAGGAAATATAAAGTTTTTTACACATTTTTCAATTTGAATTTATATAACAAATGTGAGCTGATATTTTCCACATCTCTCACAGAGAGTTTGCCATTTGTAGCAGTTATTGGGCACATCATTTTTTTTTACCGAATTGCAGAATGTTTTTTACATTCAAGTGTGCAGTTTCCTGATAATTGCTTATGCGTTCCAACCTGAATTAGGCCCACGATTTTAGGAGTTTGTGTGGAAAACGTGACTGGCACTCATGGAGCCTTGACCTCAACCCAATCAATCACCTATGGGATAAACTGGAATGAAGATTGTGAGCCAGGTCTTCTCGACCAAAATCAGTGCCTAACCTTATAAATGTTCTACAGAATGATTAGGCACAAATTTCCGCAGAAACATCCGAGAAGAGTGGAAGCTTATTATAGCTGCATACTGCATATTAAAGTATATTATTATGATTATTATCAGCCTTTAAATACATGGCTCCACAAAGGATTTGCAGCACCCAATTACACAGTATGTAAATTAATATGCAAAATAGGAAATAATGGCTTATAGGTGAATACAATAAAGGACAAGTACAGGGTATATAAACATAGGTGCATTTTCAGACAACTCGGAAATAAGCATCAGGGTGGCAAAAAAAAAACGCTTTAAGTAAGACAAAGAAAAGCACTTGAGGGAAGAGGGCCCTGCTCATAAGAGCTAACATTCTAAAGGGGGAGGGGCAATAGAAGGGGTGACACAGACGGGGTAGACAGTGAGCATGGAACAGAGGGTAAGGATGAGATTTAGATGGGTTTGGTGAAGATACATCTAGCCTCATTTTGCTTTAAACACCCCTTCTAGCTGTGCCATGCCATGTCACAACTCAGTAGCGCCAGGTGTGTTTTTTGCCACTGTTTTCGTTAAAAAGGGTCTTATTTGCAAAATGTCTATATTCAGTGTGTGACTGTGGCTGTATCTGCATACTAAATGCTACGTTACACTGTTTTCTATTTCTTATGCAGATACAGCGGCAGTCACATACTGAATATAGACATGCACAATATCATTTTAAACAGCAGAAGCTGCTTGTGTGTCCTATTTGCTCAACTTTACAAATAAGATGCCATTTATCCAACAAAGGTGCTACGAAGTCCCACGACGCTCACACGTTATGTATAATGGAACTTATATCTTGTGGAAGATAAAGGGGGAGGGGGTGTTAGAGAATTCCAGAGAAAGGAGCAGCACATGAAAAACAATGTCTTTGGTTAATAGACAGTTCAGATTTATCCTACTGACATTATTCCTCCGACAGCTACCCCTGCTTTACTAACAGCTATAAGAGACTACATGTCTGCATGATCAAACTAACCGGCAGGTGCTTTTAGATTAACCGGATTCCAGTTGTAAGTATACAGACATCGGAATACCGACCACCAGTACTCTGACAAAGAGGAGATCGCTAGAAAGCCCCTTGCGGGCTCGGTGGCTTGCTGCGCTAAACAAAGGTTCTTTTCTCTCTTTATGGGGGTTGTGGACACCCATGAGGGAGAATAGCCCCTCTCAGTCAGGATCCTGATTGTCAGACAGTTGAACAGTTGGGATTCCGATGTTCGTATACTGGCCGATGGGATCCCGACTGTCGGACAGTTGGCCGGCACCCGTATTTAAGTGGGGGTTTATAGAGGAGACAGAGAAGAATGCTCAGAGAGGTAAGAGGACAGCCAGGAGAAGGCAGTATCAAATAGACTAAGTAAATGAAGGATTTACAGAATGATAGGGTCACCCACAGTGTCAGTAGTGGACCATAGATTTTTTCAGCTTGAAGGTCATTTCAGAATTTTGGGGCAGTTTCACTGAAGTGCAGAGAATGGCAGCCTGATTGGAATGAGTCAAGCAGCGAGTGGGAGGAAAGAAAGGCAGTTGTACGCAATTCGTTTAAGATGTTCGGAGACAAAAGATAGAGGAGAGAAATTGGCTGGTAGCTTGAAAGCGCATTTACTGTAGATCAAAGGTTCTTTTGGAGATTAATGCATGTTTGAAGATAGAGGGGACATTGCCTAAAGAGAGGGATGAATTGAGGAGGCAAGTAAAACCCTGGAATTTATTATATTTCGGAGCTCAGTAATTAGCTTAGGTGTTTAAAAAATATATGTTCAAGGTTAAGGTTCTCTAATTGACACACTCACTGACTATCTAGGACTCAAGAACCTTAAGACAACATTTTGCTCACCTTTTGCAATATAATGCTGGGATGGATAAGTTCTAATTAGACAGTCTGTCTATGAAAATGTAGCTATCCATATAAAGTATTAACAAATTTAATATTAAACTGAAACCATAAAGATCCTTTGCTGATTTGCAAGATTTATGCAATATATGTGTATTAAATTTTAATCAAGGAAAGGATTTTTTATTTATTTTTTTACTATACATTTGAGAATTCTGATCTGTTTTTTTTTCTTCAATTCAAGCCACAGTAGATTAAAACTAACATTATTTAAAGGCACAGGATAATTTTAAAATAAAAATAAAAATTAAACAGAAAGCTTGGAGCAAAGCGACCCATGCAAGGCTATGCGCTACACCGATTGGGTGGCCTTGTCCACATTGACACAAAATAAAGTAAAATAAGGTCATGTTGACCTTTTCATATGCCTTCCTTTTCTTATCAACCTGTTGCTTGCGTTGACCTTTTGGCAATGTCAACATTGTAGCGGCCAACCTTTTGGTGTTGACCTATTAACTGTTGAACCTTTGATCCCCCCCCTCCCTCTCCCCCCGTTCTGTTATGATAATTGCAGAATGGTGGGAACAGATAAATATAATTTAAAAAGACAGATTATTTTTGAATAAATAGAATCTGCACTTGCGCATGTGTTTACATAGGAAGTGTTCCTTTGAGTGCGGGTTAACTCTGAGCAACTGCTGGAAACTCCACAAGTGAGCTCTATGGGATTCGGGGGAACAAAGGTCACAGACATATATACAGTACAATGGGGTATATTAACTAAAGGCTCATTTTAATAAATTTCAGATCTATTAAATTCAATTTTAATCAAAGGACTTCCAGGGTTAAAACACATTTACTAACAGATGATTTTCTTTTATATTAATTTTTAAATTATATAGTATAGTATATACTATATTACATATAATATAGTATATTTGTGTTTTAGCCCTTGAAGCCCAACATTGATTATCTGAACCTGATAAAAAAAAATAATTAAAAGAGAGCAGACACCCATAATACAGGGTCAGCCACATAAAAGCAAGGGGAGGAGGACACATGGCGAGATCAAGGGAGCGAAAGACAGACATGGGAATAAAACAAAAGGTAGAAAATGGAGAGAAAGACATGCGCAGATACACAAATAAAAAACCCTTGGCTGTGCCCACTAAATTGGCTTTACCTATAAGAATGGGGTCATGACTGGCCACAATGTTTTCATTATTGTTTGTGGCTATTGCGGTTTCCAACTGAGGCATAGGGAACTATTCATCAGGTTTATTATTGGGGGCCTAGTGGCCCCTGATAATTATGTATCCAACTCATTGCTCCGGTGCAGAAACAGCTAATATGAATTACATTAAGGGTGTTATTTCTTTACTTCTGACTCTGCTGCCTTCCCATATCTGTGTGACACCAGTATGTGATTCACAGTTGCAATTTATTGCAACCTTTTTTTCTGTGTCCTTCATTTTTAATTTTCCTTAATTTTCAAAATATTCTCCTTGCTGAACAAGGCATCAATCAGAAGTTCTGCTGAGGAAGTACAAAGTCTTCATTAACAGCCTGTGCCATAAAGCATACGGGTTAATTATAGCACTATTGTTTACAGCACTTTACCCCAAAAAGACGAGTGAAACTTTTATTGTCTGTCCACATCTAACTCACACAATAACAATAACTAAGCAATGAGTTAATTAAAATACTGTAAGTAACTTACAAGTACAAAAGATTAAAGTAAATCGTAAAGTAAAATTTTAATGTTTGTTTTTATTGGTAATTTCTACAATACTCAGGACAAGTCTTCATGGGATCTGTTTAACTCTTTGAGTGCCATGGGAATTTGTCACAATTGGTGTGAAAATTGGCAAGTAAACCTTTCTATTCATCAGAATAATCTGTAACGTTTACCCTATATACAGTAGGAAATGTAATCTTTTTTTACACAAGATATTTTATTTTCAATTACTGTATATATCAATGTAAGCGACAATGGTAATTTTAGAATATATTTTGAACATCTCTCACAGAGATGATGGCACTCAAAGGGTTAAAAAGGCCAGTCCTAGTTTAGCATTTTCTGTTCAGAAATTGTTTAGTATCCAATTACCTATTGGACCGCTCCGGCATAACAACCTGGTCGAGGGCAATTGTAAAAGGGACAACTCATTGAATCCCACTTGTGACTAGAGCTCTCTTGTTCACACACACACAACACAATAAGAAAAGCCCAGTGAAACTACCTTTCTTGGGGCAAGAGGAGAAAGGAGATTGCTAAAATGATTGGTAACCTGTAACCTGTCAAACCAATATATTTATTTTACTATATTATTCAATTATATTTAGAGAACAGGTATGCATTCTGATGTTTTCAGTACAGCAGCGTAGCACATATTAAATTTTTTCTATATTGGGTGTTTACTAATTCTGTTGCTTTGAGCAAACTTCACATAGGGTATTTTCCGAAGCAGAATAAAAGTCCCTGCAATGCATTGTCATGCCACCAGATGGTACTTTGTGAGTGTGAGACTATTGGCAAGATTTAATGGGATGCGATTTTTAGTAAGGTCCTGAAATCGCACGTTATTGCATTTTCTGAAATCATGAATTTAGTAAAAAATTTACTATTTAATGGGATACGAATTTGCGGGTGAAAAGTGCGATATGGTGCAATATTTAGTCATGAAAATGTGCGAATTTTAATCATGAAAATGTCTGGCTGGTTATGCTCAGGAGGGGGGACCCCATGGCATTTTTAATTTGAACTTTTATACATTTTTTAAGACAGAATCATGCACAGATCGCAGGGCTGCAGCCCTCCCATTTAATATCCTCCACTAGTGAAGCCAGATGCAGTCTGTGAGACTGCACTGGCTTCACTGTGACTGGCAGTGACTTCTTATTGGAAGTCCGACCTGCCAGTCACAAAGGCAGTCCCATTGGGAGGTGTTCCTTCACTCCGGGACTCCTTTCTGCGGGCTGCCGTGCAAAAACGGCGATTGCACATGCGCAGTACCTATATCACTGGTCCCGGTGCCTGTTATTTGTATTGCACAGGCACCTGGACCAAGATTCCTTCTATTCCTTTCCAAATTTGATGGAGGGGGGGGGGGGGTCATCTCACTGGGCCTCACTCCTCAACTGAAGTGAATGGGCAGAAGGCTCCTCAACTGAAGTGAATGGGCAGAAGGTTGAGTGATCAGCCTACCTTCCTCCCCTGTATCGCCTACCCCCTCCCCTGTATCGCCTACCCCCCACCCCTGTATCGCCTGCAATAAGATGGTGCATATATCCTCTTTGAACATTAGGGGACAGGGCCACAATGATGTGTAGGCCAGCCCCTGCTCAAAAGTGACATGCATTACAGATTTACATAGCAGCAGGAGCCACATAGTCAAGAATGCAAAACTCTGCACCTGGTCCATTGGAGTAGACACATAAATAATAGTGAGATGACTCACTAGTGTGCTGCTAAGCATGTGCAGTCATAGAACAGCAGTCATTAGAAAAATAATACATAAATGTAGCTGATAGATTTCATTAGCCTGTAGTAGCCTAACGGGAATTAACTAACAGTACCAAGCTCTTAAAAACGAAGGGCCTGATTCAGCAAGGCTCGCTAAACTGCGTCCGCTTGCTGCCTAGCGAGCCCATAAACACATCCCCTTGCATGCGGCCGAAGGGGAGAGAAATCATTCGATGGTCGCCCACAAAACTGACTTTTATTTCTGCCGGAGTCCACTGAAGAGGGGGCGGGCGCTGATGTCATGTGATGTCAGCCACCCAACCTGAGCAGACATTGGCCCACCTGCGCTCCCAGGGGAATGCGCAGAGTTTTCATGGTGATGCCCATAAAACGCTGGGCGTTCCTCTGCTCCGGCCCGTTGTCCGCCCACCTCCCCCTCTGGAGCGAACAGCTTGGCAAGTGGGAAACTCATCAAAGCTGTTCACTCCCATATAACAGGAAGAAGAAACAAATACCATGTTACCTATACAGCCAAATAATAAGTCCATGTTCCAGGAGCTGTCAGTCAGAATCTCACATACAGGAATTTCCGGTACTTATATGTTAGTTGGGTGCCCACTATAGTTAGTACGCTCATACCCCCACTATCCATGTCGGCATGGAGTTGATTTTATATAGTGTGGCGAGCGCAGAGAGCCCCGTTAGGGGACGTGGAAAACTAAGCAAATAGCTAAGTGGGCGCCCAAGTAACATATAAGTACTGAATTTCCTAACACTTAGGGTGAAATGTAATAGGATGAGAGATTCAGAAAGTGAGAGATTTGGCAAGAAATCTCCAGGTTTTTTTAAAGCGGCAATCATTTACACTGCAAAATCAGACTGGTTTTGCAGTGCAAGTGATTGGTGATACGGTCATTTGGTCTACAGCATGATGGTCGGCAATCATTGGGTCGGCAGGTCATTAGGTCAACACAAGCATTAGGTCGACAGTGTCAATGTCGACAGTCAAAAGGTCGACATGGGGTGTTTCACTGTTTGAGCCGACATGTGCCTACCATCCACTAGGGCATGGTGGGAGAATAAAATAGTGGCCGAAGCATAGCGAGCGCAGTGGCGCATTTCAAACTGTGTCCATGACGACTGTGTTGACATTCGGGTAAAAAAGCGGTGAAAAACCCCATGTCGACCTTTTGACTGTCGACTTAGACACTGTCGACCTAACGCTTGTGTTGACCTGATGCCGTGTTGACATAGACCCATGCCGACCTTGTCCCATGTCAACCTTTCCCCATGTTGACCAAATGGTGTCGACCAAATGATTCCAACCCAGGAAAGACAAGACACGCATGCTAAAGGTCCTGCGTCTGTCACAATGACAGACGCTAGAGATGCAGGGGGACCGCTAGCGGCTGTCTCCTTGTGCACCAGCAGCGGCCATATTTGGAGGTGTGCACTGTCTCTGTAATACCTTGTGGTATTAGGAAATGTACTTTAAACAGAAGGCCACAAGAGATTTCTCTCACAAGTTGCCTCCTACAAAATCGTAAGCCGTGTGTCAGCACAAAGCCCCCACTTACAGTATGTACCAGCCCAGACCCCCCCACACACTTGTGTGCTCTCCCTGAACCTCCTTATATATCAACCCAGAGACCTCATGTACCAGTTCAGACCCCCCTACACTCACAGTATGTGCCAGCCTAGAGACCCCATTAGATCAGAGCCCTTTATGTTACAGCCAGAGCATACTTGCCTACATTTGAAAAGTTTCAGGGAGATTATAGTTGTTAGTAGAATTTTGCACAGTGCCCCATTGAGGGGCGTGTCCTGCTCCACTTAAAGTGTGTGTCTAGTTCCATATATGGGCCCTTATTCTGAATCGTGCGGCCGGAGCCGCACACGGTGCTCCGGCCGCACATACCAATCCCCGCCCACACTACGGATCGCCACGGCCGTCCGTACACGGACGGCTGGCGATCCGCATGAAAATGGTGGGGCGTACGCCTCCACCATGGTGGGAGCTGCCCCCTGCATTCGATGGTCGGCGACCATCGAAGGCAGGGCCGCACGCCCCAGCAGCTCCCGCAAGCTGAGACCACACGGACAATCGTCCGTGTGATAGCTTGTATGGGGCCGGAGAACTGACATCCGGCGACGTCAGCTTTCCGCCCCCATCACTGGCGTCATACCCTCATTACCATGCATACGCCCCGCGTTTGCATGGGAACGCCCATGAAACGCGGGGCGTATGCATAGGGAAATGAGGGTATGAAGCCCCTCACGCCCCTATACGCCCCCTTTGCGGCGGACGAAATACGTCTGCGACGAATTCGGCTGCACATGCGCAGATTGACCTCTGCGCATGTGCAGACTGAAAACATCGGCGGTACGGCCGCACGCGGCCCGTACCGCACGATTCAGAATAAGGGCCATGGAGAGATTGTGAAAAGAGATTGTGAACGTGGCACCTAGAAGCGTGGCTGTGTACTGCTACATCTGAGAGGAATCTTTTAAAATTACTTATATACAAATGTAGATGAGCCCCAAAGCAGTTAGTAAGAGATACTATAGTGCTGAAAAATGGTGCTGATGTTTCAATGTAAATGTATCGGTCTCTCATTCCTTTTTTCCCCCAAAATGTAACAGTGTAATGTGGGCTAGGTGAAATGAGGGAGATTGCTAGACTAATGAGGGAGAGAAGGAGATTGTTGTTATTTCAGGGAGTCTCCTGCAGAATGCAGGAGGGTAGGCAGCTATGAGCCAGAGCCACTCCTAATGTGCTAGCTCAAAGCCATTCTTGTATGCTAGCTCAAAGCATCTATTTGAGTGTCAGCCCAGAGCCCTCTTATGTACCCATCCAGAGCACCCCTTTGTGTGCCAGCCAACCAGGTTAAATCAAATTGACAAATCCATAAAACCTGCCCTCTATTGGCACTCTAATATACACAGGCCTACTTTTTTTTGACCTATAGTAACAGTGAAGAGAATGCTTAGTACTATATATACAATATCATTTATTTAGGGTCCATCTGCTATTGAGGATCTGTCCCTGTTTCAGCTTCTCGACAACAGTCACATGAGTTTTCATTTCTGTTTTCACAGTTTCTGTTTTCCAATAGTACAGTATATTTTGTAAATACATTTTTTTTAAAACATTGTGACTTTCTCTGTCTTATAATTCCTAATGTAATACGTTCTGTCTTTGTGTTCTTAACTCATGTTCCATGCTGGCTTCCATTAATTGATAAATTAGACATTGTGAAATGGGCATCACAATTTGTGTGGCATCATGTGTACAGAGCATTACTATAAGGGGAAAGATTACTGGGGGGGAGGGGGGCACCATGTCACCTAGCTACTCCTCTGAGCATATATAACATGATGTCTTCAGTATATACGTAGAATTAGCTCCAAGGACTGTTGATACATGACCTTTTTCTAAATGACATCCATATAAAGAACAATGTTACTCTGTTGCATTATCCGATTATTACCAAGTTTGTTGATGTAAACAATGAGTGCATTATATTCATAGCCTTCAGCATTGCCAGTACCTGATGTGTAACCATGCCGACTACAAGGAACAAACTGAGCTTATTTGTTAGGCGAGTGCGAATGCACAGACTTCACTCCAGCATAATTACATAGAGCTGCAAACATCGCATAGCAATACATGGTCCAATGTAAACACATGCAAAATAGTCACTTCAAGGGTACACGAGGGAATCTGTCAGCTTCCACCTACTGTATATATATCATTTGTGTAGCAGGCGATTTACCCAAACAAAAAGATTATTTACTGTATACCTTATGGCTGACTTAATGGAAACTTTGGTAATAAGGCTGATATTTTATGCACACTCTATACAGTGTTTGTGCAGTGGTGATTGGAGTAGGAGGTATTCCTCTGCCACAGGCAGTTATCACAGCGCATACACAAATATAATGGTACATTTAGCCTAAACTGGAGAGCTGGGGCAGGACCATATGCACTATAATGCAATAATACCACCTATCCCAGCTCTAAACACTGACAGATACAGTATTGTATGTAGGAATAACAGACATTAATGCAAAATTCAATCCCATTTCCAGTTATGAGGGTGTTTTAATACACTGCAGGCTCTGCTGAGTAGTTGTAAATATGCCTGCTTGCTGGTATCCGGATTATAACTTATCCTAAACTACTGTTAGAACATGGAAAGTGGCAAAAAGCAAGATGTACGCAAGCAGGCACACATGCAACCATTTCATCCAATACAAGTTCAACATCTGGCCATCTTGGCAATCTATAAATCAGCTATATCCATCACTGCACTGCTGGTAAAGATACTCAGTTTCTTACCACTTCGCTCAGCCTTTACTTTAGTCAGTATAAGGCTGTCAATACCCCATCACCACAGCAGGGACAGCACTAGGCTGATGTGCTGTGGGCTCTGGCAGGGATTGATGCAGGCGGCAGTTTTCAATTACTCTCTCTTTGGAAAACGAGATGTTAATACATCTTATTGGAATTGCTTCCTTGGTAAACAAGTGCTATATCTGCCACTATAATATAGTACATCTCCCTCAGTGTTACTCTGTCATGGTGCTGAATGCTCACTGGACAGAAACCCGTGGCTGGATTGGCCACTATAACCACAAAGCCGCATACTGAGGGATAAAGCTGGAGTCCATGTGTCAGAGAAGATAAAGGGAGATCTGTATGAAAGCTTGGATGGTAAGGATGGTGTAATGGATATCATTACTACCTCACAGCATACAATTGAATTCTATCATGGAGTCTGTGGAGTTTGTATATTTTCCCCGTGCTTGAGTTGGTTTTCTCTGGGTACCACAGGTTCCTCCCAAAATATATTGACTGCCAACAAAAGGTTAACATGTGTGTGTGTGTGTGTGTGTGCACTCACGTGTTTAAGGCCGATATATACAAGCTCTTATCTGATGTTCTTTACAGAGGCAGAACTACCATTGGTGCAGCAGGTGCATTGCACCAGTGGCCCTGAGGACTAAGGGGCCCACTGCTGTTACCCCACTACTGTGTGGCATATTGTGAACTTGGAGTGGAGGAGGGGGGGTCCAAATGATATTTTTGCACCTGGGCAAATACTCCCAAATTCCGCCTCTGGTTCTTTGTATTCAATTTCAGTGAGAAAGAAAGCCAAAGTTGATGATTTATAGAATGTAAAAAGTTGACAGAGACAAGCACATCAAGACTTTTCTTTGCCTGGAATGGTAGGCATGAACACCTTATAAAGGCTGCATACATGTGAGGTCCTTACATTTTACGGACTTTACCTCTACGAGTTACTCATTGCACAAAGTAAAATGAAACGAAGATTAAAAAGAAAATGTTTACTACAGGTGTTCTGGCTGTTTACACTCACTGATGGGCAATGATGTAACATTTTCCAGTGCATTTTACTTAATATCAATTACTTAATCGTATTATAGGTCAGGAAAGTGTGGTTGTAATGTAAATGATGAAAACAGAGCTTCTTGTGATCTACGGTGAGCAACATGGATTCATTCCATATAGAGTAGCTTGTACAATATAAACACTGTTGCATATGTAGGAATTACATAAACAACACATGCATAATAAATAACTGTGTAGAGGTAAGTAAGTATACAGAGTATAGAGTTTAGATTCTGAATATTGTTTTTCACAAACAAATATATACCATGAGGCACGATGGACACTCCCCATGGTTATGAAATCTATGGGGACACGTGCCAATAGTCACTGTGGAGTAGAAAGAGGTATGAAGAGGCCAGAAGACAGGGTCCATAACACCTTTATTCCTGCACCAGTAATGGAGGGTTGGACAAAGAATGGGACATCCTTTCTTACAATTTGTCAAGTCATGTCCCCATTGCAGGACCTTCAGCTGGCAGCATGGAACAAACATTGTACCTTGTCTTAGCTAGTGCTGAAATTTTGACCCAGATCCTGACCAGCAACTCTAAAGATAGGTCTACTCACAGAACCAAGCATAGGAATAATGGATTTACACACACTGATGTTAGGAAGAGAACACACCAACACTGAAACCACAAACACAGCTGAGACTTAAAGGGGGTAATTCAATAGTTGGTCGTGAATTGAACGTTTATCTTTAGTGCCCAGGAGTTATTCAATTGTTTGGTTGAGCAGCCTCAAAGTTGCACTTATAGCAGGACGCTGTAAGCAGAAATTCTACATAAAGTGGTGCTTTGGGGCTGGCCACGCCGGAACTGCAGTAAGCTCGGCATGAAGGGACTAAATCAACATGGATTGCTCATTTTAAAATTTGCAAATCAAGCGATTATGAAATGACTGCACATGTGTCCCATTTGCACGAAGCATAAGTGAGGACAATTAGCTACTGAAAATGCAAATGGTTCGCAAGGTAGCCACAATGTGACTGACCAGCTTTTGGGGGTGGAAACGTGCAGTTTTCTGGGTGTGGTTGTAGAAACGAAGACATGCAAAGGTTTTTTTTAAGGGTGGGTCTCTGATGTCAGTGATGACCACTTCCAGCCTGTCTGTCACAGATTGGTGGAAGCCTCAGTCCCTACTCACATTTGTACAAGCAAAAACTTTCAATGTTTTGGGAATTGTGAATGGATTTGCAAATAGATAGCAGTTAGCGATCCATTCTCAATTCATTAGGTGTTTCTTCTTTCCGACTGTGCAGCGGCTTTCTACTTCCAGTCCACTGCGAATTTTCTTAAGTGTGATCCACTAGGCTCTTAGTGCAGAAGCATCTGCTTTATCCTTTGAGTGCCAGCATCTCTGTGAGAGATGTTCATAATATCTGCAAAATGTCAGCGTCGCTCACATTGGTTATATACATTCAAATGAAAAATGTTTCGTAAAAAATATATTTCCTATAAGAGTTTTCACATAAAATACCAAGGGTGAGATTTAATAGGATGAGATATTCAGAAAGTGGGAGATTTGGGAAGAAATCTCCAGTTTTTTTTAAAGCGGCAATCATTTACACTGCAAAACCAGTTTAATTTTGAAGTGTAGATGATTGCCGCTTTAAAAAAAACTGGAGATTTCTTTCAAAATCTCTCACTTTCTGATTCTCTCATCCTATTAAATCTCACCCTCTCTTTCTCAAACTGATAGAAAAGAAATTCACATCACACACAAACATTACATTATAAACATGTTCTCAAAGTTTCCTGCATCATAGTAAACTATACATTTGCCAATCGTTTCCTATTGCACTCCATTGTATTTTTCAAGCAATAATACTTCAAGCAGTGTCAAAATTCAAATACTGTAAATCAAGCAATGCAAAGACAAGGTAACAAATGCTATGAGTATTAATAAAGAATAAAGAAGAATTCAAAACTCACTGGACAGAAGTAAGTGCTCTCTACTATGTGCTTAGCAACCATATTATTCTCAGCTGACAAAGACATGATGAAGAGCAAAGCATCCCGGGCCTGTTGTCCCACTGTGCCTTCTCGATGGATAAATGGTATCAGCAGGGAGAATATAAGGAAATTGGCAGCTCCCTGGTCTTCGCTTGTGTGGAAAAACAGTTCTAAGATAGATGGATCTTTGGCAAGTATTGAACAGAGCTGATTAAGTAGGACAACTAGTTCTGTCTCCACATTTGGAGTTGACGTTGTTGCGCAAGTACTTAACAGCATCATCAATGGCTTTAAAATAGGCTTGTGATGTAGCAAAGGCTGGTGAGACTGTGTGACCAGTAACTCATACATCTTCAGCTGCTCAAACTTTGTGTCGTCTGTAAATTCTCTTCGGAGACTCCACAGAAACAATTTCTCCATAATGTTCTCCGACACAACAAACTCCAGAATAGGCCCCATGGCGGCATCTTCCACCTGCTCTTCAATTAACAGCAAGATCATGTGTTCCACATAGTTCTGCACAGCGCTTACTTCATCTATAGAAATAGATCCATATCTGGCATTAGCGTTCTTGAAAGGATCATGCTTTTCCAAAATCCGCTGAACCTAATGGTAAACAACAATAATAATAATAAGGATATAAATATCAAAATACGATCAGTGCGGTGACTTAAAATTTCATAGTGTTTATAATAATAACATATAACAATGAAAATCTGATTAGGAAGGGTTTATACAGTGGAAAGCAATTTAAACATCAGCTTTCAACAGAGAAACAAAAATGCATGTTTCTGAATGAGCAATAATCTTAATGAAGCTTAATTCGAAGCACTCTCAGTGATCACATAATAGCACCACTGTGCAATCAAGATGATATAAATGTTCATTTGCAGCATTTTGCCAATTGATGAACAGGAGCCAAACAGTCCCAGAGATGCAAAACATTTGTTTAGAATGTTAAGTCTACCAATCAGCTACACGGGACACAGATGTTAGAGTATAAAAATAAAAAAAAACCTATTACATAAACTCCCACACATGCTACCTTAAATTTATTACCTGCAGACACTCTTTTATTATGTATAACCTCATTCTTATATTACTAGTAAATCGATGAAATCAGACTGCAAGAAGGTGGCACTGTATTCAGCATTAAGAGAGCTTACTTTTTGCAGTAGGTAACATTCTATGGGGAAAAATTAGTTAACAGCAGTTTCCATAGTACGGCATATAGTATTATTACATAGGCAGGAAAACGATGTGAAAGATCTCCTGCCTTATGTGTCCGGTCTCACACTGTACAAGATTCCTTTATAGAATATGCCCATGTAATGAAACCAAAGATCTTTTAAGTCTCTTACTTTTCACCTCATCAACCTTTTGATCCCATTGAGTATTTGTTGATTGTCTGTTGTTTGTCTATGTTGACACTGTCTATCTTATAATTCACAACCAAAGTCATGCAATTAGTTGTGTGTGGATTGTAGTAGTGTGGCTTGATCATATAAGAATCACTACAGGATACATAAGGAAGACCATCGAAGTATACTTACCTTCCCACAATGCTTGCAGCCTAACCCTAAACCTTCCCCCTCCCCAGCCTCCCCACTAGTGCCTAACCCTCGGACCCTGTCACATAAACCTAACCACCCTGCCCTACAGCCTAACCCTAACCCCACCCCCCCAAAGCTGATGTCCCTGCTGGAGCCTACACCTAACGCTTCCTGTACCCGAATCTAACGCTACCACTTCCCATATACTTAACTTACGTTCGGAATGCCACCAGCCAGAATTCGGATTGATGTTGGAATCCCAGCGGTGGTCTTGTGGTGGCAGTTGGGATGCTGACTTGGTATTGTGATTGCCAGCATCCAATCCACCAGAATGCTTAACGCATACTATCACATAGATATTGTAGGACATCATCCCAGAAAGAGAAGGAAGAAGAAACAGGTAGTAACATTGGGATTACTGTACTCTATAGTCTAGCAAATAAAATACCACGCAATTTCTGGTAGTAAACTGGAAGCAGAGGTGTCTACAGAATATGTATTTCGTTCATCTCCAATTTAACGCTAGTTATCCATTTTCACTCAACTAGTTTAAATACCACGCACAAATTATAAAGCCAAAATCAATGAGTGCTACACTTCTGTTTGCAGAGTTGATATCACAGGCTGGCACGGAGGCCAAGCTGAACGCAACTGGGGCTTACACCTGCTGCTCTGCTTTCAGCAGGTAACCGTATGGATACATGCCTTCTCTACAGGTGTGTTCATCTGAAATCATTTACATATTGGGTTATGTACATTGGAACTCCCTCATATATATTACAATACATTTATGTACAAAGAAATGCAAACCAGCCATTTATAATCAGACACATATGAATGAGGAGAAAGTGAGCGACCCGCACTATATATGGTACGTCAGATATTCATATAGGTTATTTGTATGTGTGAATGGCAATGAGCCCACCTATAGGAAGTGTGTTATATATATATATATACTTTCCTCCTAGGTTGAGGGTGCAGTCAACTGATTTAATAAATGTGAACTTATGTAGAGAAGAAAAGTAAATCAGTTTCAATGTGACGCACTCCTTATTCACAAAAAATGTCAAAAATTTACTAAAATTCAAATATATCTTTATTAAAGAACAATTATAGTGGTAGGTATCACTTACAGGTCATCATTATTTTCAGTGGTAATCTCAGATTTTTATTATTTATTAAATAATGCTTGACCCGATAATATGTTTCCCTGTATCAGGGATTATAGTGGCGAAAAAATTAAAATAAGATGATAGATATAGAGAAAAAGAAATTTGTAGAAAGATTAAAATTAGTCTCTGTTGGCCGTTAGTATTAAGTATTATAGAGACGGTTCCTGTTAATATTTCAGGTAAGTACGGTACATTCTTATTGGCTAAAATGTAATTAGTGAATGGGTTTTATTCCCAACTCTGCAGCTAATGTCGTTTTATATTGCGTGCTTTATAGAGTAATCTCTTTCGACTGTTCACATGTGTATACTGTATTCTAGGATATCAGATATGAAGATGGGTGGTGACCTGCCGTACGGCCTAGTCAACCACTTCTTTCTTCAAATCCTGTCAGTTGAGTCAAGAGTCATATACGTATAGATAGGTGCATTGATTTACTTATAATGTAGATATAGTAAGTGGTTGTGCTCTTAGTTCCGTGTTTCCCTATGCCTGTATCTGACAGGTATTAGGTGAGATGCACCTTACACATTTATTGTTATGACGCTCATATAATAGCGCATTATCAAATGTATGTTAGAACCACATTTGTGATTTTCAAGCGCTCCTGATTATCTCAAATGCGTGGTACTTAGCAATAGGCTTAGAGCAAATTGCCCAGTCTGTACTATAAGTTTTGCAATTCATCAATTATTGTTCAGATATATTCGTGCAGATTGGTCAGAGCAAATTGCCCAGTCTGTACTATATACTTTGCAACTAATCGTGCATGTAATTTTTATTCAGACATTTTCTGCAGACAGATCAGAGCAAATTGCCCAGTCTGTACAGTATATATTACAACCAATCACACGTGCAATTTGCTGTTTCAGATATATTCGTGCAGATTGATCAATTAATGCCAATTCTGCAGGAGATGATTTATGTATCAATTATATTCTGAAATTAATACAATTGCATGCCACTACATAATTCTGTCTGTCAGCCAGATATTTGCAAAACATTAGAGTTGTTTGACATGAATCACTGCCATTTTATTACACGTTTAATATTACCGATTACTAAGTGAGTAACTCTTGACTTATATGTGCGCCCACCCTTAATAGGGCTTCCGCAATATCATTAGTATGTTAAAGATCACTTTCTGAGATGTACAGACGCCGGAGCGCTCTCAGTAAAGTAAGCGGCTCGCAGCCCACGCTGTCAGGGACCGGGTCACTGAGCTCTGCCTGTCTTGCAGTGTCTCAAGTGCACCCCGCCTGTCCCGACTGTGATACACGCTGCGGTGAGCGCTTGTAACATGCTACGTATTTAGAAACAGAGTTATAGATACATCAATACATTTGAATACATTTTAACCAATTAATTAACGGCTACAACAGAGCGAGTTGCCGATGCGCATTTCGCCTGTGTCGGCTTTTTCAAGGCTGACCTAAGAATGAAGGACCATACACAATATTTAAAAGATGTTGCTCATTTTGGCCATTCTGTGCGATGTCTTTTTAAAAAATTGCTTAGTGTGTATTCTCAATATTGTTAACGATGCGTTCTCCCACCATTGGAAGTGATATTCAACCAATGACATCAGCCATTTAGTAACGGTAAATTATAGTTAGTTTGCTGCATATCCAGGGAATGTATGTGTAATACCTCAAGGTTAAAAACAACGAATTTCAGATGTCATCTTTGTTTACCAGAGCCTCTGATGATCCTAGAAATCCTATATGAAGATGGGCAGCAGGTGCAAGTATGGTACGGAACGTATAAAAGAACACGGGGCAAAAATATATGCATAATTGCTGTTCCTTCATCTGTTAGAGTTGCTAAACCCACAAAAGAAATATGGTAAATGGGGGGGGGGGTGTTTATGTTTGTCAAGCATACCTCCCAACAGTCACGAAAACTGCGGGAATGTCCCGGGTTTTCAGGACATTCCCGCGTCCCTCCCGTGGCCGGCAGTGTCCCGCGGCGAGGGTGGGGAATGCCCCCATAGCGTCAAAATGGGTGCGTGGCCTCGTGGGAGAGCCGCGAATATAGGCCACGCCCCTGGAATCAGGCCACACCCCCTGGAATTTTCGCCGCGCAACACTCTATCCCTCCTCCGTCCCCAAGAAAGTTGGGAGGTATGGTTTGCGTGTGTGCAGGGGTGTTTGACACTTTCTTCCTTTTTAAGAATTGTCCTGACATAATATGCAGACTAACATGTTACAGTATGTAATCTCCTTTCGGGCTCCCTGGGACCCGACAAAACAGCTAACCCTTTACCCCACTGTATTGAACACCAGCAGGCGTTCATTCACCGCATTGCAGGATTACATTAGATCACATACTCTGTGGCATATTTGTTAAATTCACAGAGAAATTTTATTCATTACCTATTTTACTGTAATTAATTTTTTTTGTACTTTTTATTGTCTATACTAGTATATATTCTCACTGCTCAATTTCATACATTCATTAAATATGTGCAATATCCAGTCTAATCTGTGGCACTATTATTATTTGTTAGCAGTTATTTATATAGTGCGCACATATTCCGCAGTGCTTCACTAAGAATTTTTGAACACTCACATCAGTCTCTGCCACCAGAGGAGCTTACAATCTATATTACCTACCACATGTACATGCACATGTTAATTTTGTAGGGAGCCAATTAACCTACCAGTTTATTTTTGGATTGTGGGAGAAATCCAGAGTACCCGGAGGAAACCCTCACAAGCACAGGGAGAATATATAAACTTACACATCTGGGCTTCCCCTACCACCCTTACACGTCAAGTAATACACGTCAAGTAATCCGCTGCACTTGCCACACTTCGGGCTTGTTTTCCACGCCCCCTCGCCACGCTTCGGGCTCGGTGGCTTGGTGCTCTCACCACACATTATAAAATATACTCCACGCCGACGTGGATAGTGGGGGTATGAACAGGTTGGGAAGATGCATACCGGGCTGGCGTGGATAGTGGGGGGGGGGGGGGTGCAAATTTGCATCGTATGAAAATCAAATGCAAAACGCATGAAAATCATATACATACGATGCGATCCGCGGGCAGTGCCGCCGTGAAACTACACAAGTACCAAAGTGTGTTATCAAGTATGTAAGCTCACGAGCTATAAAGTTAGTGCCAAGTCAGAAAAAATAAAATATATTTTTTGGATAAAAACAGGCAATGTGCATATTCCTTCAGATATCTTCCATTGAGAAAAATGTGTTGTCACATTGATGAGAAAGATTTATATGACTTTAAAATAGAACTACCTGAAAACTAATCTCTCAATGTCGATTGAAGAATGTGCTCTGGATGATTCTGCTGGGATGTTGGAAAAGTTCTTATTCATTCTCAGTCACAAACTGCTCACATGAGACATTTCTGTGAAATCCATCCCAACTCCTAAGTCACTGGCTAAGATCCAAAGTGTAGATATGTGGCTCTGTTAGCAGCAATGGGTTTGATTCATGTTTGTAAGTAAAGCAAAAAAATAAAAAGTAACTTTGTGTCTGGAACAAACAACGTTGCCATACATCGGGAAGAAATACATATATATATATATATTTATTTTTTTACACTGCAATTTAGCATACAGTATATGTGCATTTTATTTTATGCAAATTTTTTGTGTAAGTTGTCATATGTTAGATCCAGTGTGTATGGTCATTGTGATGGGATTTTGTATAGTGATGTAAGGCACCCACGTAGCATCCTGACTTGATTAAATACTGTCCACACCTGCTAATACTTTGTGATATAAGGTAGAATGGTGTTAGCTTATACTCTATTTGTAATCCTGAGGAAAGTAAACAAACAAAGATGTTGTTTGCTTTGAGCCCTGAGTGCTGTATTCAGAAATAAAATATTCTGAAATAATGAATTTTTTTAGGGCAACAGAGATAGTGACGTCTCTGCTTACTGATGGTCCACTGTGCTAAACTTTGTTTAATGCATGGGTGTGGTATGTGACTCTGACAGTCGGGATCGAACCCGTCCGGCACACTAATGCACACGATTGCTAAAAATATTATATAAAATTACCTTCAGGCTGAGTATATGGTGTATATGATACATAAATGTACACAAACTGTTGTATGCCCAAAAATATTTAAAAAAATCATATAAAATTACCTTCAGGCTATGTGTATGCGAAACATAAATGCATTCTGTGGGAGACAGCTTCAGAAAGTAAGAAAGAGGGAGGGAGACAGCATCAAAAAGAGAGAGGGAGGAGGGAGACCGCATCAGAAAGAGAGAAGGGGAAGGATTAAGAATCAGAAAGAGAGAGAGGGAGAGGGGGATGCAGACAGTGACAGAAAGAGATGGGAAAGAGACAGCTTCAGAAAGAATGACAGAGGGATGGACACAGCACCAAAGCGAGATAGAGGGAGGGAGGAAAACAGCACCAGAAAGAGAGAGAGAGAGGAGGGAGACAGCAGCCATATGTAGCCTTTGTAAAGCCAGTGCTAAGGACGTCAACCACCTAGAAGTAACATCCTCCCTTATAGGTCACTTGTAGCTCCTTCATCAAAAATCAAATGTTATTGTCAAATTCAGAAACTTTGGCTAAAATTGTAATTAGCCCAGCGACACCTAGCTCGCTTTTCTCTGTTGTATCCAATCATCTATAATGCACACCACCAACATCATCATTGTCATCGTCAATGGCTTCCTCAATCAGAATCGGAAGCAGCCCTGTAAGCAATATTATAGGCATTTTTGTATTATCCCTAGGGATAATTTACAGGTGTTACTTAGGTCTTTTCTCCAACAGCAGCAGTTAGGATAAAGGTATAGTCAGTCCATTATGTGTAGACAAAAGAAAAAGGAAAACACTGCACTTCTGAGGAAAGATACAATGACACACAGCGTGTAATTAAAATCTAAACATTTATTAACATACAAGCGCATGCAGGGCTGCAGCTCTCCCCCCCTCCCCCCCCCCCCAGGTAAAATCCGCCACTGTAGTGAAGCCAGATGCAGTCTGTGAGACTGTACTGGCTTCACTGTGACTGGGTGACTTTCTATTGGAAGTCCAACCTGCCAGTCACAAAGGCACGCTTTTCTGTGGACTGCCTTGCAAAAATGGCATATGCGCAGTACCTATATCGGTACTGCGCACGACCTAGTCCCGGTGCCTGTCATTTGTATTGTACAGGCGCTGGGACTAAGATTCCTTCTATGAGCTGTTGCCGAAGCAGCCCATAGAAGCTTGCCGCATGCGCAGTACAGATGTTTGTACTGTGCATGCGCCAGTCCCAGAGCCTGTCATCATAGCACAGGCGCTGGGGACCCAAGAGAAGAGGCAGAGGTGGCTGTAGCTGCAGCGACGACAAGGGGTGCCTGAATCACGGTACCCCCGCTGCGGCCAGAGGCAGCCCCCCTCCCCCAAGAAGGTACGAGCCACCACTGCATTTAACAAATATAACCTGATATATATATAAAAAAAAGGGTTTACAAATACAACAATAAAAAGTGATCTTGACTTTGAATAATTATGATGTGATGTGGGGAAAATGACACCCCTATTTTCCTCTTTGAATGGAATCCCGTTCCAATAAACAGACTTATATTACGGCACTGGGAGTTGTGGAGATAGAATTAGGACAGTTTTCTAAACCACTCATGATTCATGGGGAGAGTCCAGCACTGCTGAGTGCAGTACCTCTCAGCGAAACGTGTCAGATGCAGACACCCCTATTCCTCTTTAATCACCCATTGTGGATTACAAATATTGATTTGATGGATACCTGAGCCAGGACTTATGGACCCCATATATGTGCAGCAGCACATTGCCAGCATAGGACAACAAGCAGCGGTCACCACTCCAAAGGGTCATCATTAATCTGTAATATAAACAGTGCAGGACTCTCCCCGTGAATCGTGAGTGGTTTACAAAACTGTGTAAGAAAATGATATATTCTAGCACCTCTGCGCCTCCACACAAACACATATAAACAACACCCCTTAAATCAATTTGTGTATTCGAGTATCGGTGCGGTTTCATAAAAATAGAAGAACAATGGTCATAGCATAACACATTTAATTATCCCATTAAAAAGCATAAATGTCTTCCATAAGAATCAAACAATTAATAAGAATCGAACAATTACTAAATTTCAAAGAGAACTTATAGGCAATAGTTCTCAAATACGCATGTGCAATAAAAAATCCCACACAGTACCCTAACACTGAAAGAGGAGGTCTAACCACAACTACCAGTGCCGTAATACAAGTACGTTTATAGGAACGGGATTCCATTCAAAGAGGAAAACAGGGGTATCATTTTCCCCACATCACATCATAATTATTCAAAGTCAAGATCACTTTTTATTGTCATATTTTTATACCCTTTTTTTATATATATAATCAGTTTATTTGTTAGATGTATGTTAAGAAATGATTATATTTTAATTACACTCTGTGTAAAATTGCATGACTGACTCATAGTGACATAGTTTGTGAGGTTGAAAAAGACATCAGTCCATCGAGTTCAACCTACAGGTATCTTTAAAATTATACTATTTGCAAGGAATAAGGAAGATGTCAGCAATCACCCAGTTGCAAAGCAAATTACTGAGGCCATAACAACGATGTTATGCTGGGTACACACCAGGACGATCCTGCTCGTGAGCAGGTCGTCACAGGAACGTATAAACCACTCACGAGCTGACGGAGCCACCAACCCGCTGCCGACCGGCACAGAAAAAGCCCCTGATGTGATCGCGATCCGATCGCGACCCGCACCCACTACAATGGTCGTTTCTGAGATCCTACCTGCAGCAGGTAGGATCTCAGAAAATACCTAATGACCCACGGGGACGCGCAATGGATCTGGATTGCATCAAAAGGGCAGCGAAATGGCCCAAAACACGACCGATTTACATACAATCCCACCACCACCCTCAATAAAACAACAGGGAAAACAACGGGGAATTCGGCAGGAAGAAGAGGAAGTTTCCTCCTCTTCCTGCTATCTTAACTCAGTCAACCTAACCAGCCCTATGCCCCTATTGGATCCCCGAGTCACATGCATCCCAGTGTGACACGCAGATGGGGATGTTTAATTCACTCCATGTCAAGTGCTGGCATTACGTTACTCATATAGCGCAGCAAATATTGGAACAACAGTGATAAAACAAACCGGACACAGGGCAGTGCAGCTTTATTTTTTCAGGACAGGGCAGCACCCCTTTATTTTTACAGCAAATGGGGCAGCAGCACCCTTTTACAGCACAGGACAGCACCCCTGTACAGCATGAGACAGCAGCACCCCTGCACAGCACAGGACAGCAGCACCCCTGTATGGCACGGGACAGCAGCACTCCTATACAGCACAGGTCAGTAGCACCAGTGCCAGATTAAGGTCTAAATGGGCCTGGAGCTGAAAATCATCGAGGGCCTATTATGCACAATAATAGGGGTTTTGGCTAGCACCTAATAATGTGGGGGGGGCGTGACCAGTGTTCTGGTTGGGTGGTCTGCTCATTGGTGTGTCTCGATTTGTGTAAATACTTTCAACTAATTATATATGCCTGGAAAAGGCAGGGGGCGGGCATAGGAAAAATGCAAGGAGATATTTTGGCGGGTGCCCTCCAAAGTTGCACCCGCAGGATGCCGATGTCCTAAGTTACTTGCGGGGTGAGGCGGAACTCCAGTCATAAAAAAAATACTGCAAGCCGAAACTTGGTAGACAACAATTCAGCACCTTTTATGTGGTCACCTAAGTTTACCACAACATACCGTATTTTTCGGACCATAAGACGCACCTGACCATAAGACGCACCTGGTTTTTGGGGAGGAAAACAGGGTGAAAAAATATTCTGAACCACAGTGCCCAGGTGCAGTCACTGCCACCCAATGCCCTGGCATAGCACTATAAAATAAGTGGACAGTGGTTTTACAGCAAGTGTGGTATTATACATAGATTCATGAGATGAGAAGCCCCTACAATAACCACATGCAGCAACTGTGTGGCTTCTGCTGCAGCTCCTCCTATACACTCACACAGTGTCTGCGGAGGCCTGGAGGCCCTACCCCAGCCAGCTCATATGCCAACAGGCTGCTCAATGAACTAAAAGCAGTGACACCGGTGCCCGGTCCTTCAGTGTACGCCTGACTGGCGACATGTAAACAACACGCACATCCATGTACATACACGTGTTATAATTTATAAGCCCAGAGCTTGAGAGACTAATATTTAATAACATCAGGAAATAAAGAAGTTAGTACAGCCTGACTTACTTTTTGGTATTGTTGCTGGCAGACAGGCTGTACTTACAGAAAACAGGAGAGAGAGCCTGCACATTATTCTCCTCTCTCTCCCTCCCCAAGCAGCACCATACGCTGGCTCCGCTCTCAGCGATTCAATCCTCCTTTTACTCAGCAGCCTGCATGCACAGCCAATCACTGTGCTGCAGGCTGGTGCAAGAGGCTCTATTGGACTGCTGAGCTGTCGCTCAGCTGTCCTACCTATTGTGCTTCTATATACAGCACCGGTGGCTGTCAGGGTAGCGCGCAGCCAGGAGCTCATCACCGCAGACTGGGGGCATAGGGCGGGTGATCATGGAGCCCCGCTACTTCCACTGCTCCTCCGTCCCCCGTGCTGACCCGGCACTCGCTTCCAGCTTATACGGCAGGACGGGGGTGCTGGCGCAGCGCCCGGGCGGCTCTAGCAGAGGTGGACAAGCCGTGCAGTCCTGTGGTGGCAGGTGTGGCTACACGGCTTGTCTGCCTCTGGAAACGGCCCTGGCCCCACTTCCTGGCACTGACGTCTACTGTAACCTGAGAGACGCTTACGGCAGCCACATATCAGGTAAACGGACTCCAGTACTGCCTCTCCTCCCAGCTCTCTGCCAGCTTCCTGCCGGCTGCATATATCTGGCCAGGCACTCGGGTCTTATTTGCTCCAGCTGTCCACATTCGGTCCATAAGACGCACATAGTTTTTCTCCCACATTTTGTGGGAGAAAAAGTGCGTCTTATGGTCCGAAAAATACGGTATACCCTTTATACAAATCATGCAACACAATAGTAACCCCCTTATACTGTACTTGCCTCTTACACATTATGCCACATGGAATGAACCAAAATTCACACCGACTGAGGCAAACTTCACACTATGGCACACAGATTGAGTCAAAATTCACGTTATGCCACATATATTAAGGCAAAATTCATATTTTGCCACATGGATTGATCCAAAATACACACTATACCAAACAGATTGAGCAATAATGCACAATACACTTCATAAACAGGGCATTGCGTGCATTAAAAATTGACACCATAATGCCCATTACATGTTAAGCCACACACCATAATGCCTATTAAAAATTATGCTGCATAAGTGCTGCTTACCTACATGCTCATTGCCAGGAGATCCATGCTCATTGCCAGAGCTTCCATGCTCATTGCCATGTGGGATTACATGCTCATCTGCCCGCCGCCAGGCAGAAATGACAGCCATTGACAGTTGGGCAGAGAGCAGGGGGTTGCCCGGCTGTATTCAGAGCACTGCAGGTCCCGGCTATTCGAAATAATACCCCTTTCACACCAGAAAATGCATGGACTTAGCCGGAAATATGGTCCCAGGATCATGCAGGGACATTCCTGGGTTGGCCCCTTTTACACCAGCCTAGTCCCTCCATTTTCTGGTGTGAGGGGGAGAGAAAACAACCCCCCCTCCTTTAAACAAGCAGCTGTATTTTCAGAACCAACTGACCCATTTACATGTGGGCTTTGAATGAGTTTGGTCCCGTGAAACTGGGCCGTTTGGTTCCAGAGAAATCTGTCCTCAAACAACATGAAATTACAATTTCAGAAATGAAAAAAATCAGTTTACCCACAATATCTCAAGAATCAATGAACCCATATGGACCGACCTGGTATTAGATTGAAGGCCCAGCGATTTGGGTTCGAATGAGATCAACCTCGAACTTCTGTGATGCCGGAGGGGGAACTGGCAGCCGTGGAATTAGTGGGTCCTATGTTATCCTATGAGGAAAATGTTCCAGCTTTGCCTGGAGGTATCTCCGGTTCCTGGGGGGCTAGTGACACGGGGCTGAGCTCATTGGAAAGCCCTGGCCCTCAGCTACAAAATCGAGCTGTAGCTCCATCAGGCCCATTGTTAATCCAGTATTTTACAGCACAGGACAGCAGAAACCCTGTACGGCAGGGGACAGCAGCACCCCTGTACAGCAGGGAGCAGCAGCACCCCTGTACAACAGGGGACAGCAGCACCCCTGTACAGCAGGGGACAGCAGCACCCCTGTACAGCAGGGGACAGCAGCACCCCTGTACAGCACGGGATAGCACCCCCTTAACAGCACAGGACAGCAGTACCCCTGTACAGCACAGGACAGCAGCACCATTTTACAGCACAAGGCAGCAGATAAGGTTATCAGCTTCCTGTACAGCACAGGACCGCAGCACCCCTGTACAGCACAGCACAAAACCCCTTTACACACAGCACAGGAAAGCCTCTATATCACCCATGTACAGCACAAGACAGCACCCAGAAACCACCTGTAGACAGACAGAGGTCCGTCCTCTGCCCTCTCCAATGCTGAAGTGAAGAAGGCAAAGATCTTAGAGATCCAAACCCATTCATCCCTACTTATTGTACTATCCTTTAACAGGGAAACTCATAAAATAGGGTGTGTGTGTGTGTGTGTGTGTGTGTGTGTGTGTGTGTGTGTGTGTGTGTGTGTGTGTGTGATCAATACCAGGTGAAATGCAGGCTCAAAGTTAGCCAGACACAGAAAACTGGAACTAAAGATGCCTACATATTGTGCGATGTGCACCATGCGTTTTGGCATCTAGCGCCAAACGCATGTGATACAGTATGCTAAAGCAGCGTGTGATTTGAACTAGATGCAATGCGATGTAGTTGAATAGTACGCGCTGCACATACTTTTTGGACATTGATATGTGATGTGCGCATGAACGCACATCGCATCGGAAGCCCAAAGTGCTCCGTGTGGGCACCTTATGTAATATATAATGAAAGAAGCAGGAATAATTGTGTTAATAATAAACTGCTCATAGGACTCAGTGAAAACAATAAGGATTTAGAATATTAAGCATGTTTATTACACTATGGTTATTACATATAACCTATAAGTAGCCTAACCATAATATCCCTTCAGTCGTGGACACCTATGATTTACATGTGTTCTGCAACCAATTCTCCATCGGGGGAAGGCAGGCTTTATTTTAGCTTGTATACGGTCATTAGGTCGACACATGAAAACAGTCGACATGATTTAAGTCGACATGGACAAAAGGTCAACACAAGCATGAAGTCAACATGTAATTGGTCTACATGGGAAAAGATTGACATGAGTTTTTCATGATTTTTTTTAATCCAGCTTTTTCATACTTCACTACCCCAGTGGGCATAAAGGGAGAATATAATAGTGTGCCGAGAGTAGCAAGGCGCTGTGCCCGAAGCAGGGAACGCGGTACACTTATACCATGTCCACATGTCAACTTAGACACCAAAAAACATGAAAAATGTGCATCAACCTTTTCACGTCAACCTTTTGCATGTGTCGACTTAAAGCATGCCAACCTTTTTCATGTGTCGAACTATTGCCTGTCGACCCACAGTGGCCGATCTATTGATTGATGACCTAGGCACTGTCTGCCTACTGACCTATACCCATTTTAGCCATAGAACCGGTGTAATTTATACGTGTCCCAAATTATATGGACATAAGGGCAAGCTTAACTAAGTATATATGGCAATTACCTAGATAGAACTCCACCAAAAGTAAAATAATAATAATAATGTACTTTTTAGGGTGAAAAGACATAGATGGGGATTTGCTAATTTGGCACCATTAACACCTTAATGCTGATAACACCAACATGCAGGACCTATCCTATCTCCAATATCTTTGGTGACCAATTGTCTCTCTACTATACTCCATGAAGGTCTCAATAAGCTTCCATAAACTCAACATGTGCAAAACAGCTTTTTATCTCCTCCATATCCAGATTCCCAACTTATTGCTCTGTAACGGTAGTTATTAAGTGCATAGAAAAAGGAATCAGATATATGGACGTACAGTATAAGCTGATCATGGGACAGTGATACAGCGCCATCAAATGAGACTGTCCCGCGTACATAAGGACATCTGGGAGGTACATTCTCTTTATTAATAATAATAATTTTATTTATATAGCGCTCGTTCTCCAATGGGACTCAAGGCGCTTAACAAATAAAAATTAATGTAATACAGTATAAGAACAATGAAGTACAGAAAAGCTTTTCATATACTATACTTAAAAGAATTACGGAAATGCTTGAGTAAGCAGGAAAGTCTTCAGTTTTAAAAGGATTCTAGAGTGGGGGTCACTCAAAATGGGCAGGGAAGTGAGTTCCATAGAGTCGAAGCCGCATGGCTAAAAGCTCGACCCCCTCCAGATGACTTACAAAAGATTCTAGGTACTGCTAAAAGTCTTTCATCTGCATATCGCAATACTCGGCAGGGATAGTACTAGAGTCCTCTCTACTCTCATCTATATTGCTCACACTGAGATAGCTTCACAAATGCTCCAGCCTCTACTCTGAGATCACCTTATTGTTCTTGCCTCAGCTGTGCTCTTACCCTCTAGAATCTAGGCATGAGCAGGGCCCTCACTCCTACATAAACACTCAAACTTAGACTTAATTGTAAGCTTAAAGCTGACCATACAATAGTTCGATTTGGACAATTTTTACCCGATTCCAACACATTGGGCCAAGAAATCGGGTGTAAAGTGGCCAGATTGCATCTGATGCGCATCGGAGTCTGAGGTCAGAACCGCTGCACATAGGATCTGTTGGATCAGACAGCCTCCAGCAGCAGCGGTGAATTGTATTGCATGTGATATAATCACATTCAAACAGACCAATTACGATATATCAAGGGAAATCTTATGCAGTCACATAAGTGTATGGGTGCCTTAAGTCTTACTTGGTAGGGTAAGCTTGTGGACACTATGGCATTCAGTGCCAGGTAGCTTAAATATGCAACACAAACATATACTGTATACTGTCATACACACAGCATACCCCAGCATAAGCATTGACAATACTATTTAGTGAGATGCTCAGAGCCGACATATAATTCAGTATATTCGTATATAATAATTTATATGCTTTTAAATGGCATGAAATTTTATACACTGTACTCATCGTCTTAATAATTTTGGTCACAAATGTGATAATTTTTCTTCAACTGTAAACTCTAAAATCAGTCAGAGAAAAACAAAAATAAAAGATAAACTCTCACATAGCATTACCTGAGCCCAGTGGTTCTTGAATACTATTGTGCATGTCTCTGGATCAACCCCCTGTAGGCTGATACTCTGCTGAGCCTTGCTGACACTGATCTGTGCCATGGTGTGTCTGCTACACAGAAGGCTAGATTCACTAAGCCATGCTCAGCCTGCGTATGATCTCTTCCTTTTAGGTCATGCTCTTCTTGAAATGACTTTTGTATAGCATTATGCCCTCAGCACTCCTGTGTTTTTAAAGACAGAAACAAAAGACATATTAAACATTTCATGCAAAGTGTTTGGTTTCCGCTTCATGTAAGTTCACAGTATCAATTTGTGCTTACTCATGTAGACCTTGTAGCAAAACTATGAAGTCAGACGTCACCTAGCAACCAGGTATTGCCATGTAAAATAGACCAACAATTCAGGCAGAATTGTGCGCAACACACAGGGAATTCCACAGCCACTTTAACCCTTTCAGTGCCAAGGGAATTTGTCAAAATAGGTGTCAAAATTGGCAAGCAAACATTTTTATTCATTATGAAATGACCTGTCATGTTTACCTTACATTGGAAATATAATCTTTTTTTTTTACAACATTCTTTATTTGAATTTATAGAATTTATAGAACAAATGTGAGCGACGCTGGCATTTTTATCAGATATTTTGCATCTCCCACAGATGTTGGAACTCAAAGGGTTAAGGCAATTTGCACACATCTAAGTTGTGCTTATAATTTTACTTACATTACACATATATAAGCAGATGTAAAACTCCTACCAAATGAGGCAAAACATAGCTTATACATGTGCTTAAATTGTAGTTTCCTGCTTTGTGTCTTACTTTAATGTTAATTGATCAATTTATAGAGTTGATACGGTTGTAAACAAACAAAATGAGTTAATGCAGAACATTTTACATATGCGTTTCCATGTGCATTTGGCGTCAGCAAAATAACATGGCCCTGATTTGTCATACGTGCATTTTTAGAAACTGCATTAATAAACAAGTAAATATATTTAAGCACAGATAATGTCTATAAAAATTCGGTGTGGTATAAAGGCATTTTTACTTACATCTTAACATAGAAAATAAAACAATAACTTAAGGGTGAAACGTGGTGAAGTTGTGAGCGATTTGTCAGGGCCAGTGTTCTCTGGTGAGATCTGCATGCGTGATCTACATTGCCCGGTGATATCGATGCGTGGGGCTGGCCATCGCCTACACATGGAGCGATGTACTGTCATTTTCTAAGCGATTCAGTCAAATTAAGCCAAAGTCAAAATATAAAATGACACAAAATCGCTACATGTGTAGGCCCCATTACTGCATATCCAAGTGTGCTAGTATACAATATTAAGCTGGCTTTTTATATAGCCGAGTGACCAAAGCACATAGGGAAAAAGTACATAGATATATTTGATTCAATATTACAAAACAGTTTTGCAAACACATCACATATGCCTTATCTTGTGTTTTAGCTTGATTTGTTTATACATGTAGCTGAACATTCCAATTACTACTACTGTGCAACCACAACATTGGGACTTTTGTGTTTGAGTGTATTTAGGACAACGTTTGAAGTGTGAAGACAAAAGTCATTCTCATAGGACACTGCACAGAAATGTTCCAATTCTGTCCTGTTCAGTGTATAAAGCAGCGGTTCCCAACCTCGGTCCACAAGTACCCCTAACATCCCGTAAACACAGTGCGATTCTCGGTCACTTTCAATTTCATTTTGACTATATAGTCAAAAACAGTTTTGAGCCACATTCAATCCTGATTCGATGCCGATGCATGCTCTCATTCATTGTATATTTTATAGACTGTGCAGGCAAGACTATAGTACAGATATAGTACTGTACTATAGTTCTGTACTATATAGTCAAAATTAAATTTGTACACCAGGGCCCAAACTAGGGTTTCCGGCTCCCGGGGCAAGGCAGTCATTTGGTCGCCCCCCCCACTGACTGGGGGGGGCAAATGACTGCCTTGCCCCTGGCACCGGAGGCTGAGCAGACCCTGCGCCCACATACCGTTGTGCAGCGGGGTCCCGGGACGGGCAGCGGGGTCCAGGGACAGGCAGCGGGGGTTCCGGACCAGGCAGCGGGGGTTCCAGTCCAGGCAGCAGGGGGACGGGCAGCGGGGTCCAGGGACAGGCAGCGGGGGTTCCGGACCAGGCAGCGGGGGTTCCAGTCCAGGCAGCAGGGGGACGGGCAGCGGGGTCCAGGGACAGGCAGCGGGGGTTCCGGACCAGGCAGCAGGGGTTCCAGTCCAGGCAGCAGGGGGACGGGCAGCGGGGTCCAGGGACAGGCAGCGCTGCGGCGGCTTTATTCCTTGTAGTGAGCTACGCTACTTGCCTGGCGCTGCTGATTTTGACTTGCCGGACGCTAATTGGCTGAGAGAATTCAGCCAATCAGCGTCCGGCAAGACTTTTTAAAATCTACTTCCCGTCGGGCAAATAGCGTAGCTTGCTTCCAGCTGCCGCTACGCCCGTCGCCCGGATGCCTGCTGCCTGTCCCCGGACCCCCGCTGCCCGGCTCGACAGCGCCCCCCACATGCAGCGCCTGGTGCGCATGACCCCCCAGCCCCCCCCCCTAGTTACGGCCCTGGGTACACTGTGCCCTGCGATTTGATCCTGATTGAATCAGGAAGCAATAGAAAAGGAATCACACCATGTATACGGGGCTTAACATTTCACGTTTTTCAGGTCACCCGGCAGGTGCACTCATTAGTCACTGACACATTTTAGAAGATCCCCAGGTGTAGCTAATTATTTCCCTTGTGATTTTGTTGAGACCTGGAAACCGTGAACTATTGGGGGGTACTTAACCCTTTCAGTGCCAAATGAATTTGTCAAATTGGTGTGAAAATTGCCAAGCAAATATTTTTATTCATCACAATGACCTGTAATGTTTACCTTTTATAGGAAATATAATCTTATTTTACACAACATTTTTTATTTGAATTAATATAACAAAAGCGAGCGACACTGGCATTTTTAGCAGATATTTTTTGTTTCTCTTAGAGAGCTGTTGGCACTCATATTTTGCGCATATCTCACAGAGATGTTGGCATTTTTAGAGGATATTTTTGCACATCTCTCTCAAAGAGTTAAGAACCGATGTTGGGAACCACTGCTATAAAGAGCAATATCTGCTTGCCTCCATCAGACATGAAATGAAAATCCTTTAATTAAACAGCATATTGTGTATTTTGAACTTCAATAAGCTGTACTTATCATGCTCTAATTACTATTGCTTACATGTGAGTGTTCAGCACAAACCTCATTTACTCTAGAAACATGTGCTATTACTCATGACTCTGGAGAGGATCGGTCCAATTATTTGCTAGTAGTGACTAACCTATTCCTCTTTGGAGAGACCCCAACTTCATTAAGCTCCTCCAAACATGAGGTGATGATATCTTTATACAGTGGGGCATTGAGCATCTAGGTCAATGATATGGCAGATTTATTTCCCTGAAGTACTGTAAACCTTCTTGGTTCCAATAAGCAGGGCCACCATCAGGGGGGTGCTATGGGGACAATAACCCCGGGCCTGGCTGCTCTGGCAGAGGGTAGGGCCCGGGTCAATCTATCCCTGCAGGAAGCATGGCCACCAACACCCACCTACACTAAACAGTTGTGCCCGCAATGGATCGCCTGGCCATCACATCCCCCCTCCGTACTACCCCGCCGGAACAGCAGAGCAGCATTGCCCCGCCTCTTCACCCCCAGGTACCTGTCGCTGGTGTTCAGGAACAGCGGTGCCAGCACGGACCCTTTTAGGGAGGAGAGGTCACTACCCCCAGCCAGCTAAGTTAACATGAAGCAGAAAGGTGGAGGCTGCTTGTACTTCAGCTGAGTACTGCCCCGCCGGACTAGCAGAGCAGCCAGCAGCGGTAGCATGGTCCCAATTGCTCCTCGTTCTCTATTCATGTGCCCGCAGCTGTGACCAGGAACCGCAGCATGGATCCTTTCAGGGAGGTCTCTGCCCGGCCCCGCAGCCAGCTGTCCCTGACTCACTGAGTTTGTCTGGAACAGCCGGCTCCAGCCTCTCCAAGCATCCAGTGCTGCATGCTGAAAACAGCGCTGTTACTTTAGTCTCACTTCCTGGACTAACAGACAAAAATGAGTGAGTACTGTATATAGTATATAATAATGGAGCAGGGAGGTGTGTGTTTGTGCTTAACATAAAATATATAAAGGGTACACATAAACTTATATTACAGCAAATGTTTATGCCTCTCCTGACCATTCGTCCATCTGCGCCCCTCCGATCTTTCCGTCTGTACCCTTCCCATCTATGCCTTCTCCCTTTTGTCCATCTATGCCCCCTCCCGTCTATGCCCTGTCCACCCATCTGTCCATCTGTGCCCCTCCCATCAGTCATCTATTCCCCTCCCATCTATGTTCCCTCCCTTCTGTCTATCTATGCCCCCTTATATCCATCCTTTTTGTGAGACTCCTTTTGAACGCAGAATTTTTTTTTTTAAAGGGGTAATCACTTTTACAAGGCAAAGCCATGCCTTGTAAATGATTGTTCCTTAAAAAAAAACATCTGAGTTCAAAAGGAGTCTCACAAAAAGGAAATGGGATCCATTCCATATTTTGCGACGACCTGGAAAATGCTTACATCAGACTTTAGAAATCCCCAGAGAGACAGCAGGAACCATTTTAGCTCCTGTAGTTTGGTTTTAATAGAAAGCCAGTAAGGGTCTCTGGGGTTGGATGGGAGAAGAGGACAGGCCCCATCCACAAAGGCCAGGCCAGTCCAGGATGACCCAAAGGGGACTTAAGTATTGGTGGTTCCTGGATGGACACATTCCCACTGAAGCAGGGACACTGCACGCACTGGTGTCTATAACCCAAGACACTGAATTGTGAATGTTTATTTGTAGCGCTGTTGGCAACAAAGGAAAAACATTCACACTGCTTGATTCATTGGGGGTTATTCTGGTTGATTCGCAGCCTTGCAGTTCCACCAAACCCCACCCTGCGAATGTCCGTCCACCGCACCGCCCCCCCCCCCCCCCTCGAATGACGGGTTCACCCGCACAGGTGACGGACCATCGTCACCGACCATCGAAAGATGTGCAAGGTACACACATATAAAAGTGACTTTTAAGTCACTTCCACATGCGTGTACACTGGGACAGATATAGGCGGGCTGCTGACATCCGGTGATGTCAGCTGCCTGCCCCCCGCACACGCGTCATGGCCTCATTCTCATGGGAATGCCCATGAAAAGCTGGGTGTTCCCATGGGGTAATGGGGCTTCCCGGCGCCCCCGCTCCCCATCTTTCTCCGCCCCTGTCCCCACCATGGGTGCACGCACCCTATGTCTGCACATGCGCAAAAACGTGCCTGCGCATGCGCAGACGCACAACATCGGTCCTCTGTGCAAATGCAAAATGAATATCCCCCATTGTCTGTAGACTATATGCTTTGTCTATAACCACCTGACGGCTGTGTGATGTTCACCAACCAGGGTGTTTGTTGTTACTCCAAGTTGTGGTGTGAACAACTTGGTCTTTATGTAGAAAAGAACCGGTGATTTAGTAAAACAGTTTTGTTTTCATGATATACAGTACCTTGGTGTCAGTATTGTTACTTTGGCCCTTATTCTGATCGGTGCGGATATTCCCGCATGCGGACGGCCCGCCGATGTTGATCGTCTGCGCATGTGCAGAGGTCACTCTGCGCATGTGCAGGCGATTTCGCCGCACGGATTCTTTATACGCCGCACAGGGGGCGTAGAGGGGCGTGAGGGGCTACTTAGCCTCATTACCCTATGCATACGCCCCCCGTTTCATGGGCGTTCCCATGCAAACGCGGGGCGTATGCATGGTAATGAGGCCGTGACGCGTGGGTACGGGGCGGGCATCTGACATCGCCGGATGTCAGCTGCCCGCCTCCATACATGTTTTCACACGGACAAGTGTCCGTGTGGTCTTGTGTTGCGGGACCTGGTGGAGCGTGCGGCCCTGCATTCGATGTTCGGCGATCATCGAATGCAGGGGCAGCTCCCAAGACGGAGGAGGCGTATCCCCGTCCAATTTCATGCGGATCGCCACATATCCGCGTACGGACGGCAGGTGGCGATCCGTATGGAAGGCGGGGATTCGCCTGCACGGTCGCGGCCGCATATTCTGATCGGGCCGCACCGATCAGAATAAGGCCCTTTATGACAATCCCAACAATACTGTTACACTAGTTAACAAATCCCATATACTGTACTATAAAAGGATGTCCAATTAAATGTAATTTGGAATCCGTAGCTTTACGTCAAGGACATAGCCCAGCAGAAGTCTGGTACAGAAAACTAGGGATTCCTGATCTGTGTATAAGTCATATAAATATAAGTGATTGTTCTTTATTTGCCTTCTTGGTTTGTTAAATAATTGTTAAATGCAGTTCAAAAGGAGGCTATAAAAGAAGGTTGGAAAAAGGATGAACACTAAGCTAAAATTAATGTTATGGAATAGATGTTGAGGAAAGGTCAGTGATATTCAGAAAACTTCAATTTTCTAGCCCGATTTACCCTGCTGTTACTGGAAATGTCAAATTTAACTGTGGGAAGTTTAAAACCACACCATACTTCTCTTTAATAAATGTCTATTTAATCACCTTTAGACTTATTTAATAAGGTAAGGGAGAAATAAAGTGCAAATGTTCAACTTTGCTATTAAAATCTCGTTAAAAAAAAAAAAATCAGTAAAAGAAAAAGTCTATTTTACGAGCGAAGTGAATTTAAGTAAATACCCAGACAACACAGAATAACAAATAAGTGCTTTACCTTTGCTATAACATTGTCAGTGCGGATTTTTTGGAGTTTCCATAATGTTAAATATAATGTGTGCAATTATTGAGCTGTGTTACTTACTCTATCTGCTACATATATCTTTTTAACATTTTATCACCATTTGCATTTCTCTAGTATGGAAAAACAATGCAATCTGAGTGCACTTTATTACAAAGAGCATTATTAAAAAAAATGTACGCAAGATTTGAATACAGTATACTAAAGGTGGCCATACACTGCCGCAATGTATTGCAGCAGTGTATGGCCATCCTACCCCCCCTGGGCCGCCAGGCACCTTCCCGGCAGCATACATCATATGCGGGTTCTTTCACATGTGATGTATCGCATGCCACCCTGCTCCCCAGCACCCGGAGGGGAGCCGTGTCAGAAGTTGGACAGGCAGCAGTTCCGACCGGCTCAGGTCCAATGTGCACAGGACCCTACATCGTACCTGAAGGGGATGTCAAACACATCAGATTTAAGACAATTTCTCGGCCTACTCCATCGGGGTCAGGTGAAATCGGCCCAAATTGGACTAGGAACTTTGCAGGTGTTCTCCCCTAAAATGTCCATTACAAGCATAAGGCTCTAGGACACCAAAAAAATAGAATACTTCATGCAGAGCTTTTCATGTGTTGACCATTTTCATTTTGTATGCTGACATGATTGCTGCGCAGAACATATCTACTTGATTGATCATCATATTTTTGCTACATATTTTGATACTTTTGCTAAGTATCATCAAATGTTCTTAGTATTGTTTCTATAAAGCATATTTGTAAGCATGTCCTGTCTTGTTTGCTTTCTTAACATTAATTTAATTAAAGAATCCAGTTCAACCTTGAACACACCCATAGTTATGTATGCTTATTTCAGAAGCATGTGCAATGCAAAGAAAATAAGAAAGAAGCACTCTACAAATAAGTCTGCATTGGCAACAGGGCTGTTAAAAGCTGTAAGGTGCCCTGGAAATGATGAGGGGTGTAAATTCAGAAAATATAAACAACGTTCATTACATGAGGTGGCTCCAGAGGAGTGGGAGATGGCACCTTCTTCTCTGTCCACTAGGGTAAGCTTTGTCTGTATAGCAGCACAGCAGGAAATCAGGCAATGGCAGTCTCCTCTCTCTTACTGCCCAAAGTGTTGCTTGATTGCACTGCTATACATGACAGGAGGGTAGTCAAAAGATTGCAAATAAGTTAGGCTGATACTAGACTCACGCTCTTTTCAAGCCTGGGAAAACAGTACCGTACTCTTTCTCTGTGCCACTGCTCGACAAACGCATTGTAATTCTAACTTCTTGGTTCAGCTGAGATTACAAACTCTAATATGTATTTACAACTGTGACCCAATAAAGCCATAACTTTATGATATATAGACGTCCTATGTTTTCACCCGCCTTCTGCTTCCATTTTGTTTATGGTGTGTTGGCAACATTTATGTTCACTGGAGACACGGTGTGGCAATTTCAATTATTCCCAAGGAAATTTAGGGAAAATTATTATTAATGTGTCTGGGGGAAACAAACATTTGGAAACAAGTTATCAGAAAGCACCACAAAGCCAAGGCTGTGATAAACACTAATACTAGATAAAACAGGACAAAATAAAGACCCTTTGAATAAGGCAAATCCAATGCGAGATTGTATTTCTAAAGACTTTTGCAACCATCCATGTAATAGTAAAATCTCCACATGCATCCTTGCTACCGCTGGAATTAAGACTTGAAAGGAGTCATTAGCGCTTCTGCAGAGAATACAGACTTCAATTATCTAATCCTTTTTTAAAATATAGAACACTTAATTGGCTTCAACAAAGATGAAGAAAAAAATTACTTTAAAATAATTTAAATGCCACAGATAAAACATCGTTGTGCCAAATTTTTTTTGACGGTTTTCCTTTGGGCCTTAAAGAATGACCAACAGTTAATTTTCTAATTTGTTAATTAAGGCAGCAGGCATTCTCAGAAAAACTAAATGATGTTAAAATGTGAAAATTACAAAACTATTCAATGACATATACAACAAAACAAAAAGGACTATTAAATAGAATCCTTTCCTCATCCATTAAATGTTTGAAAACACTGTGAAGGAAGTGCATTTTAGTGGTCCAGCAAACAAGAGCTTGAATGGGTATAGCTGCATAGTACAATGTCCCATTTACTGCACAAGGGTGCCAAATAAGAACATCTCCTATAATTACCATACAGGGCACACAAATGTCTCTACAGTAGTAGAAAGCAAATAGTCCTAAGGAATTTGGGTTTATGGAAGTGGCCAAGACCATTTGTCCCTTGGTGTTGTTGATACAGGTGTTAACCTTTTGCATTTGGGATTTACATATGTTAGAAAATATCAATTCATAAATAATCACTCTGACGAACGAAATGAAAATCACTGGAAAATGGATGTCATATTGAATAGAGTCTTTTACAGCAAAACAATTATGAGATGCACTTAATCGTTTGTTTACACTAATTACTCATGCACAAGGAAGAGAGAAAATAATGACGAGACATGATGGGCTAGTGTACAGTATGTGGCTTTTTACAGCATTAAAATCAAAGAGGTGTGAAAAAGAGGATGCAGTCATTACGTTTGTAATGTTGACACCACGACGTTGACAGTATTTATGCCGTCATTGTAAAAATGTTGACAGGCAAAATATTGGCATGGTCAAAATGCCAACTTTAGAGTCAGGGATAGGCACGGGGGGGGGAGGCTAAAGGGAGGAGGTAGGGTTAAGCCCTAGATAGAGGGTTATTGATTAAGGTTAGGACAGGTACAGTATACTTACTGTAACCCAGTTTCTACAGATAACTCTGCTAAAGCCATTACATTACCAATGGGCTATCAGAAGCAATATTTTAAAATTGAAGCTTGTCAACATTTCAATAGTGTCAATAGTAAGACCCTGCTGATATTTAAATGACAATATTATGACTGCTGACATTCATACCACACCCATGATTGGACTTAATGCCGTACCATTTCAATGGGGACAATCATGGCCTCATGATTGAATTTACCTTGTGAGTGAATTGTCTTCTGGGAGATGCCCCCTTACTACAGGAGTCTCCTGGACTTTTGGGCGAGATAGATAACTCCTCATATATTAGATTATTTCTGCTGCATTTAGGACTCCCATGATCTCTGTGCTTTATTCATAAAAAGAAAACACATTCCATCCATGGAGTATAGGGTGAGATGTACTAACCCAGGGTGGTTCATCTAGCCAGACATCACATTGATATTAATTGCATATGTACAATCATTAGCATGTACCAATATTAGTATTGCAAAGTACAGCTCTTCCGATAAGAGACACCTTTGCGATGCCAAGACATCTGGTTTTCGGCTCTGGAAGTCCCTATGTGACTGCTGAGGGTGATGGGAAAGATCTGATTGAATCACTCCTATGGGGTATGAGGAAAGAATCCCATAGACCTCTATATGGTAACGGAAGCAAAAGTAGGAGTACACTCCGACTTGAAACCCTAGCCAAAGCACAAAGTACATCCTGGTCAAAATGCCATTATAACAGTCAACTATTGGGCGGACAGGCAATTAATGTTCCTGTCCATACCCAGCATTACATTGCAGATGGGGCGACAGTATAGAGATGCTGGCAAGTTCTCACAAGCACAGCTTTCTTCTGCTGCCATGGTTTAGTAATGAGGATTTGGTGGTTTTAGATTGCAGAGCCCCTAGGGGCTAAAAAAAAGTCTGCAAATTGTAATACCAGTATTGCACGCAGCTGCACATCGGGCGGTATTCAATTGCTACGGGAGTGACAGGAGATATCAGTTTATCTTTTTCTTTGCCCATACAGTATAATACTAAACTGGACGCTCTGCGAATAGTCCCACTTCAGCACTCAAATGGCGGAGTAAGCTGAAATGCCTTTGCCAACAACCAAATGGAGCAACAAAAGAATAGCTCCATTGGGAGCAATCTAGTGGCTGCCAGCAGCAAAAACAATTGCATACCTCCCATATTGTGAAAAAAAGTCATATCAGACCCCTGTCTCTTCTCAGATTAGCACCCTTGTTGCACTGCTAGAACAAGACAAATGGTACTGTCTGCTTTTACAGCATTAGTAGTGTTGAAAAGACCAAAATTCGGTAAGAAGATAAAGAATTACAGGGTGCATAGCGCAGTGTAGTTTAATTTTCAATTACACTTTTAAAGTCTAGGACACAGGTTCTCAAACTCGGTCCTCAGGACCCCACACAGTGGATGTTTTACAGGTCTCCTCACAGAATCACGTGTTAGTGAGTAATGAATGCAAATGTGCACCTGCCAGGTAACCTGGAAAACAGAACTATGTGTGGTTATGAGGACCGAGTTTGAGACTCCTTGGTCTAAGTGAATAAGGACTCATCTGTAGTAACACCGACATTTGAAAATGTTTCAGTCAACTGTAAAATCTGCTGCCTACTCTTACTGTACATATTACTAACCTGCTTCCCACTCACCAGAGTTTATCTTATTCCCACTTCTAAAGTCAAGTCAAGTTTATTATCATTGGCAAAAAGACACACTCTTTTGAGTGGTTGACCCAATGTAAAACCCACACCTTTACTGTGTTGACCTAATGACTTTATACTACCCATTGCATATCTCAACTGTTTAAAAAAAAAAATAATACAGATTAATACCGGGATGCTCGAAACATGTGGTAAAAACCCAGTGATCAGGGTTTTTACCACATTTCTGTATTCTCTAACCCCAGCGCTGACACTGCGGAGGGAATCGCCAGCAAAAGCTGTCAATTCCCTGCAGAAGCCTATGGGCTTCTTACCGCAGCGCTGTGTGAGGGATCCGTCACAGATCCCTCATAGCATGCTTGCGGCCGGCTCCGGTGCTCTGCGCATTAGACCCGGAAGTCCAGCACCGGCACCGCATCGCAAGGGACAGCTCTTATCGCAAGAGCTGTTCCTTGCGTTAATAATCGCATATGTTAGAGCAAGAGCTGTACCTTGCGTTAATAATCGCATATGTTAGAGCATATGCGATTATTAACAATGCGGTACCTGGCGAAGGGGGGCGTTAGAGGGCTGCGGATGTTAGAACATCCCGCCCACAAACTGAAAATGCTATAAAACATACAGAAGGTTTAAACATTTAGTGAATGTTATTGTGGTTTCTGTGCAGGGTTGCATACCCAAAATCAATGTCTGCCTCCATTGCATATTAATCATTTGTGGTAGTCACTGACTATATAACAAACTTAAAATCATACTGACAACAATATTAACCCCTTCCCGACATTTGACGTACATGTACGTCATGGTCGGGAAGTACTTCCCGACATTTGACGTACATGTACGTCATGGCTTGTAACTGTCACTGCGTCTATAGACGCGGTGACAGTTAGGAGATGTCTGCTGTCCCTGACAGCAGACATCCCCCCTCGCCGCCCAGGGGGGGCAGGGGTGCCCCCCCCGGTCGGCGATCGCTGTGATTGGCTGTTCAAATCTGAACAGCCATTCACAGCGTTTCCTGTGTTACCGGCGGCTAAGCCGCTCGGTAACACAGAAAACGGTGGTGATCGGTGCAGCACCGATCACCACCGATGAGCAGCACCCCCCTCCCACCCACCCGGCACTCACCCGGCACTCACCCGGCAGCTCCCTCAGGTCCCCCGGCAGCAGCAGCAGCACGCCAGGTCCCCCGGCAGCAGCAGCAGCACGGAGCCTCAGCGCACGCAGCGCTTCCCCCCTCCCACCCCAGCAATGAGTTAAAAAAATTAAAAAAAGGTACTGAAATATATATATATATATATATATATATATATATATATATATATATATGTGTGTGTATGTGTATATATATATATATACACACATATATGTATGTGTATATATGTATATATATATACACACATATATATATATATATATATATAGACAGATATATGTGTGTATATATATATGTGTGTGTATATATATATATATATATATATATATATATATATATATATATATATATATATATATATATATATATACACACACACACACACACACACACACACACACACACACACACACACACACACACACACACACACACATATATATATATATATATATAGAAAGATATTCCCGACATATGACGTATATATACGTCATGGTCGGGAGGTACTTCCCGACCGAAGACGTATATATACGTCATGGTTATAAACTGTCACCGCGTCTATAGACGCGGTGACAGTTTGGAGATGTCTGCTGTCCCTGACAGCAGACATCCCCCCTCGCGGCGATCGCTGCGATTGGCTGTTCAAATGTGAACAGCCAATTGCAGCGTTTTCTGTGTTACCGGCGGCTAAGCCGCTCGGTAACACAGTGATCGGTGGTGATCGGTGCTGTTAAGTACAGCACCGATCACCACCGATCGCCAGCCCCCCCCCCTCCCACCCGGCAGCCCCCCTCACTCCCACCCACCCGGCTGCCGCAGCGCCAGCCCCCCTCCCAAAGCTGGTGACCAAAATGGGGTCACTTGTGGGGGGGTTCCACTGTATTGGTGCTTCGGGGGTCTTGCTAATGCGACATAGCACCCACCATTCATTCCACCACCAAATATCACTCCTTCCCTTCTGAGTCCTGCCATGCACCCAACTGGTATTTTTTGGTCACATGTGAGGCATTGCCGTACTCGGGAGAAATTGGGGCACAGATTTTGGGGTGCTTTGTATCCTTCATTCCTTGTGAAAATGAAAAATTTTGAGCCAGAACTGCATTTTTCTGTAAAAAATTACATTTTTTTACACAAAAATGCAGATCTGGCTCAAAATTTTTCATTTTCACAAGGAATGAAGGAGACAAAGCACCCCAAAATCTGTGCCCCAATTTCTCCCGAGTACGGCAATGCCTCACATGTGACCAAAAAATACCAGTTGGGTGCATGGCAGGACTCAGAAGGGAAGGAGTGATTTTTGGATTTTGCAGCACAGATTTTGGTGGAATGAATGGTGGGTGCTATGTTGCACCAATACAGTGGAACCCCCCCACAAGTCACCCCATTTTGCAAACTACACCCTTCAGGGAATTCATCAAGGGGTATAGTGTACATTTCAAACCCCCAGGGGTTTCACCAATTTTGATACAACTGAGCTGTGAAAATGAAAAATTAATTTTTTTTATTTTCACTGCCCAGTTGTACCACAATTGGTGAAACCCCTGGGGGTTTGAAATGTACACTATACCCCTAGATGAATTCCCTGAAGGGTGTAGTTTGCAAAATGGGGTCACTTGTGGGGGGGTTTTCTAACTTTTAGCATCTTATGGTGCCTAGAAACCTACATGGAAACCTACATGGAGGCTCCAAAATCAAGTAGGTGCTCCTTCTATTATGAAGCCTGTGGTTTGGTCAACGTGCACACTAGGGCCACATATAGGATATTTATGAAAACAAAAGAATTGGGGGAATCAATTTTTAGTCACATTTCTCTAGTAAAATCTACTGTGTTCCTTAGAAAAATGTATTAAAATTGCAAATCTGCAAAAAAAATGAAATTTTGAAATTTCACCTACACTTTGTTATAATTCCTGTGAAACACCTAAAGGGTTAACAAACTTCCAAAATGCTGTTTTGAATACTGTGAGGGGTGCAGTTTTTGAAATGGCATCATTTATGGGGGTGTCTCACATACAAGTCCCTCAAAGTCACATCAGAACTGAACTGGTCCCTAAAAAAATCAGTGTTTGAAATTTTCTTGAAAATTTGAGAATTTGCTATTCATATTTTAAGCCTCCTAGTGTCCAAAAAAATGAAAATGAGGTTGAAATAATGATGGCAACATAAAGTATACATATGGTCTATGTTAGTTATTAACTATTTTGAGTGGTAAGATTATTTGTCTCACAAGCAGAAAATTTAACATTTTGCAAATCGCAAAATTTTCCATTTTTTTACGACATTTTGGTATTTTTCACAAAAAAACACAGACTGTATCGACCAAAATTTACCACTAACTTGAAGTACAATGTGTCACGAGAAAACAATCTCAAAATCACTGGGATAAGTAAAAGCAAAAAAAAGTTATACCCACTTAAGTGATACATGTCAGATTTGAAAAAAAGGGCTCTGTCAGGAACGCAAAAACTGGCTCTGTCAGGAAGGGGTTAATAGGCCTATTGAATGCTCATGTTTCTGCTTGCATAAATAAATATCTCATGGTTCACTACTGTAGGTCATTAACCAAATCCACACTATTAGGCTCAGCTGCAAGCCAACATAATAGAGTTAGCAAGGGATGCAAGGTTAAAGATGTACTTGAAAAGGTATATATTTAATGTGTCCTCCAAAGTAACCCCAACAAGACACATGCTGTCACAGTTCCTGGGAGGATAGTCTGACCACATTACCAAACCAATACCCAGATGATTTTAAACTAGGGACAGGACCACAGCAGTAGGGTTGAGGTAAGGGATGCCCTATGAAATATATGAAAATAAACTTGCTGGAGGGCATGCAGAATTCTAAATTCTAAGCACTGCTGGCTGCCTGCTTTTATCTGCGTCCATCCTACCACGTCCTTGCGCCTCCTTTTGTTCATCATAGGCATGGACTCCCTGTTCAGCTGGTCATCTTGGCTCTAGGAACGTTTCATCATCTGGGAGTCTTCCTATCCCAACGCGCTGTAACAATTTTACATGTAATACATTGCAATAACTGCTGCTAAGACTGTGGTCGGGGATCAGTATTGCAGTTGAAAGGAGTCATCTGTTTGAACACTGTACAGATTCTCAGGGGGCTAACAGCCTATTTTAACATACCTCAGGAGGGTATGGGTCATAGGGTCCACACTATGAAGCTTGACATACACGTTTTTTGTCCCAAATTTTGACGTAAGTCAACATTTAGACTGTATCAATGTACTGCTGCACTCGCCATGCTTCAAACACAGAGCCTCGCTGTGCTCAGCACATTATTATATTCATCATCCACGCCGTAGTGGATGGTAGGGTATGAAATAAAACCTGTTTTGGAAAGAAAACTTTAAAAACTCGTGTCGACCTTTTGACTGTCAACCATCCTATTGTCGACCTAATACTTGTGTCGACCATAGTCACGTCGACCTATTTCATGTGGCGACCCAAACTCTGTCGACACTTAGTGGATCAGTAGTCACAGTCCTGTTGTGTAGGAAACAGTGTTGCATGTGAACATTGCGGGGTAGATGTATGAAGCAGTGATAAGGGAGGAGAAGTGAGAAAGTGCCTGGTACTTTATCACCGGCCAATCAGTTCCTTTTTAAACCCAGCCTGTAACTTAGCAGTCAGGAGCTGATTGGCCGGTGATAAAGTACCAGGCACTTTATCACTTCTCCCTTATCACTGCTTCATACATCTACCCCAGAATTCGGCATCCCTGAAGCAGTCGGTGATATGACAAAACTTGTTATCTAATACAGTTTATGGATTCATGCGCACTTGCAGAAATTCTAAAGGAAGTGTGTTACCCTAAAGTGTTCACGGTTATCTAACATCACAGGCTGTTGGATGAGTTCGGTTTTATAAGTGAAAACATTCAAGCTTCTTTATAGAGTTGCAGTAAAGAATTGGTCTATTATTCAATGACTGGCTGTGGGCTGTGTTTCTTGGCTGCATTTGGAGGAAGGATACCCCTGCAGAAATCAGAGTCCCACCGAGCTCACATGTATACACTGTACAATGTGAAAGAAGGATTAACGATGTAAAAAGACAACATCTACAATGATAACATTGGTCACATAAGAATAAAATGAAATGTTGAAGATGTACGCATAATGCCTATTGAATCATCACTATTAGTTTAATTGAGTTACTACTGTACATCATAGGCACCTCCTTGGTGTTTGTAAAGTACAGGTCGGTTACAAATATTTATAAGTGACACAAAAATGCTGTTTTGTGATGCCAGTTACCGTGGGCACTTCTACAGGTGTGCACATACTGTATAATCAGAAGAGTGTTCAGGATCATAAATTAAACTGGCAGTTAGCAGTGCAATCAATATCAACTGCACTGTTTCTGCTGATTTGATGACTTTGTTAACAGTATCTTAAGATTGGCTTAATGTCCTTCATGACCAGAGCCCAAGGTACTTAAAGCAGCTTCTGATTCCTTACTGCCCATCTTGATTATGGCCATCTGCAGATTGTGGACTATTCGCAATTCCTAGAATCTGTCTGAACTCATCTGGGGGTAGAACTTTCGGCTTTACAGCTCAGACTCTATGAAACCCTCTTCCCCGCACAGTACCAGAGGCTCAAGACTTTCCTGTTCTCTCAAGCATTTCACTAAGTAATATCCACTGTTAAGCTTGTTTTGTGTGCTCTAAAGGCAAATGTAAAGAATTTGAGGCCTACTGGCAGAAAAGTGCTATATAAATAACATTATTATTATTAATATTACATGGTTCTGCAAAGACCAGAGAGTACATACAATACAGTAGTTTGTACCATATTTCTCATTTATCTCATGAATTATATAAAGCTCCATATATACTAAGTTATCTCTACTCCAATTATCTCTCAGACCTTGAACTGCAGTCATCCTAATATGAATAGATAATGTGAATCACAGATACATAGTATATTTTAAGATTTATCACAAGGTTGTTTTACAATACAATACACTATATAAATTCATTTTCCATTTAATGTTATAAATAAATATACAGAGAAACTTATGGCAGATAAAGCAGTAATCATCAGACAGGCAGATGCGCTGCTCATTAATACAGGTTTACAATTTCCCCTAAGAGCCCTAATAACTGCTGCTGGCTTTTCAATAGTTTTAAATTTATATGTCCAAACTTTGCCGTATTTGCTGTCAAGTGATACATGTGCAATTCATATGTGAATATGAATGCACCCATTGTTTAGGAGAAAAAATCCCATCGAATGCGGCCAAAGTGGAGGGAAATCATTCGATGGTCACCGATTTTCTTTTTCTCCCCTTCGGAGATAAAAGTCAGTGAACACTGTCTTTTATTTCACACGGAGACGGCCGTAAAAGGGACAGGCGCTGGTGTCATGTGACGTCAGCCGCCCACCCCAAGCAGGCATTGGCCCATTTGCATTCCCAGGGGGAATGGCCTCCGTTTTCATGGGGATGTCCATAAAATGCTGGATACCCTTTGCTCCAGCCCTGTGTCCACCCCTGCCTACCCCTCCCTCCCCTCTGGAGGGAATGGCTCCGTGTACAGATGGAGCCGACTCCATCCATTGCTGTCGCGCGCCAGATCCCCTTCTCTGGCGAGTGCTGGCGATAGGGACTGGGACGTGCATGCGTCTCACGCACACGCGCGTTCCAGTATCACAGCGGTTGGGCAGCATCTCCCTGCCCGTCTCCGCTTCAGGGAGATGCTTCCCAGTTCGGGGGAGGCAGCTAGGACCCGCGGCAGGCTCCATTGCCACGGGGTGCACAAGCGTCTCGTGTGCATGCGCCCCTGGCGGTGCCAAATCAATACCCGCCAGGGGCGCATGTGCACGAGATGCCCGTGGCAATGGCACCTGCCTCCCTTCATCTGTATGTGAGACTCCCCAAAGCCATTTGCTCCCAAGCCGTGGCGTAACTATAGTGAGGCAGACCCCACGACGGCTTGGGGGAGCCAGCGCTGGCGGGGTGTAAGGGGAGCACCAGAAACTTTTTGGCAGGGGGGGGGCAAAATTTGTAGTTACGCCACTGTCCCAAACCCCAAACACCGGGGAAGGGGACGAATTCGACCTGTTTTGATCGTGTCTGAATTGGCACCTGAGCTGGAAACCACTGGGTAACTTTGTTGTATAAAATAGGAAGCATTGAGTCACTTACCGATTCTAGTGTAAAATGAATACTCTAACTTGGTGAGGACATGGTTCAATTAATAATATCCAATAAGAAATTAATTTACTACCACAATAATAAAATGGAGCATTTTAAATTACATTACTCGGGACTGGCCAATTGATGAATAGTTTTTTCCAGATAAAACAAAAATGTTCCACCAAGGCGCTGTATACTTATGAGCAGCAGGGTTCTATAATGGCGGTCACCCAACCACCAACAACAACTTCCACAAACACGAGAATAGTCCCACTTGCGCTATAAGGATGGTTCCATAAAACTTCTTTGATACATCCAATTCTTCTCTCACACTCGATAATGGTATATGGAGGGAAGGAGAAAAAATGATGTATTAGTATCCCATGGGGTAAAGATGATATAATCTCCTTTAAAACGTGCAGGACATATGGAGATGGTGTATGCCCCAAAAGGTTCCAAACGTCCCCGAGGTTCTAATGGATCACCTCAAACGTGCAGATATGGAATAGTGCTTACATGAAAGCTTACATTCACTAGGCTGTGTAGACTCCCATAAAGGTATCTTTTCACTAAGATGTCACAATACTCCAATTCCAATAAAAACAACTTTATTTAAAAAGGAACAGCAGCTATCAGGGATTTCCAAAGATCAAAATACCAGACTGGATGTATCCCGGGTATCAACAGTGGTAATGAGATGTATACTTGGAATGCAATCCCCAAACTGTATTTTTCATAAAAACAAGACACTTGATGACGCGTTTCGGCACGCTGCGGTGCCTTTTTCAAATACCGTATCTATAATAAAAAATATATATAGCACATGTGACATCTAAAAATAATCTGCAAAATATATGTGGCGTTCAAAAAGTAAAAAAGGGAGATTCTTTAAAATGCATGGAAAAGGGGTGACTGGGGTTCCCATTTGAGATATTCCGCACGTGTTCGGCCCATCTGGTCTTCACAGGGCGTTTAGTCTTGCCGATATATGCAAGATCACACGTGAAGATTATCACATATATCACATAGTTAGTGTGACATGTGATGAAATCCTTAATATCAACCTTCTTTCCGTTGATATTAAATTGGGTATATTTGGTAACTGGACTTTTGCATGATTTACACATTTTGCATTCCCCACATCTATAAAATCCCTTATTCCTGGGCAAAAACCTCCGACCATCCATGTGCAAGGCACTGGTTACAAGATGGTCTTTGATTGTAGGAGCTCTTTTGTATATAAAGACAGGTTTTGGAGGTAATGCCTTCTTCAGTATTTCATCTTTTAATAAAATGTCCCAATACTTTCTAAAGACTCCTTCTACCTGTTTATGCCTCTTGTTATACCTTGTATTAAAGGCTATGTTATAGTTGTTCTTTTTGCCTTCTTTTACCTTAGGGACTTCAATGTTTTTTCCAGATGTGGGTGACATTGTGAAATATTTGTTATTTTAAAATAATAATAATAATAATAATAATAATAATAATAATAATAATAATACATTGTACAGATTGTTTGTCTTTAGTACTTCTTCATTCATGGCTCAAGTTTCTAGTTCTAGTTTTATCCCATTGACTTAAGTGACAAAATTGACTTTGGATAACTTGCTATAAATGCATTCTCTTAACAAAATGGATAAAATAGCAATAGTGATTCCTATCAAATTGCAACTGGATTCCATTTAGTTAAAAAAAAAAAAATTTAAATGACAGGACAAAATGAAAAAATCAGATTGTTCAGCCCTCACCATAGTAAACTCACTCACCTTAATACATAAATTAATAAATACATTAAATAAAAGGGAATTAGGTTCAATGACTAATCATTGCACTCAAGCTTGCAGCCCAACGTCAAGAGACCCCATTTCACAGCAAGTCCTATTCTATCACCCAGACTATTGAGAACCTGGCAACTGCTGTCACATCATAGTCAAACTGACCGTATGCTACCTGGTTTAAAGCTCACCTACCAAATAACTCTTGGCTTTTAACTTTGAGACAGTCACCAACATACACTAGCTTCTGATTACCACTAAGGAAGCAGGCGACACTGGTTTAAGATTAATGAGCTTACATAGAGGTGTATGAGAAAGCAGTGATCACAAAATAGTTAATTAAAATAAATCGAAATATACACATACAGGATTCGGCCACACTTGTCGTTCCTAGGAATGGGTGCACACATGTATTCAACATTCCCAGCTTTGGGTGCAGTGGTCTGTGACCACATTACCAACATAAAAAAACAGAGGGCCCATAGTAATGTCACTGACCTTAATCCATAAATAATGGGGTTTTGGTCAATGTCAATGGATTTATCAATTCGTTCAAGCTTGCAGCCCAACGTCACGGGACCCCATTTCATTTCAAGTCCTACTCAATTTCCAGATTCTTGAGGTCTCTTGACATTGGCCCGAGAGGAAGCATAAGCTAAAGGCAGGCGCTGAGGACATTGAGAGAGAGAGTCAGGATCATGATGCAGGCTGTGCACTGAGACACATTATCAATGCATCGATTTAAGGGGAGAATGAACCGAGAGTGGACTATGGAGTGCTTATAACTTTCACACATACTATACATATATAAAAGACAATAATTGACACCCTCCATCAATAAATATACCCTTGCTAGATCCATCGCCCCAACCCTCAGTCCTTTCATTCGTGCTACTCAAAATAAGGTTTCTGTAGTGTCTTTCCATTGCTAATGATCTTCAACCTGTAACCTCTGTACCTTCCCTTCCTCCCAAATACCTGCCTGCACCAACACCACATCTTCATGACAAATTCTGAAGTGACAGACATGTACTTGTAAGGTAATGTGATACACCCTAGCAGGGCCGCCGAGAGAGGGGGGGCAAGCGGGTACTAATTACCCGGGCCCGGGCTTGCTGGAGGGGCCCGGTGGGGGCCCTGGTCCAACCCCACCCTTTCCCCCTCTGTCCCTCATGGCAGCCACAGCACACACCTACAGCATATGCTGTGCTGACAGCAGGCTCAGCATTAGCATCTCCCTGACAGCGTGAAGATAATAAAATCACCCCCTCGAATTTAGAGTGTTTATTCACCCCCTAAACATTTTGGGGGCGTGGCCTAATCAAAGGAGGTGGTCACGCCTCCCACAATTAGACCACGCCCCCAAATTTTACTGGGGCCCTGCATCCTAGTGTCCAGACAAGAGCGGGATACGAGAGAATGGTACGTAAAAATATAGCAAGATTTATTTTCTTGAACAGAGATTCCAGGGGTGCAATAGCGGCCATTATTATGTAGGATGCAGGGGTAGTGTTTCACAAAAGCTCATAGGACATTGTTACCTCAAACTACACACCATGATCATACAGTACAAGATACGGTATATCCCAACCAAGAAAGTCTTGATTCTGTTAGATACTGTAGCAGGATAAATGTGCCACCTGTAATATCCTAATTAAAAACTTTTCTCAGTTTGCTAAACATACTTGAACATAATTGAACCAAAGCACTTAACATTAGTAAGGACTTTGACACTGATTTTCTAAACAGATAGCAATATAGATCCTTGTAATGTAAGCCGCCTCATCTGTTCTCGCATGATATGCTCCTATTAGCAGACCCTTTTCATCTAGCTAAATAATTAGAACATAGCTGTGATAGAAAATTCACACTTTCCTCACTTGGCAAACCTTGTAATGACTTGACATAGCACGCAGCTGCCGTTCCTTACAGAGAATGCGCTCACTGCATGACATCCACTCGTTCACTCTCCTCTGCTTTGGGGCTGCCAGCACGTGTAATTGTCAGCTACAATATAGCAACAGTGTCAAAACTAATGTTTTATTGCAACATGTTTAGTGTCTCCATTTAAGCATGTACCTACGACAACATAACGTAGAACCAAATGTTATACTATCCTCTTAATGAGATGATTCCTGGCAAGGAATACTGCTTTTACACTGCCCTAAATATCCCCGAATATTGCAACCCAGGATATTGTGCAGCGGACATGCACCCATTCTAAATATGCCAGGTCGTGCAACCCGGCATTTCAACAGGGATTGCAAGCAGGATTGAACAGATGGGCAACACGGACAGTGTATTGGTTAGAATTACGGCCTCACAGTACTGAGGTCATGGATTCAATACCCACCATGACCCTAACTGTGCTTGCGTGAGTTTCCTCTGTGTACTCTGGTTTCTTCCCACAATCCAAAAATATACTGGTAGGTAAAATGCCTCCCAACAAATTAAGCCTAGAGTGTGTATGTACGTGTGGTAGGGGACATAAAATGTAAGCTCCATTGAGGCAGGGACTGAGGTGAATGTTCATATATTCTCTGTAAAGCGCTGCAGAATAAGGGACCTGTTTACTGCAATGAAATAGCCAGCGCTGTGAGATCTCATATTCAAGTGCCAATATACCGTGTAGGGACGGCAATGGAAAAAGGTCACAAACCAGATGCAAACGGGATATGGTCATTTGGTCTACAGCATGATGGTGGACAAAATTAGGTCAACATGGGGATAGTTCGACATGGTTCTAGGTCGACAGTCAATAGGTTGACATGGGGTTTTTGACTGTTTTTAGAGCCGACATGTGCCGACAGGCGGAATTTCATGCCCTACCATCCACTAGGGCCTGGTGGGAGAATAAAATAGTGTGCTGAGCATAGCGAGGCACCCTGCCCGAAGCACGGTGAGCGCAGCCATGCCATCATTAATGTTCTTAACCAGTGTCCACATTCGGGTCAAAAAAACTTTAAAAACCCCATTTTGACCTTTTGACTGTCGACCTAAGGCTTGTCGATCAACTTACGGTAGACCAAATTATCCCATTCTAGCAAACCACTATTTAGTATAAAATTAGTATAATAATGAGACTTCCCATTTCACACACAAAGTAAAAATGAAATGTACCAGCTGTGGCTTTACATGGACGTGTTTTGGTTAATCGGTAAAATCAGTAAATACACTGCAGTAGATATAAGATACATCAATAAAGTTAATGAGAAAAAGGAGTGTGCTCCATAAAGCGATTACTGATAGGCTATAATATATAGATGACATCACATGGTATTTTGTTCATGTAGCAATAAGATAAACATGCTATTGACAGGTGTGGCTTCTAGGGAATGCAATTGATATGAGTGTTGTATATCTTGTCAACATTCGCTCTGTAGACAATGAACATGTTCATGGTGTCTATAATAAACATGTTGTCATTCATCATGTGGACACTGATGTAATATCGACATTGTTGACATGTTGATATTGTGCTTTTTGACTGCCTCTATCGCTAACCCGAATGGTAATGTTGACATAGGGACCTTTCCTATGTTGATAGTCTGTCAACTTTATGATTATAGACATGTTGACTGCACGCCCTCTCAACCAACGCACTAGCTATACAGGTGTGGAAGCAGAATAAAATTGGTGTACACTGCTCCAAAGTTATGCATTGAAAAAACATTATGGGTGAGATTTAATAGGATGAGAGATTCAGAAAGTAAGAGATTTGGGGAGAAATCTCCTGTTTTTTTTAAAGCGGCAATCATTTACACTGCAAAACCAGTTTGATTTTGAAGTGTAAAAGATTGCCACTAAAAAAACTGGAGATTTTTCCCCAAATCTCTCAGTTTCTGAATCTCTCATCCTATTAAATCTCACCCTTAATTGTCAAATATATGTAGAATTTGTCATCTACAGATGTAGCTGGCCACATGTTTGCAGGGGATGGCGATTGGGTACTTGTGTACTAGCACGCAGTGTTCCCTCTAAGCTGTGCGCACGTGCGCGCGCACACACCTTGAGGAGCATGCGCACAGACATTACAACTGAGCGCACAAAGCAGCAGTGGTCCCTTTTTGCAGTTGTGGACTCAATTAATGTGTGTTTCACCCATTAACTACATTGTGTGCTGTGTTTTGAATGTTTAATATCATTTTGAAGTAAAGTTAACACAAATGCTGAACGTCATTTTCCAGTTAAATATAAGTGACGCACAAAAATGTAAGTTTCATTCCAAAGTTGCACAGCCAAAATCTTTAGCCGCACACAGCCTTCGTAAAATTAGAGGGAACATTGCTAGCACGGCGCCCACGATATTTGGTCGCACGACATATAATCGCATCGCATGGCATACACCCAAAGCACTGCGATGCACAATTGTATAAGCCCCCTGTACGATGTTTAATTGTATAAGCACCATAAAGGGGGCTTACAATGTTAAAATGCACCCCCACGCCACCCCCACTATGAATGTGAACCCGAAGCGTGGCGAGCGGCGGCGGTACGCTTCCTACGACCTTTTCATACCCCCACTATCCACGTCAGTGTGGAGTTGATTTTATATAGTGTGGCGAACGCAGCGAGCCACCGAGCCCAAAGCGTGGCGAGCGCAACGAGCCCCGCGAGGGGACGCGTATTACTTTACATGTATTCCACGTGCGCTCGCCACGCTTCGGGCTCGGTGGCTCGCTGCGCTCGGCACACTATATAAAAACAACTCCACGCCGACATGGATAGTGGGGGTATGAAAAGGTCGTAGGACGCGTATCGCCGCCCCTCGCGGGCTCGCTGCGCTCGTCACGCTTCGGGTTGGCGTTGATACTGGGGGTGCTTTTAACATATTAAGCACCCAACACGTTTAATTAACTTAAAGGGGCCACTTTTAACATGGGAAAACCCATTATACAATTTTAAATTGTGTACCATTGTATATGCGATAGAATGGCATGCAATGCCATACAATTCGATGGTATACAATTTAAAATTGTACACCATCGCATCGCATTCCTTATGGTCTGCGATGCGATGGGCGCCGTGCTAGTACACAAGTACCGGCAATTCTATCGCCATCCCCTGCCAGCGACCGGCTACCGCCAGGGGAGCGTGTGCACGAGACGCTCACGCGCCCCGTGGCAACGGAGCTTGGCAAGGGTTCCCGCTGCCTCCCCCCTCGCCACCCCGACCCCCTCTGAACTGGGCAACCCTGAAGCTGAGATAGGCAAGGAGACGCTGACCAGCTGCCGCAATACTGGGAGGCACGCGCGTCCCAGTCTCTATCAATGAAAGGGATCTGGCGAGCGCCGGCCAAGGATGAGCGGCGCTACATCTGTATGCACAATTACATGGGTAACTTATGTGCCTGCTTCACTGTAAATCATTAATGTTCTTACAGCAGTCTTATACCAGTTATCCATCTCACACTGGTCTGCATAGCCTGGGTTTGCATGAACATGCCTTCACTGATTGCTGACTTTGGGCCAGATTCTCTAAGCTTCAAAAGTGATCAAATAGAGAGTGATAAACAGCCAGCCAATCAGCTCCTACCTGCCATGTCACAGACTGTGTTTGAAAAATGTCAGACAGGAGCTGATTGGCTGGCTGTTTATCACTCTTAGAGTATCTGGCCCTCTATGAGAATGTGTCTGACCAGCACAGTTCTGCTTGTTCTGTTAGAAGGGTTGATGCATCCAAAATGCATACGAGTTTGCATACTGTAGATGCATTTGTGTGTTCTCATTTGTATGTTTTGCTGAAAGCTTATTACAGCTCAGCCAATCATAGGGGGTTATGCAGGCCTAATTGCTGCTGGCCAATTTTGAAGAACCCTGCGATCAGATAGCCAACGCTCAGACAGAGAAATCCAACCCTGTGAAAGGCTTTCAAAAATCTTGCTAACTGGCGGCCATTTGCAAATCCTTACACAACTCACTCATCATCGAAAGATTTTTCCAGTGTGGACAAGTGTGCATAATTCTGACCCTTCCACAGCTCTGCGATAGAAACAGGCTGATCGAGGCCGGAGCTTAAGACACAATCCCTCCCTTGAAACGCTGAGGAGTGCCTGTGTTCCCCCAGTAAACAACTGGGGGGCATCCGCAAATGGCAGCTTCCCGTCAATCAATTTGCAAACGGCTTGTGAATAGAGTAGTCACTAAATTGTGTCACTGTTTAGACTTGTGCATGCACAGTACCATCCGTACGCATGTGAGTCTATCGCTAATGGTTTGCCATGTGAATTCACACAGCAGCAATCAGGTCTGAATTACCCCCCATAGATGGGCAATGCAGAAAAGATGAGGAAGTGAGTGGTTGCCAGATTTAAGACATTTGCTTGAAGTAGCTGCTGGAAAGAGGCAGGCGCACAGCCAAACCAAGGCAGGTAACTAGCCCACAGAGACCTAATGGACAGTGCCAGATACGGACATCGGCATCTGCTTGGGAAACTAGGCCTAGCAAATGAAGACATGGCAGATGCAGTAAGCTCTGTCCTGACACACTTTTAAAAATATTGCCATGAAAAAGTTTCGGGGCACAACCACATTTTAGATGTAGTTTTTGATAAATACTCCCCTAGTATTAATTCAGTTGCTGCAGGATCCTCTTAATGAACATCTCTTTCTACACAGTCAATTTCTACAGAAACACATTCCTATTTACACCTCACAAATTCAGAACATCCTCTCTCTAAGTGACAGCTCTACAGTTATAACAGGGGTAGCAGCCGCAGACAAGTTAAACACATTCAGTAACGTTTCAATGCATTAGGTAATTGATGGCAAGGCAGCTGTAGAACGCAAAAGGAGCGTTTCAGCACTGCAATATATGTAACAACTGCATGTAGCACATGTGGAGAATTAGCAGCCATGCACTGTATTCCCTAGCAACAGTAAAATAATCCTGTATTATCTGACACTGTCTACTGAAATATTTAAGAGTGTTTGTTACTACATAGACCTGCAGAAATTAAATGTATTCATTACATTGGTGGCCTCATATCACAATACTTCAGAATCGGATGCCATGACAGAGGACTTAAAAGAATGAGAAGGCTTGATGACTCATTTAAATGTATTTGCACACTAACTTCAGCATAGCCGTACATCAGAAGAAAACTTTAAAATGTCATTCAACAGGAATGGAAAAGTATATATTTTTATTCTTTGTGAATTCATACCTAACCTGTAATATCATCCTTAACAGGCCTTTGACTCATTTCTATCCATGTACATGTTGGGGTAAATTTACAAAGATTCATGCTTTTAATGAGTTGTTAATGAGTTTAACCTGTAGTCCCACTAGTGAAATAAATATTAAAATAATGACAGGGCACCCAAAGAGCCCGGGGCTGGTTATGTTTAGGAATTAGGGACCGTACGCAGTTTGTATTTTGTTTTTTAAATGATGTATAATACAAACAACTGCACTGATCTTGCTGATTCATGCATGCATCTCCAAACAAGCTGCGCCAAAAGGTGGTCTATTTAAAAGTGCATTTTGAGCCGGTTCACGGTTGTGTTGGCAGAAACTCATCTTCATAGATTTCTGTGTTGTAATGGTGCCTAAGAGACGTCCTTCAGAGTTAGGCCGATGGTATATTTGTTTGTACATGTCTGTTCTACTGTGTTTTTCAGTTCTATTTGAGCAAACACTGCTCTGTTTTGCATTTCGTAAATTACTGAGATTGAAAAACAAAACCGTGTTTGCAAACGTGAAGGAACATGGCGCTTAGTAAATCTACTTGGTTGAGTACACGGTTTATCCTCTAGACACAGAAAGAAAGAGATGTTTCATGTGGCATCGTAAATGGAATAATGCGGTACATACGTGAATCAAACAAACTGAAACATAGAGCAGGTGATAGTATATGACAAGTTGGAAGGGAATACGAATACTTTCAAGTCTGCAAGGAATCAAGACCGGAATGAATTCATCCCATTGGGCATGGTGCAGGGAAAAATAGTTTTTATTTCAGAGGGAAGATGACTGGTTTTGACTCAAAGATCCATGGGTTTAAAACTCCTCCCAAAAAGATGGCCTCATCATAGAAGTGCTGTGTCATTTTTCCATGAAAGCAATGTGCTGTATGTCATTTTTAAGGGATAGAGGGGCAGATGTATTAAGCCTGGTGAATAGATAAAGTGGAGATAAAGTGGAAGGTGATAACACACAGCCAATCAGCTATGTGGGAAAAATGACAGGAGTTGATTGGTTGGTGCATTATCACCTTATACTTTATCTCCACTTTATCTATTCACCAGCATACAAGGGAGTAGAATGTTAACGTTCTTCGTTGAAAAATATTTGGTGCTATGTACAACATGGCCATGAGTAGAGAAACCCCCTTTCTAAATAGTGGTTTGGGTCATTAGCACTAACAAGTGCTAACAGCATAGTCAAAACATTGGCGGTAGAATGGAGGTCACCTTTCTAACAAGTCAGCTCGTCAAATCTCTGCAAGATATTTGCAGCTTATTCCCGAAAACCGACCTTTATCAGGAAACTCAAATATTTAGTATCACCCACATTCAGAAAGGTTGGACACGGCACGTATTGCCAATATCTGCTACAGTCTCTCCATGTTCTTAGGGAGAGTTAAGCAAACAGATGCCCCGCTAAAGAACTCTCACATAATGGAGTTCAACTTTATCTGAGGAACATACTGTAGTTTCTGTCTCAGGGACCTACAGTATTTGGGTTCACAGGAAACAGCCTCTCATGCTGTGTACTTTATCATTACTTTGCATAGACAATCAAGAACCTGCTATTACATTATATGTTGTGTTATCTATAATAAGTTATATTTTGAACAGTTTGAGATTTGTCTTGATTGGTGCCAGGCACTTTATACTGCCTGCTGTTGTATATAGAACAACATAAAAAAGTACACTAAATAAATAACAAAAATTTAGTACAGGTAACAAAGAGCATCAAAATTCAATACACAATAAACTTATGTTGGGTACACACCAGAACTATTTTGTCTCAATTCCCCCAATTTCGACACATTGTGCGACCTATTGGATGTAAAAAGTGCAGAATCGTACCTGTTTTCAGTACGATTCTGATCCGATGCGCGCCCCCACCGTTTATTTGTTGGATTGGAGATTTTACCTGCTGCATTAAAGATTCATCATCTGAATTGAATTGGGTATCGATCGTGTGCAGATTATGTAATCCAATCTATCGTGTGACCATTGTATGATTTCAAGGAAATCTTCCCATGATCACGGTTATTGTGGTGTGTACCCTACATTAGATGTAAGTAGCAAGAGAGAGCTGTAAGTGAATGTGAAAAGAGGGTGTTGAAAAACAAGAGGAAAGAGGACCCTGCTCTAAAGAGCTAACAATCTAGTGGGAAGGGGTGACATAAAATTTCACAAGGTGCAAGGTTTTTGATTGGAAACTGCTGTAAATGCTGTACTAAGGCTGTTTTTATCCATCATCACAATCATATAAACGGGGAAGTCCCTGTTCCTCGGATAATTTCCCTATTTGTATTTCAAACACAGCTGTTTGGGTAGCTGCTTATACGTGAAAAAAGTGACTGGTAGTATTGCTAATATGTATTTTGTGCAGCTAAGGGGTTAATAGACTGCATTTCAGGTTGTACAGTACCTAGGTGTTTCGCCCTGCACAACTCCCATGCTCAAGGCGCTCACACCCCTCAAAATATATTTATTGTCATATCAAAGCACAATTGCAAAGTAGTTATTTGACCAACCCTTGTGCAATTTTTAAATTTCATAACATATTAACTCACACTGGGATATTTAAGTCACAGCAATGGTATTAACAAAAGAAGTACATGACACATTCATTTCATGCATCCTGAACACAAACTATATTAAAGATTACCCAAAATGTCGGCTTATTTTCTCCAGTCTCAGGTTCACTTAGCAGCTAATGTATGGGTTCTGGGAAAAATACCCTGGAGTTGTGGGTTAACGTGTTTGCAGCACCTGCAATAATGGCACTTACTGCAGATATTTGTTCTAGCCTACCACAGGTTGAACAGAAATCCACACTAAGTGCAGCTTGCCAGCATATTGTAGGATGCCACGGGCTGTAACTGAATAGCCCCAGCAGATCAATTAGCCTGAGGCTATAGGTAATAGGTTCTGATTGGTTGGAACCAACTTGACTTGTTTCCTTAAAGCGTAATGGCACTTTAAATTTAGCATCTATTTCGCCCAAATCACACTGTTTCTAACAAATAAGCCCCACTTAAACAGATGGGTTTGCCAGCACTTTAAAAACACTGAAAAAACAACAAATCATGTCTTGTGCTTTTTTAACTTGGCCTCTAAAGTAGGTCGGTAACCTATACACATGACTAGCAGCTCTTTAGTGGGGTTGAACAACTATACATTAGAATGCAAACTATGTATTCACTAATCACTAGGAACAATAAAACATAGTAATGCTTAACCCAACAAATGCCTTTCTCCAATTTATGTGAGTGTCAAGTTCACTTATATGTGACCAGGCAATTTCCACTGCCAATTATATTCCATTGTGTCCCTGTTTTCCCAGAACACCGCCAGTTTAGCAATTTAGAATATTAAATTGCTATACATCTAATGACAGTATGCACACAAGTTATACAGTTCAGGGATATGCGTGCTCTGAGAAGGATGAATTTGTGTTTTATTGTTGGTGTCAGTCACTGCAGGAATGTGGCAAGCACTTAATGGCTCATATGCTGCTGATTCTTCCTGCTTCTGGCACCTGTCCAGTGTGTTACCTATAGAGAAGGGGCGTAGCTCTCCCTGCAGCTTATACTTTCACTCATGTCATTGCTGATGGATCCTGCCATTCTCTGAGGTGGTGGTAAACACTGGGGCAGATGTATTAAGCCTTAACAATAGATAAATTCAAGGGTGATAAGGAGAGAAAAACATCCAGCCAATCAGCTCCTTGCTGACTTTTTTCAAACACAGCCTGTAACATGGCAGTTAGCAGGTGATTGGCTGGACGATTATCTCTCCTTATCACCCTTGCATTTATCTCTTGTTAAAGCTTAAATACATCTGCACCAATATCTACAATGGAAAACCACTGATGGTTTCTAGCCATCAATGGTCGATGGCCATTCCAAATTAGGCTTCACAAACCTCAAATCACCAATGGTCCAGATGTCTCAAAGCTTACTCTAGACTATCATGCTAGGTGGGCTGTCACAGCTAACGCCAAGACTGGATATATGGGGGATGGGCACATATTTTGAACCCCCATAATGCCACAAATAATGCTCATTTGCTGGCTTACTAGTTCCTAAAGTCAACTTTCTGTAGCAGGTAAGTAGGGCTCTGTGTTGCCATTGCATACCTGTTACAGTTGGCGGGCACCAGAGAAGCTGAGACCCAGAATTGTGACAGGTTGTTACTAATAAGAGTTATTTCATTGATGGGGAGCTTAGCCAGTAGTTAGAACCAGCATTCAGTATGAACTGAGTGGGTGTTAGATCAATCAATAAGTTATGCTTTAACCATCTAGAAAATGTTGCATTGCATGTTTGAAACATGTCATAGAAGTGACAAACCCATATATAATACAAAAAAGAATAATGGGGGCAATACACTAAAGGACGCTTAGGCAGGCAAGGCAACAGGCTGAGCCTCCATAGACTACATGATATATGGACAGGAGCTTCCTGTCAGTTTGCACTGAAACAATACAGAATGTTTTTCAGCCATTTTGAACAATTATCCTTCATGATAGAGCATTGAACAATAATCCTTCAAAGCTTTTGTTCATTGCCGACATCTGAATGAAAATCCTTTAAGGTATATCCAGTACATATCCGCTAAAATCATATTCAAGAATGAGAAAACAGCCTGACATTAAGCCCTTAGCCCTCCATTATGGTGCTGTAATTCGTTATTATCTCCCCATCCTGCCCACTTCACTAGGAGGCTGTCAGGACTAACCAAAATCACGAGTCTCCTGAAACTTCCAGGAGGGTAGGCAAGTATGTGTTTAAATTAGGGTCTTATGATGCTTTTGTTACAAACGTGCTGTTTTCTGTGGACTAATATACAATATATTTTTATCTGCGGGCAAAGGGGCCTTAAAAACTCCTGCTTGTTAAAGCTCACTAGCCTTCTTCATGCTCTGCTCATGCCCTGTCCTCTCATCCCAGTCCACCACCCCACTCCCATAGACTGGAAGATCTCATGAGCTGTCCACCACTCACTTGCTCCTCTCTTCTTCCACTATTTCTGTCTCCGGTGTATTCCCCCTCACAGTGACATTATTTCTGTGCACCCTACCCAGGACACTGTTATTGATTGTATCTCACTTATTTGCATAATTATCTCACTGATTTTTGTCCCTGTATTTGTTTGAACCTGTTTATATTGTATTGCATACCTCCCAACATTCACAGATGACCAAGCAGAGCTCCCGCATGCACACAACGTCTAGTCAGCGAGTGTCTTCCAACTACCCCACCACCACCAACTGTGGAACATAGCAGCCTGCGAGTGGAACAGCAGGACAGTCCCATACAAAATGGGACTGTCCAGCAAAAATCTGAACAGTTGGGAGGTATGAAGAACATTCCATTGTAATCCCCCACCCAGAGACTTTATGCTGCTATAAATAAAATGTAACAATAGTAATAATTATAATCGTTGCTATTTAAAATACTACAGGATGAGTATCCCTTATCCAGATATCTTTTATTCAAATTATTCCGAAGGCCATACTTCTTTTTTTCACTAAAAGCACTACTGGGGACATCTGTAACGGGCACTACTGGGGACATCTGTAAAGGGCACTACTGGGGACATCTGTAACGGGCACTACTGGGGACATCTGTAACGGGCACTACTGGGGAAATGATATGTAACTGGCTCTAAATATGTGCAAGAAAATGATTGCTTAGCATTCAAATTCAGTGCCTTAGATAGTACATGTCATGAACCTGACTTGGTTCAGTCAGTTTCTGAGGTTTCTATGCCTGTTTGCTCCTAGCTGCTGCTGTTGCAGCTGCCCTGCATTCCCAGTGATTAAGTCTCCAGTGAACTTCCCTGAGTTCTGCAGCCTGATCCCTGACCCACACACACCTGTGCAGTAATCAGGTGTGTCTGTCTTTCCCCAGTGTTGATTAGTGCTGCGGCTGGCAGCCAATCACAGAAAGGCAAGGGGGATATAACTCAGGCCCTGGGCCTTCATTCCTTGCCTTGAACAATTGCTTACCTGTTCCCAGAATCTCCTGTGTCAGAGAAGTTTCCAAGGCTCCGAGATCCCCAGCGTACCCCTGCGATACTACCTGGTTCTCTCCATCTCCAGAAGACTCCTGCGATTCCATCCCTGCAGTTGAGTAGCCGGTGTTCCGCTACAAACATCATTTGGCTTTTCAGCCCATCAGTGACTTTCCCACCTGGTCCTGAAAACTGCCGACAGACTCTGTCGACTCCGGGGTTGACTACTCCCTGCTGCTCTCATAGTGACTACATCATCTGTCCTATACTTCCAGCAAGTACCCCGGGGCCTTCCCTCATCTGTCGACACCACGGTCGACATCTCACGTCGACATCCCCAGCAATTCCCAGATTGCACTTCCCTCATTGAGCTCTCCAAGTTCAAGTGTCATCACCCCAGCCTGCATCCAGAGGGCCAGGGCAGGGGGCCGCGACCTGCCTGTCAGACGCAGCTAAGTCCAAAGCTCCTTGCGGGGCTCCCTGGTGAATACCACTGGCAGGTTAGACTCCGCGCCCCTGTTCCTGGTCTCCGCCAACACTCTGGTTCACAGTGCCCTGATCCTCCTGTGTATTTCTCATATCAAACCTCCTGCGTTCAACTATCCAGCGCCCTCCACTGGTCCACCACGGTCACAGCCGGGAACACAAAATATCCCTGCGCTGACAGTTTGTTCAAGGCCGATGGACTCGGTTCAAGACCCCAGTGTGGGACCAGCGGTCATCCAAAATGTTACCGCTCGGATAGAGACTCAAGAAGCCACTCAGCAGCGAGTGATAAAATATCTTCAAGAGGTATCCAGTCGATTGGATACAATGCAGCAGTCATTGTCAACTCATGTGTCGACTGTCCAAAATTTTTTACCACCCACTTCCCATTCCAGTCTCCAATTGCCGGTACCAAGCAAATACGACGGTGATTCCAAAACCTGCAGGGGATTCATTAATCAGTGTCAAATTCAATTTGAACTGTTACCTCACAACTTCCCCACAGCTAGAATAAAGATTGCATATATCGTCTCATTGCTTTCCGGAACTGCCCTCGAATGGGTATCGCCGCTGTGGGAGAAGTCTGATCCTCTCCTTGCAGACTATGACAAGTTTATCCAGACTTTTCGCCGTATTTTTGATAGACCAGGTCGCTCAGCCTCTGCTTCCACAGATATCCTTCAGGTCAAACAAGGATCTCGGCCCATGGGGCAATATGTGGTCCACTTTCAGACTTTGGCATCCGAGTTACTGTGGAACAATGAAGCCTTGACAGCTGCGTTCTGGTTAGGAGTATCAGATCGCATCAAGGATGAGCTGGCAACCCGGGATCTTCCAGATCGGTTGGAAGACCTTATCTCCCAATGTGTCAAGATTGATTTACGCCTCCGTGAGAGAGGTCTTGAAAAACAAAAGAAGTTAATTCCTAGAGAGATTCCTGAATCACGTTCTGTGTCTCCTGACCGTGAAGAACCCATGCAAATTGGTAGATCACGCCTGACTCCTGTCGAACGTGCCCGCAGGCAGCGCAATAGATTGTGTATATATTGTGCTGCTTCCAATCATTTCATTGATGCCTGTCCTGAGCGTTCAGGAGAACGCCAAGGCCTGACCTGCAATGGAGAAGTCAGGTTGGGTCAACTTGTGAAATCTCCTCACGATAATGACTTTGTCCTTTCAGTGTCCCTCGAGACTCCAGCCGGACCCATACCCAGTTCTGCCCTAGCAGATTCCGGGTCAGGTGGAAACTTCATCTCTTATGACCTTGTCTCCAAGTTGAAAATTCCTCTGGTACCCATATCTCCGCCTATCTCTGTTACCGTGATGGATGGCAGCAAGATTCCTGGCAGTGAGGTTCATTTCCGTACTGAACCTGTCCTTTTAAAAGTTGGTACTTTGCATCAAGAGTTAATAAAATTCTTTGTGATTCCCAAAGCATCCTATGACATTGTGCTGGGGCTTCCATGGCTCCGACTCCATAACCCCAGTATCAACTGGTCCACTTTACAGTTGGAACATTGGAGTCCATATTGTCGTCAGCATTGTACTGTTCCGGCGCTGCCAACCGGTTCCACGAATGTCGCACCATTTCTTGGTTGGCCTGACACCTACAGAGACCTTATGGATAAGCATGCTGCCGATACCCTGCCACCACCTCAGGAGTGGGATTGCTCCATCAATTTGCGCCCAGGGAAAATTCCTCCTAAAGGCCGTACCTACCCGGTATCAGTCCCTAAGAATCAGGCCATGCAATCTGGTAATAGAAAGAATCTTCAAAAAAGATTCGTCCGACCTTCTAATCCTCCTGCTGGTATAGGTGTTTGCCCTGCAAAGAAAAAAGGTGGTCTCCGATCTTGTATTGATTCCAGAGACGTAGAATCCCATCGCTCTCCAGTAAAAGAGGTTCCACGTCAGCTCAGACAAAACAAGCCCTATGATAGGATTATGTGCCGTTCTGGTACTCTGAGTGTAAAAACTGATGTCCTATCTTGCTCCATGAAGGAAGACTACCCCATTCCTGATTCCATCGCATTTGCTCCTACGCAAGTATCTCCTACACCTCCTTCTGGTAAGACATTTGTGCCCCCTGAGCTCCGCCCAAGACAGTTGTCAGGGGTTCATAAATCTTTGTTCCCCGGGCGTCCTGGTGCCCAAAACACCCTCGAGACTCTGCAACGCTCCGATGGATGGCCACAGATCAGAGAAGATATCAAAGAATGTGTGACATCCTGTCCAAAGGGTACACAGCATAAAATTCCTTTCCAAGGAGGTCCTATCCTCCACGACCATGTTTTTCTCCAGGATGATACTCCGATAAATTCAGTTTCCATCGATGATGGATGGTCCACCTGTTCCGAAGATGAAAACTATGTTTTGCCTCAGGAAAAAATTAAATTGAATTCTACAAGTTGCTATCCAAAAGCCCCTGGCTATCTTACTAGATGCAACTTAAGCGATAGTGGAGTCCTAGCCTCAAGGGCCCGATCCTCCCGTCCCTACCAAGTTCGTTGGGGTGTTCGGAGTCCACCCCTAAAGGAGGGGGTACTGTCATGAACCTGACTTGGTTCAGTCAGTTTCTGAGGTTTCTATGCCTGTTTGCTCCTAGCTGCTGCTGTTGCGGCTGCCCTGCATTCCCAGTGATTAAGTCTCCAGTGAACTTCCCTGAGTTCTGCAGCCTGATCCCTGACCCACACACACCTGTGCAGTAATCAGGTGTGTCTGTCTTTCCCCAGTGTTGATTAGTGCTGCGGCTGGCAGCCAATCACAGAAAGGCAAGGGGGATATAACTCAGGCCCTGGGCCTTCATTCCTTGCCTTGAACAATTGCTTACCTGTTCCCAGAATCTCCTGTGTCAGAGAAGTTTCCAAGGCTCCGAGATCCCCAGCGTACCCCTGCGATACTACCTGGTTCTCTCCATCTCCAGAAGACTCCTGCGATTCCATCCCTGCAGTTGAGTAGCCGGTGTTCCGCTACAAACATCATTTGGCTTTTCAGCCCATCAGTGACTTTCCCACCTGGTCCTGAAAACTGCCGACAGACTCTGTCGACTCCGGGGTTGACTACTCCCTGCTGCTCTCATAGTGACTACATCATCTGTCCTATACTTCCAGCAAGTACCCCGGGGCCTTCCCTCATCTGTCGACACCACGGTCGACATCTCACGTCGACATCCCCAGCAATTCCCAGATTGCACTTCCCTCATTGAGCTCTCCAAGTTCAAGTGTCATCACCCCAGCCTGCATCCAGAGGGCCAGGGCAGGGGGCCGCGACCTGCCTGTCAGACGCAGCTAAGTCCAAAGCTCCTTGCGGGGCTCCCTGGTGAATACCGCTGGCAGGTTAGACTCCGCGCCCCTGTTCCTGGTCTCCGCCAACACTCTGGTTCACAGTGCCCTGATCCTCCTGTGTATTTCTCATATCAAACCTCCTGCGTTCAACTATCCAGCGCCCTCCACTGGTCCACCACGGTCACAGCCGGGAACACAAAATATCCCTGCGCTGACAGTACACATGAAAAATAAAATATTTTTGTGTGTATTTTATGTGTTTATACAACATTAATGCATTTGTGTTCACACATGGGTCCCATCCTAAAGACACCTCATTGAAATATAAGAATATTTAAAAAAATTAAATTATCCGTTATCCAAAATGCTTCTGGTGCTTTGCATTTTGGATAAGGAAAACTCAACCTGTATTATGCTTAGAGAATGCAATCAATTGATTTTATCACTAAAAATGCAAAGAAAAAAATGTAATCCATTAAAGATTATATATCAAATATTGATCTTGCAAAGAGTAATACAACTATAAAAATACAGCACTTCTATAAATGGGACATGTTCTTAATCTAATCTTCATGTGAATATAAACAGTTCAGGAGGTCAACAAAATCAGCTGTATTATTATATGGAAATACTACAGATCTCTCTGTTCTTTTCCAGCTTCAGGGTTTTTCTGTCTGTTTGGATTTTAAAAGGAAAATAACATTGCCACCTACTTCAGAGTGTAATAAACGTATTCAAACAAGGCAGCAACAACAAAAACACTTTTCAGAGACTTTGCATTCATCGATGACGGAGGTGAAATATAAGAGTTCAGCTGATTCATTCTGATCTGAATCTACAGACCCACCCAAGGTATTTAGTGCCTGGGGACAGGCCTGTATGCTTTTTTTTTTTTTGAGTCGCTATGGTCATTTGGTGCTTGGCTTGTGTAAGCACTGATTTATCTTGAACAATACTTGTCATCCACGTTATAATAAAGGCCTCTTACAATGTTATTAATCTTCGTGCATGGGTATACTGACTGCTGGTAACTGGTATGGGTGGAGGAGGGGTTGCTCTTGAACACTGGCCCTCATCTCTTAAAACTGCCCTGATTTTGCTTTATGTCACGTTTGTGGGTATATCATTTGCGGAACCAATCAATAAAAATGCAGCCTTACTTTACTAGGTGTGCAACTTCCTACAATTAGTGTCATAGAATGCTAGTTATAGGATTATGAGCCTGATTCAGAGTTGTATGATATTGCACAGCTGCAGGAAATACCGTACAGATATATGCTGATGCAGCAGGAGGCATGTGCTGTAAACAGATGACTTCTGACTGCTTCTGCGATCAGCTGCTGCATCTCAAGATACATAATTAAAGACCAGTAGTTATCTAAGAAGTCAAGGTCAGAAGGTCTGCATTGCCAGATGCACACAATGCCAGTGGCACTCCTATAGAATGGAGGCATCACACCTTCATTTTGAGGACTGGACTCAGTCGCTGCCCTTTCCCCACCCCCAAATTCAATTAACCTGTCTGACAGTTAGGCTGGGGCTTATAGGGCACCTTGGGCTTGGACACAGGACTCATTCTGCACATACACATTGGACTAACCATAAGGCTGCAGTACAAGCAGGATGTGCAGCCGGTAATAACTACTGAATGAGCCTGTAATGTGTAGGGCTTATCCGGAGGTGGTGTGTGAGGTACATCCTGCAATCCTCATAGTTGGAGGCCACTTGGTGAGGAAAAACTGAGTGCAAGAGGCTGTAAACCCCCTCGTGATAGAATCTGTGTCTCTGTTCAACCAACATATAAAATGGAAGCAAAAACACTGCTGCTACCTGGCATATCATTTCTAGATGCTACAGTATAGTGTATAAATGATGCTTCTGGATAGGGAATTTAACTTGTCCTTTGACTACTTAAGGTGATGAAAATTAGGGTTCGGGATTAGTTGAATCACGGAATTTGGTGTCAAACTCAGCAGGATTTAGCAGCACATGTGCCTTATGTTTCTGTCTTGCAGCGCTAAGCACTCAGCTCAGACGATGCCAGAATGTGCGCATGCTCCTCAGGTCAGTGGTCACTCAGCTCCTCAGGTCAGTGGTCACTCAGTGCAGTGTTCAGTGGCATAACTATAAATTTTGCTCCCCCCTGCCAAAAAGTTTGTGCCCAAAAGTGTGTGACGTGATGACGTCATATGCATAATGGAGAAGCTGAATCAGGATAAAGGAAGAGAGACCAGCAGACACTGCTGCTTCCCCTGGCTCCGATGCATCCCAGGCGCCCCAGCACGCCCATCCGCCTGGCCATCCTGTACACAGTAGCCAATAGCCTGCTCTGTGTACAGTCAACTGAATCAGTGGGGGGATTTGTCGTCTCTGTCATGGCCACACACGTGCCGCGTTTGACTCTCCTCCGGTGCTCAGCCAGTGGGCAGCGGCAAGCAGCAGCATATCAGTGCGAGGGAGTGCCAGCGCCCACACAGACCCTGCTGCTGCTTGCTCCCCCAAGCGGCAGCTAGGGCTGCCTTACAGTAGTTACACCACTGGCAGTGCTCCTTCACGCCAGCCCACCCCTTCAGTGAAGAGACTTTATTCTCCTTGAGTGTTGTAGGGCTCATCTGTGGGCCCTAAGTTATATTTTTTCTGTAGTTTAGCCCTAATGAGCCTGATTACAAAGCCTTCAGTTCATGTAATACTTATATGTGATCTTTTATATCACCCTATTAAAAATTGCTGTGTGCCTGAATTATAAATTGCCACAAAATAATTTTTTCCATTGCAGTCTAACTGGATCAATATACAATCTGCGGCATTTAACCTTGTGTAGGAAACTTATATTCCCCATAGCTTGCAAAGCAGAGCATTTGCTTTGAAATTCTTTGCCATTTTTTTAATCCCCAGTCTTGTTGTATTAAGATATTTAGGGGTAGATTTATTAAGCTCGGTGAAGTGATAAAGGGCCAAATGTAATAGGGTGAGAGTTTCAGAAAGTGAGAGATTTTGGGAGAGTTTTCCCATGTTTTTTAAAGCAGCAATCAATTACATGGCAAAATCAACCTGGTTTTGCAGTGTAATTGATTGCTGTTTCAAAAAGCATGGGAAAACTCTCCCAAAATCTCTCACTTTCTGAAACTCTCACCCTATTACATTTGGCCCCAAGTGTCTGGTTTTTATCACCAGCCAATCAACTCCTACCTGTCATTTTTCAAACCAAGCTTGTAACTTCACAGTTAGGAGATGATTGGCCGGTGATAAAAACCAGACACTTTATCACTTCACCGAGCTTAATAAATCTGCCCCTCAATGCCAATTTTAAAGCACTGCTAATTTTATTGACATAATTAAATGATAATAATAAGAATTTAGCATTTAGTTATATAAGTAGAGAAAGTCCTGAAAGAACATGGGGTCCGATTCAAAGAAGTGAGCTAATGCTGCTGCAGATGAGATTTGTGACTCAGAATACGGCAATTTGTATTCGTGTTGATGTGCTATCAATACGAATTGCCGTATTTTCGGGATAGTAAATGTCAAAAATAAGTGTATTTCTGGATACAAATACACCTATTTTTTTACAAATTTCCTTTAGTAAATTTCCCCAATATTTCAAAATGAATTAAGTGGCGGTGCCAAGCAGCAAACCTTTCAAGAAATTATGACAATGACGATCAAAAAGGTGGACTTTACAGTAAGAAAGGAGAAAGAAGGAGATGTATCAGAGCGGTGTAGATCATTAGTTCGACAGTTCGATAGGTGGACACATATAAAAAGGTTGACATGTCAAAGGGTTAACATGAAAAAGGTTGACACGGTCCCAGTGTCATAGACTGAGAATATAATACTTTGCTGAGCGCAGTGAGGTACCGTGTCTGAAGCATGGCGAGCACAGTGGTACACTAATATGGTGTAAATGTCAACATAGGTCGACAGACTCAAAAAAAACATTCTCCATGTGGACCTAACGACCGCATACCTTCTCAGAGGGGTTGACATGAAATGTGTAATGAGAGAGTAGAATGCCAACTTACCTACATGGTTTGTGGGTTGCTCACAAAGCATAGAGCTGTAAACAACACAGTTAAGATAGGGGTAGAACTGGCCAGGGAGGTGCTCACTGCATTCACACACTGCATTGTCCCCATTCATTATTATTCTTGGTCTGTGTTTATAAACTAACATCCATCATCTCACATCACACTGATGTGCACTATATGCAATATCTGTATGCCTTGCATTAAGGTATATACATCTCCCAGCACTCTCTCACTCACTGCAAGAACCTTACTGCTAGGCTAATTTGTGAAACTTTATCACATACCATGTTATATCATACACATAATCAATCAATCAACTTTATTGGCCATGTATGCTTGCGCACACTAGGATTTTTTTGTGGATTTACAGTGCAGCATCAAGCAGGGATGAAGGGGGGGTGAAGGCATTACATACATTACATTAAGACATTACATGTGGGGAACACATGCCCGCCGAGCTGCACATCGTCTAGGCAGCCATCAGCGGCGCCACTGGTCGCTGCAACAGCCAGGAAGGTAACATTAAGCAGAGACAGTACAGTTATCACATAGGGAGCACATACCCACCGAGCTGCACAGCGCCTTGGCAGCCATCAGCGGCGCCACTGGTCACTGCAACAGCAAGGAAGGTAACATTAAGCAGAGACAGTACAGTTATTACATAGGGAGCACATACCCACCGAGCTGCACAGCGCCTAGGCAGCCATCAGCAGCGCCACTGGTCACTGCAACAGCCAGGAAGGTAACATTAAGCAGAGACAGTACAGTTATCACATAGGGAGCACATACCCGCCAAGCTGAACAGTGCCTAGGCAGCCATCAGCGGCGCCACTGGTCGCTGAAACAGCCAGGTAGGTAACATTAAGCAGAGACAGTACAGTTATCACATAGGGAGCACATACCCGCCGAGCTGAACAGCGCCTAGGCAGCCATCAGTGGCGCCACTGGTCGCTAAACAGCAAGGTAGGTAACAATACAAGCAGAGAGACAGTACAGTTATCACACATGGAACATATTTGGCTGAGCTGCACAGCTCCTAGGCAGCCATCAGCGGCACCATCTTGATCATGCTGCTCAAAGGCAGCAGTAATAATATTAGGGAGAGTAATTACATTGGATTATTTAAAGTTGTGATGAATATGTGGCAACATTATTTGCATTTATGCAAATTACATTGCCACTTAGCATTTGTAGTTGTGTATGAACTCGCCATTCATACTGCCCATGTGCATGCAACAAAGGGTATACAACTGGCATGTAGGATCTAATGCTTGTGGTGTGGAAAGGAGACTTTGGCTTTAGGCTGCCCAGGTGGCTCTGTAGCACAATGTACATATCAGTAGGTTACATTGGAACAGTCACTTTTAGAACTTTACCCCCCACAGTACATTGGAACGGATGATAGTTAACAAGCATAGAATAAACTAGGCCTTCATATTGTTCCTCGGCTGTCACCTGTAAAGCGATACCCCCCCAACCAGGTACCCAGACTGCAGCCTAATCAGCCTATTGGTTAATTAGGCACTGGGGATGGTGTAGGGATGGCCAATGGTATGCACACTATTGATGCTAGTCATCGCTGCTGAGGGGTAAATTTACTAAGATGGTAGTTCTATTTCACAAGGGATGTTGCCATGGGCAACCAATCTTGTCCCATTCCCCAGTATGGGATTTTTACACTGCACAGGATGATGAACACACACAGCTCAGGAAAAGCAAAACCATGGCATGCAACAACTCTAGTGCATCTGGAAGATCACTTATAGAAGGTCGAGGCCAGGCCGCAACTAGAAAGGGGGGGGGGGGGTAAAGGGTAGCATGCTGTGGGTTCTGGATCTAGTATCCATACCTGCATGCATCCCAATATTTTTTGAATCACGGCACCCTATCAGAATTTTTCCACAGCACCCCATGGCCCAAAAACAAATATATAAAATTAAGTAGATTTTGTTTATATGTGCTTCTTAGGTTCAGTTATGTGGTAAAGGGCAGGATTTGCTTCTGATTGTACACATATTATTATGATTGGCAGCCACCAGCACGGTCATAAATAATTAATCATAAATAATTTGAATTGGTCCTGGACCACCAACCCGTGGCACCCCTGCAAGTGTCCCGAGGCACCCCAGGGAGCCACAGCACACAGTTTGGGAACCACTGGCCCAGGTGATGAAAATCCAAGTCTCTGCCCTGGTTAAGAGAGTTATATTTTAATAAAATGATTGCATGCAGTTCTGACATTACACTAGAGATGGGGCAGGAAAAGTGGAGAATACAATATTACACAAACAGAGAAGAATAGTAGCTAGGCTTGACAATGTAAGAGCAGCAAGTATCATACAGTAATTACAATGAAATAATGAGTAAGTACTTGATGGAGAACATTGAAGTAGTTAAACAGTACATCACTGAGTGACACACTAATAACAGTGACTAAAACAAAACATTGAATCAGTGCAAAGCTGAGGCGAAATATTTCAGAATCCGATAGAAATTACCAAAAGACAATGGTCAAGTGAATAAAGTGCAAACACTATTAATGTAAAACAGAATAATGATGGAAAACAACAGATAAATAATAAACACAATGGGCAGTATTCAATGCTCCCGATTCACTGTTATTTTCGGCGAATCGGGCTGTTTTCTCTCTCTGCTGTGAATCTTTTTCACTGAAAATCTGATTCACCCTATTCAATGTTCACTGTTCGCTGAAAGCGAAGAGTGAATGCCGGCCAGTTCTGTTTCCTGCTCGCTGCAATTCGCTGGTGTATATCAATGGGGTTTTCACTGGGAATCGCCGAGAGTGTATTCAGTGCTAGGATGGAGAACTGCTTTCAGCATGATTTTCGCCATGATTCACCGGTTTGCATTCGACAACTTTTTAAGGAGAACTGGAATGTGATCTTTTTTAAAAAAAAGGGGGGTTTTTTGTGTCAAATTTTATTTTGTGAAGGGGCATGCTATTTTTTACACATTCGCCAGCAGGGAATGTGCATGAGCGGGACCAGTGCAGCGGCTACCTACCCGCCTCCCCAGCCAGCTCTCCTTGGGGGCAGCTTCTGCTGCCTGTGTCCCAGGGATGCCTCCTTCTCCCCCACACATTCTGGGGCAGGCAGGGAGGCTTCCATCTCCCTGCCTGCCGCCGCCCCACGCCTGCACAGTCTGTTTGCTGTCGCCTCATGCACAAGTGTAGAAATGTGGCTGCACATACGCAAAACATCGTTCTCCTTGCAAATGGACCAGAATAACCCCCTATATGTGATTATTTATGTTGACAACTATGTAGAATATCATCATCACTATTCCTAATGCATCAAAAGATAAGTGCTTTTATCTGTATGCAAAAATAAATTAGTTTTCTTGTTGTAAAACTTCACACTATAAAAGTTCTGTAGGCCACCCTCATGTGTGGTGATACTATGAGATGTATTCAATGCATTCTGTGAGCTGTGACAGTGAGCAGGGCTGTCTGCTCGCTGTCACAGCTCGCAGGGTCAGTATTCAACTGATCCCCTGCACATGGCGTTTCCCCCCTCGCTCCAAAAACCTAGCGAGGGGGGAAACGGCGTGTGCGGCCACTTAAACAGCGCGGCTTGCGGCTAAATGCAGCACGCTCCCTGCATTAGCCGCGAACCTTGCTGTTTGGGGGAATCCTCACTGTCCTCTGACATCGAGGATTTTCCTGGCACGTTGAATAGGGTGAGCTGCCGGCACGGGGGTTAAACAGCGAAGATCGATTGTTATCGGCGATCCCTGCCGTTTAACCCCCTCGTCGGCTGCATTGAATACACCCTTATGAATTGACTACTTATGTAAGCTCTTTTTTAAATAGTTGAGCACATTTCACAGAGATTTATTAAAGTGTACCTGGCTTTAGCACAAACACTGAATGTGATACAAAGAACTTTTCCTGTGATGACCTATTAAGCCGCCAGCTTATCCTGCAATGCACTTGTTGACTGACTGAAGTCACAGTGCCTCGGAAATATGCAGCATGTGGTCATGTGCTCTCATGCGCTTACATTCTGCCATCTGTTTCCCAGCAGTGCTCAGCTTGACTTCAGCCCGTACTAACAGGCTAGCAGAGTGTAGGAACGCCAGGAATACAGTCTACTTCATTACTGTATGAGGGAATTTATCAACAAGTATTCTGTTATTCCACCCTTAGTATTTCAGGACTTTTATGGTTTTGAGAAAAGAAAACTAGATAAACAGAAAAGAAGTGAGTAGTAGCACTCCATTCAATTTGTTCAAAGATGAAATACAGATGGACAGTTCTAAGCTCATGTATTTGATGTTCCTAGCATTTTCTGAACATCCAAAAATGAAATCTAAAGCTACATTTAGGGGTATATTCATAATCCCTTAATTTATACAAAAGCAGGTCACTTACTTTTGTATATATTGTCAGTGCTATTCATCAAAAAAGTAATAATGCAGGAGATATCATGGACAGCTCCGTATTATCTTTCACTCCCGATCCGGTTCATGGACAAGGAGAGCGCTGCCGAGGTCAGACTTGGCAGTGCTAAGTTTCACCACTATTATTAACAGTTTCTTATATAAGATACAAGATTACTAAGATATGTGAGGTCAGTTGATTTTTTTGGATCATCTATCAGTATTTATTTAATACAAGTAAGTTTATTTCAAATGGATGTATTTCAACATTTGTAACTATAACAAAAAGTTTTAACAATCCATAAACCACAAGTGATTTCCCATGTGTAGAACAATGTAGTGTGGGTGTGCAACTCCCTGCATTACTACAGGTACAACATTGATAACCCGGTACTCTTGGTTTCAGCACAGTACCGGATCATCCATTAAGCAGGACTGTTGGAGACAGTGATATTTGGATGGCTATTCATACCCCATCCCACCAAAAACTGATTCGAACCCCACAGCCTAATGAGTCTGGATTAAAAGAGGTGCCAGATAATCAGTGTTGTACAGTACCTGTATCTCTTTAAAGCAGGGCTGGGCAATTGCGGCCCTCCAGATGTTGATGAACTACACATCCCAGGATGCTTTGCATTAGTTTTGCTATGTGGCCATGCTGAAACTGATGCAAGGCATGCTGGGATGTGTAGTTCATCAACATCTGGAGGGCCGCAATTGCCCAGCCCTGCTTTAAAGTTTCATTTTTGGTACTTAGGCCAGGTTCACATCTGTTGGGATGGTTGGAACGATTCCATGCAGAACTATGCCAGATTGCTTGTACACACTGCCCAATGTAATGATCAACAACTCGTTAGATCCTTCATCAGCTCCACATACGATATGCACAGCTCCAAATACAATATCAAGCACGTCAACCAAAAGATCTCGTATGCCACACGTGGGAGTGCGTAACCGGGCATACGCATTAAACAATGTGCATGATTTGTTGTACCTCAGTGACTAATTGGGCCAATATTGTTTAGGTATATAAGCAACCTTAGAATGAATGCAGCCTAAGATCCATGTTAGAGTCAGCAAAGGCTATGGCTCCCATCATGTTAATATAACAAAATCACATCCCACAATCGGTACTTCATTACAGCTATGACATCCATTGCATCTCCAATACCATATTAACCTACCACATCACTTCTACTAATAGCTTGGAAGCATAAGGAGTCTGAATACTAAGTATATAACCTATTTAAATCAAAGACTACTAAATTCATATATATATTGGGGCAGCATGGATGGTGTAATCATTACTGCCTCACAGCACTGAAGTCATGGATGCAATTCCCATCATGGCCCTAACTGTGCAAAGTTTATGTATTCTCCCTGTGCTTGTGTGGGCTTTCCTCTGGGTACTCCGTTTTACCACCACAATCCAAAAATATGCTGGTAGGCGAATTGGCTCTCAAGAAAATTTACCCTAGAATATCTGTGTGTGCATGTACATGTGGTAGGGAATATAGATTGTAAGCTCCACTGGGGCAGGGACTGATGTGAATGTTCAAATATTCTCTGTAAAGCGCTGCGGAATATGTATGCGCTATATAAATTATTTTAAAATAATAAATAACATGGCCAATACCACAACCTTACAATATACATTTTTTTTACGTATTTGTACATGTCACCATCACATGAGTCTTTGCATAATTACATCATGTGTAAATGTGGGACACTACAGTCAGATTGGATGCCAAGCTGTTTAATACATTTTCTGGGTCATGACTGTAGATCTGAAACAAGGTTAATGATTAAATTGTTAGCTATGCAAATGACACATTGAGCTAACCTCTTGCTAATTAATATATTCACCAATATTAAAGTTTAATCCTACTATATACAGCACAATATATATATATATATATAATGCAGCTATTTTATAGTGAGACAAACAATGCAATATACAGTATGATAGATTTACAACTGCAATAAGTGCTTATGAGTGGCATTGTGGGAACATTGCACAGAACTGGAGGGATTTGGTTTAAAAGCAACTAGCTTGTTGCCGCATAATCTGGGTCTAATCCCACAGTGAGCTCAGATAAATCATTTTTTTAATTCATAAGTTAATCCCAAACAGAGCATATTTTCATGCCCACAGTTCTGTGCTGGCTCATATGTGTCATGTTATAATAATAGGAACCGAAAGTTTTAATATACAAGGGTAATACCAAGAAAAAGAATGCTTCTACTAGGAATCTCCGTTCCATAAACAATAGCACAAAACTACACCTGGGGGGGACCAAATTACCCCCAAGTTTTGAGTTATGTTACCCGACTTATCACTTTGCAATATCCAACTAGGTCACATGATAAAATAGCCCCCGCATGCCCATTTTTATCAGCAGGCAAGCCGTGTAATCACCCAGGGCACCGGCCAAAGTACAAGAGCAGTTTTACATGCGGACTAGCTGTCCACATGTAATACTATGTAAATGTCCCACCCAAAATGTCTGCCGGCAAATAGGAGACAGCGCAATCCTGGAAGTGACTGGCATGCAGGGTCGCCGGCTGCCAGCGTGGTTGCACTTACTGCTTTGGGCGAAGGGAAGGGGGGTTTGAGCAGCATAAATCACTGGCAATGAGCAAGAAAGGTGAGCCAATTAACTTCAATCAGTGATTATATGTAATTGGACATCTGCCTATATTTCTTAATGTGCCCATATAAAGTGCAATGAAGTCTGTGCTTTTAGTACTAGATTGCATAGCATCTAGTACATAAAGCATTTTTGGACTAGATACAATGCAATCCAGTACTAAAAGCACGGGCTGCACAGACTTCATGCGTTGTGCGATGGAATGTGCACGGGAGCGCGCATCTTATCGCACTGCACCTTAACAAAATGTTCACAGCACTTAAGGTGCCCATATACGGTGCAACAGGGCAGTGCGATGAGATGCGCGCTCCCATGGACATCCCATCGCACAGCACATAAAGTCTGTGCAGCCCGTGCTTTTAGTACTGCATCGTATGATTCCTATAAAGTAAAAAAAAGCACGGTGCTGTAGCACATTGTATGCTTTTTGTACTAGATGCTATTTAATCTAGTACTAAGGGGTTAGAGAAGTGAAAGGGGGGACATGATAGAAACTTTCAAATATATCAAGGGCTTTAACAAGGTACAGGTAGGAGACATTCTTCACAGGAAGAGGTGCAACAGAACACTCGGAAATCCACTGAAATTAGAGGGAGGAAGATTCAGGGGAAATTTGAGGAAAAATTATTTTACAGAAAGGGTAGTGATTAAGTGGAATAGCCTCCCATCAGAGGTGGTAGAGGCAAATACAGTAGAACAATTTAAACATGCTTGGGATAGTCATATTGATATTGAAAAAAAATAAGCATCAAATATGGTTTTAGGTAACATGTTTAAAAAAGGGGCAGACTAGATGGGCCAAGTGGTTCTTATCTGCCGTCAAATTCTATGTTTCTGTGTAAAAGCACGGAGTTCATCGCACAGTGTATGGACACATTAACACTTGGGATGTTAAGCAAGCATCTAGTTTTCTTAAATTCATTATTTCATTTAACGGTTCTTGTTTAGCTTCACGGCGGCAGCATGGCCGCCCGCTACTACCGGGTTCGGCGCTCGGCAAACTTTCTAAAATAAAGTCCATGCCAATGTGAATAGTTCATACCCCAACTATCCACGTTGGCATGGAGTTGATTTTAGATAGCGTGGTGAGCGTAGCGAGCCACCGAGCCCATAGCGTCGGCGTGCGAAGCGAGACCCTCAAGGGGACACAGACGCTGCTCGACTGAGACGCTGCCACCGTGAAACTAAACAAGTACCCATTTAACTCATAACTAAAAAGGTCCATACACACATATACAATTTTTTTGACCAATTTCGTTGAAAGACATTTCCCTTGAACCCAGCGTCCTGGGCGAAAGATGTTGACGAAAGATATTGAGGACAGATGAAAGACAGTTTATAGGCTCTTTTTGAAAGATATCCAAATTAAGCTGCATGCACAGTTGACGAACAACCTTGATGAACAACTGACTGGTATGCACATCATCATTCGTCATTTGTCGCAAATGCACTGAAAGATATTTTGACCAATTTCATTCAGAATGGCCGAAATGAACGAAATTGGTCAAAAAAGTTGGTCAAAAAATTGTAGTGTGTATGCACCTTTAGAAGTAATAATATATTGCATAAACATAATGAACCATACCAGTTTCTAATATGTCACAAGCTCCAATGCACAGTGAGTACATACACCAGATACTATAGCTTAAGGACTTTGTACTTTGTAACCCTTATCTGAACAAATGTATGCATACTTCTTCGGGTCTGGATGAATTGTTGCAGCTTCATAGCTCTTAACATACTCTTAACATACTCAATTCAAACATTTTCAAGGGTAAACTAACTTGGATCATATTCCGCAGCCCATTGCAAGCAGTACGTACATAGGGAGGGGGCGGTAGCTATTCTTCACCTGTAAACATCTTTAAATGTGCACTAATGTTAGCGTAGACATTGTCCCCACTACATGTATAAACAAAAAGAGATAAAATAGCCTAATTGAGAGGAATAATAATAATCATATTCAAGGGATTAAAAAAATAATAACATATATTGTTAGATCATATACAAAGGCCTTTGGATGATAGTGCAAATACTAGTACAGTACCCAAGTCTCTCTTGGGTAGTGCATAGTCAACAGGCAGTGGATAACTCCCACTCCTATTATGACTCCATATGTAGGACACAATAGGAGTAAAAGGTATAAAAGTCCTAATTGTTTGCATATAAGACATTGTCCCCACCACAGGTATACTAAAAAAAGATAGAAACACAGCACAAATTGAGAGAAATAATAATAATAATAATAATAATACCTTAGGTGTACCCCATTTAGGGATCTCTCTTTTGAAATACTGGACTAAATATCTCCTACCATTGGAACCCAATAAGGGAACAATGTCAGCAGTGTCCATCATCTTACCCTGACCAGACCTCAGGAGCTTTAAGTGTATGCTACCAAGAATTCAGCAAATCATCTCCACTCCAGGGACATCCACCCTCCAACATGAGTTTCTACAACATGAGATTCTCTTCTAGTGAGTGTTGGGTCACAAGTATATGGACTGTACAACTTTTACTCATATTATTAAAGCTGCTTCAATCAAGAGCCCTTAACCGCGCATGTTATTTCCCCAAGTTTCTTGGGGGCCCTCTTTCTATTTTCCCCACTACAGGTTCTCATCTATTTTTATTTTAAATATTTTTTATCAATGATTCAAAATAAAAATTAAATATATAAATCAATGAGTTACAATACAGTTGAATGGATATAAAACATCTACAATGGTTGACATAATGGGGCACACAGTATTTATTAAAGTAATTATGCAGGAAATCATCCGAAAAACTGCTATTTTCGGGGAATAACCACAAAAAGCAAAACATCCCCATGAATAACGATCATGTTTTACAGTTTTAGAAAGAAGGTTGTGCCAGCGCTGGCTGTTTTAGGATAAATACAATGCACGGTTCTCAAAAATTATAACAATTTATTCATATCAACAATAAAACAATATAAAATGTATATAAAATGGTGAATCACTCTAGTAACATATATGAGATATTGAAGCTAGTTATCAAGAGGATAATCAGGTTGTTTAGCTATTCAGCTTAAGGTGAGTTCAATTGTGAAACAAGAAAGTTTGAGCTGTATATTACCATCCCATTTGGCCCGATTTGAATTGGCCCGGTGCTGTGACACGATGTCCTGTAATTGTCCTATAATTTCAAAGACTCAAGGTTCCCAGTGGTATCCTCTTGCGTACGTCTGGAGCAATTAGGGATCATGCAGTTATCCCACAGATATTTGTAGTCCAGGAAAAAACGAGGGTCCTTTGAGGGATGTGGACAGGTCACTTGGCAGAATGGTGGGAGGTGGATGAACAGCAATATTCACAGGTGCTCAACGCGTTTCCCCGGTATCACCGGCTTCATAAGAAGCAGCAGGTAAGATCTTAAAAGACTCTGTTTGAAGCTTTAGACTGATAGAAACCCCCGGATTCTTCTCACAAAGTGATTCTTGCTCTTATCAGCGTCTCCTCTATACAAGCAGGAAATTACCCATTTCACATTATATATATGGCCCCGTCATGGGTTACGCAACCCCATTGTGAGCGTCACCCCACGATTGACGCCAACCCGAAGCGTGGCGAGAGCAGCGAGCCCGCGAGGGGTGGCGGTGCGCGTCCTCCGACCTTTTCATACCCCTACTATCCACGTCGGCGTGGAGTTGAGAATATAAAGTGTGGCGAGCGCGATCCACCGAGCCCGAAGCGTGGCGAGCGCAGCGAGCCCCGCGAGGGGACGCGCATACCTGTGAAGTTATACGCGCCCGCTTGCCTCGCTGCGCTCGCCACACTTTATATTCTCAACTCCACGCCGACGTGGATAGTAGGGGTATGAAAAAGGGTGGAGGACGCGTACCGCTGCGCTCGCCACGCTTTGGGTTGGCGTCAATCGTGGGGTGGCGTTGAGGGGGTAAAATTGGGGTTCTGGGGAATACTTTACATTGAATCCAATGTAAAATAGGGTCCCAGGGACCCTATTCAAATTTGATTCAATGTAAAAATCGGGTCGATCGCGTCGCATGCGATGCGACCAACGCGATTTTTCCGACACGATCACCCCGATGCAAATCGGTGTGGCCGTGCTAGGAAACAAGTACCCCTGTTTCAAACAGGTTAATGGACAAGAAAGGTATTTCACCACAGGTGATGGCAATCATAAATTAAGAGGAAAGCCCAGAAACAAAGCAATGTGTCCCTCCTGGAGAGGGTCATGTTGGGAGGTATGAGATTGTGGGAGGGGATATGGTGCAGGGGGGGGGGGGGGGTTCGGCAGGGCAGGCACTCGGTAAGCTGCGATCTTCTCAGCTTATCGTGTCAACCAGAATGAGGCCCTAAAAGAGAAGAGGACTAGTGTCAACCTCCCTGTAGTTCCCCAGACACTGGCTTTGTGTAGGTCCCGGTTAAATGGCGCCCGCACCTCGTTCCCGAGGACATTTATACCACATATGCGCAAATCACTGTGAAAATGGTACAGCACCATATGCCATTGTCTAGTAATACTGGTTCTTCCAGAAAAGAGAAATGTATGACATAATTCATATTTGTTTAGTTTGGGCAGAACTATGCACAATAAATGCCATATTAGACATAATTAAATATATTTTAAGATCATTGATAGCAGTAGTAAGACTATAATGGCGAAATTGTCATGATCCTGACTGTTATTTTCATGTTTAGTGGCTTACCTCAGTGTATTCCTGTGGCTTGCATTTTAGATCAGAATGTAGTCTGCAATCTTTGCTGCATACTTCTAATTAGACACCTGAATAGGAATTTATCTGTGAGTAATTAGCAACAACCTGGGTGCAGCATTTTATTCTCCTCTGCAATCAGCTCTTTGGTGTCTGGATCTGAAAGCCAGCATTCCCTGTGCATTGGAGTAATGCTGGCCACACCTCAGACCAACTTTCCTCCAACTATTCAACTAGTTGGATGGAATAAAAACCTGGTACTGGATAGGAGCAAATTTAATCTGTAATTAAGTCATTTGTTTGTTTCCCAAATCAGAAAATGGACAACAACTGTCACTCAGACAATGTACTGTGGTTGGACCTATTTGATTTAAACAATTTCACTGAATGTTTTTGTCCATTCTCCTGAGTTTGTGAGCAAATTGCTTATTGAAATTTGCCCCCATACAGCACTAGATTTTCAGTCCAACCAACCAACTAGTTGGGCTGGGTACCAGTTATTCCAGTACCCAGTCTGGTTCACAGTCTGCTTCCAGTTATTCCAGTACCCAGTCCAGGTTCACAGTCTGCTTCCAGTACCCAGTCCGTTTCACAGTCTGCTTCCAGTTATTCCAGTACCCAGTCCGGTTCACAGTCTGCTTCCAGTTATTGTGGTACCCAGTCCGGTTCACAGTCTGCTTCCAGTCATATCCAGCATCCAGCCTGGTCCAGTCATATCCATTATCCAGCCCGTCCCAGTCCTATTCAATATCCAGTCTTGTCCATAGTGCACCAACAACCAGCATAGTTCAGTCATGCAGCTATACCTTCACCAATCTGCTATCAAGACCAACTCCCTGGTGATCCAGTGGTCAGGATACAGCTCTCCCTGCTGAAGCCCAGGTTTGACTCCTGGTCAGGGATTGCTCTCTCTCTCGCTTCACCTCCCCCTGTTTTCCACCTACTCACACATACGTCACACATACTGTACGCTGGGTTCACAAAACTCACAGCCATGACAGAAATATGGGGTGAGATTTAATGCCGCTCGAGTTCAGCGGAATAGCAAGCTGTCCAACAAACTCTGATGTTTTTTTAAAGGGAAATTAACTTACAAGGCATGGTTTTGCCTTGAAAGTTAATTCCCCTTTAAAAAAAATAACATTTTTGGCGGACAGCTCGCACTGCTACTGAACTCGGGTGGCATTAAATCTCGCCCATGGTGTCAAACAATAGTAATCCAAAACTATAAATGTAGATATAAAAGAGTTTATTGAGAACTACAGTTAACAATGAGTACAAGTACGCGAATAAAACCACGATATCATGTAGGCTCTGCTAACAACAGAAAGTGTTAATCTGTTGCGGAACTTGATGGTTGATTGCACACTGATTTCACATAACAGCTCTTGTCTTTGAAAACATTTTATAGCACTCTCAAGCAACTTGGAAAAGTGCTGTGGGTGGTGAAATTAGAGGAGTAGAAATCCCACACAAAATGCACCATAGACACCACAATTCATTGGCTCTGTAAACAGGGCTCTTTCTTATTGTGCAGCACAGATTATTTAATACCCACTTATTGAAGAGATGCCAACTCTGTTATTGACACAATTAATTTAAGAAAATGTTAAATGAGCAGCTGAGCAGGGATACATGCTGAAAGTGATTATACGGGTCTGAAGCCCCCGTACACACTAAGCAATATTTTAAAAGATGTTGCTCATTTTGGCTATTCCAGTTGTAATATTGTCTAGTGTCTACACTCAATGTTAAAGATGAGCGTTCCTGTGGTTGTTAACAATGTCCTCCATCATCTGTACATGCAACTCAATTTTACATCAGTATGTTCGGAGCAGGGACAGGATGACATCACTGAATTATATCATTTAGTGTGTATGTATTATATTGTTCAAAGGAAATCGTGGAGCAGGGAAGGGGGTGCGGAGGCTGCGTGGCAGACTTCTTCACCTTCCCAGGGGGCCGGGAGGGGGACCCGGTTTTGGGGAGCTTCCCAACCATTCCGGGAGGATAGGCAACTATAACCTTAATATTGCTCCTGCTACAACCTAAACCTAAAGCTGGCCATACACTGGGCGACTTCTCCAAGCTGTGTAGTTGCAGTGATCCCCCCATGAGCTGCTCAGGAACCTCGAGGGTGGCAGGGCAGTATATGATACACTGTATTGCATTTAATGTATCACACGCAATCCCTGCCTAGCCCGTCTAGCTTGAGTGTGATGCGACAGATCCTACATGCAATCTAGTAGTTCCAAAGTGATGAGTCTGAGACCACGCATCACATCGGACCTTATGCCACATATAGTACATGTGATTTGGACACTTTTTATGTGGTTAATCGCCACAATCGCATAAAAAGTGACCAAATCGCATGGATGTTGTCCTAGAGTATGGGCACCTTAAGTCTCCCACTAGTGCCTCACCATACACCCCCCCCCCCCCCCCCGGCCTTACATTAGCTTGACACTCTTTAGAAGCTACAATTTATTTAAAGAATTTACACAAAGCCATGAAAATGTATTCTAACAAAATAATGTAAAATACTGCATTAGGGATTGAAAAATATCACAATTTGCTTAAACAATTCCGTACAGAACATGCTCAGATGCCCTTGGTCATCAGGAAAGGCACCATGGAAAGTGTTAAATGTTCATGATTAAAATATAGGCCCATGAAACTAATTTATTTTATTTAAAAAAAAAAATTGGAAAATCATTGACGACACAGCTTATCAAGAAGTTCTTGGAGGTAGATTAAATATATTGTTTACCTTCCATGTATTTCACTCCAAGTGCCTGGCTATAGTATGCATTAACATAGCACGTGGGACTTCTGCATAAGAGACCTTGAGAGCATATACATCTGGCGTGTTCAAATATTACCCCTGGCACCTAGTGACATTTGCAAATAAATAAATACTGCATGATACTACACTGAATTTTAATTTATAAACTCTGCTGCCTCTAAGCAAATATAAATAACAGACAGGAAAATGTAACACTGTCCATCTTTTCTATCCTATCCTACTGGTAGAGGTACCAGAGGCAGAACTCTGGGAGGCAATGGAGTCATCTGCCGCCGGGCTCCTGCTCCCAAGGGGGCACCTCTCCTCCACTGTGAGTTTGAATTAGTTAACTGAAAGCCGTTTATATCACTTCTATGGCTGTCTCCTCCTCCTAGCAGGACCATAGATGCCACACTCTCTTTATTCTAAACATAATATCCATAACATACATACATGCATACATATATTTATAAAACGTTGGTGTGTATGTGTGTGTTGGGACGGGGGCACCAATATTTATCTTGCCTCCGGGGCAACTGGGACGAACTTAAGCCACTGAGAGGTACAGTACTGTATCCTTTATTATCAGTGATACTGTAACACAAAACTTAGTAGACAAGATAAACAATAAATATTAAAAGTAATGTTAAATGGTGTGTGTGTGTGTGTGTGTGTGTGTGTGTGTGTTTGTGTGTGTGAGGGGGGGGGGGGGGTTCCTATTAGCCTTGTCAATTTTTAACCTGTTAAAAAAAAATGGTTGAACATCTTGATTTTAGGCTGATGGTCATTACTAAGCTATCCCCAATGTTCCATTTTCAGAGCCCTTTGTTATAACTGCATAACGGATCTCCTATAGCTGGTTATCAGGGATTTTGCTTTACGTGTTTTATAACCCTGATAACAGCCAGCTATCGTGGCTAATTAGATAGCTTCTATTAGCCACGGTTAATTACCGCGGCTAACTGGATATTCTGCAATGAGTTTTCCAAATAAAATTTGTTATGCTATATCTAAACTGTAATGTACTTCAAATCATACCTCCCAACTTCTGATTGTCCCAAAGAAGGAGAGTGTGCTTGCTTGGCCTAGCAGGAAAGGGGCATGGCCTGTACTCGTGGTGCTGCTGCGAGGCCACGCCCCAGTTTCGCCGCTGTGGGGGCATGCCCAGCAGCTGCTGGCCATGCCCACAGCCCATCTGGCTGCAGGAATAGACAGGGGGGACTCCCAACTGAAACAACCCCCCCCCCCCCCGCCACGGGACACTGCCGGCCCCGTGCGGGACTTGGGAACGTCATTAAAAAAATGGGACGTTCCTGCGATAAGCGGGACAGTTGGGAGGTATGTTCAAATGTCCTCATCCTTTGTAATGTGTTACAGAAGCTATATTCTTTATTCAAATTTAAATAAGTTAAACAAGTTATATGATATAACTTTTTTTTTTCAATTTCAACAATTTAATTTTTTATTGCATATTTAGTTATTAACCAATTATAAAATGCAACATATGTATTAGGCCCTAAACAGCAAATGGGTGTAATAAAAACAATTATATAATTACTGAGGAAAACTAAAAGGGAAATAGAGGAAGGCAATGTCTGGGGTGATTTACCCTAACTTTAGGTAAACATTCCAATCCCCATAAAGAGTTGAGTTGTTCCCATAGTAAAAATATATGAGCACTTGAATCAGATTTTCCTTGATAGAAGTTTTAGGCAATCTACCAGTAAATCTGAAGATTCCTCATTAATAGTGATTTGGAATCTGATTGTTTTACAACTTCTATAACAGATTGCAAAGATTGAAATTGTTAAAATGTTTGCACCCATACATTTGTACACCTAATTACAATTTGTTTGGGCCCTGTAATAGTTTCTATTATCTCATACATTAAAACTCAGTCCTCAAGGCCCCCTTACAGACCACATTTTAAGGATATCCATCCTTTGGTACAGGTGACTTAATTAGTACCTTAGCCAGTCTGTGTACAAGTATGGATATCCTTAAACCCTGGACTGTTAGGGTGCTTTGAGGACCCTGTTTGGGAAACCCTGGTCTACAGATATACTTGCCGACTACCTTCAGGAGAGGAAACACTGCTGGTCACTTTGGGGGCTGGAGCCAGTCTGTGGAGTCATTAGGCCCCATCCCAACCATGGCAAAATGCTGCGATTTACAGTTCCACAGGTGGGGTTGGAGCTAAAATTACACACTTTGCATCATTTATCACTGCCTCTCCATTTGGCATCACAATTCGCATAATTTTCTCCCTTTCTCTCCCTAACTCTTTCAAAATGTGTTCATTTATAACAATTACTTTGCTACAAACCTACTAATCCTAAGTAACTAACATACTAGTCCTAAAAAATAGTATAGTATAAGCAAAAGTAAGACATTCCACCAAATGGGAATGACTGCAGGGGGTAAATTTACTGAAGCTTCTACAAATACACATAGATGATGTTGCCAATGGCAACCAATCAGATTCTGTCTATAATTTCTTATAATTTCCGGGGGGGGGGGGGGGATATTATGGTGTCAAACAGACATATTTCCAAACTCTCATCTGTCCTCAAGCTTCTAACAACTTTTTAGTATATTTAAAATCACATCTCAGCCCTCTCTCACCAAAACCACCGACCAATATCATACTTCAAGGACAAGATTGGGAAGATCTGAGATTAAATTGTACGATCTTCCTCAGTCTGTGACCTGCTCAATTCCCTATCTGTACCCCCTGGCACAATCTCTTCATTTGATCCCACAAATGAAGAGGAAGTATCTATGCTTTTCTCTTCCTCCTACTGTACTAACTCTCCTCTTGAACATATATCCTAACAAATAAGTAAAGCTCCATCTCCTATGCTAATTCTAACCTTAATTAAAATCTGCACTCTCTCTCTCTCTCTCTCTCTCTCTCTCTACTGGTATCTTTCCTTAATTGATTAAATGTGCAGATAATAATCCCATTCTGAAAAAACACAATTCTGACCCAAGGTCTTTCCTAAACTACTGTCCCAACTCTCAGCTTCTTTTCCCTCCATCAGCTTCTTTGACAGTCCAAGCTACTTGAGAGACTTGCATACTCTTGCAGGACTTTCCTTGTGCTGCATCCACTCTGTGGAATTCCCTCCCATGCAAAAAAAACCTGTATTTTAGTCTCCTTCAAGCATTCTTGAAAACTTATGAAATTCCAGACCTACCTTACCTATCCAATGACATCCCAACTGTAAAGTCCAAACATATCCTCTTTTATACTTTTCTCCTAACCCCTGGCACACATTGCTGGGTCAACATATCATCCCACCAACAACTTTTGCAATCTGGTGGACCATTATGCAATAGATAACACCTATCCTTGTGTATGTGTAAATGCCTTTTTCCCTATAGAATGTAAGTTTGCAAAGAACGACCCCCCTACTCTTTCAACTGTCTTTAACTTCCCAGTTTGTCTTATCACTGTTTCCAATTGTAAAGTGCAAAGGAATTTGCTGTACTATATACTGTAAAACTATTTAAAATATTATACAGTATAGGTGTATGAGTACTAATAGTACAAGGCCTTGGTTTCAAAAATCTTATCTGAATTTGTTCCTTTCACTCTGTACAACACCTGCACCCACACTCATTGAGCATCCAATAAAGGTCTATATTTCAGTCTGCCGCAATCTGTGTAATGCTCTTTGCTTGCCAGCAAAACCTTCCTCTAGCTCAGGGGTGGGCAATTATTTTGGCCAGGGGGGGGCCACTTAACAATTCCAGTAAATATTTGGGGGCTGCACACAAATTCATATTACGCCACATGGTATGAGCTCAAATTCTATATATATAGAAAAACAGGCTGTTTTACTGGTTTTGAAGGGAGCAGCCAGCCCATAGCACAGGGACAAGAGGAGATCAGAGACTCTCTTTGTATCTCCTCCAAGCAGCCTCCATCCGCACAGCACACGCTGCCCGAGATCCCGCCTCCTGCAGCGCTGCACAACCTTTGGCTCAGCCAATCACTGAGCCTCTGGCATTTGGCATCCCCTAGAAAACTACGGGACAGCTGAGCTGTCAACTGGCTGCCCTGCACTGCTCTGTGGCGCCAACGGCTCAGCTGTCACTCAATTGAGTCAGGGCAGTGGGGAGCCTGGTTATGAGAAAATCCCTGCCAGCTGCCCCCATGTGGAGTGCAAAACATCCTCAGCGGCACCGCAGGCCAGTTAAGATCGGGTGGCGGGGTGTAGTTTGCCCACCCCTGCTCTAGCTCAAGATCTTTAAGAACTCACTGGAAAAAAAAAAAAACTACCAATCCTATTCTCCATAATTACCATCTATCTACACGGAACATACATGCAATTTCTTTCTATATTGTAACACGCCTCTGATACATGACTGACATTGCTGTGTGACATATAACCTATTAAGCCCTTTTCCCCTTGCAATCTGGATCTACCATCTCATAGTATCAAACTCCTATTGTCCTATAAATTGTAATCTTGCAAGCAATGCACTCATAACCTCTTTATCTGTCTGTTAATACCCAGTCTGATTTATTCCAGTGTTTTTCCACCTTATACAGTATACTGCATACTGTATGGCAAATAATCTTTTTATGGCTATTAAAATATGCAACAAACCACATCTAAAAAGGTTATCAAACTATTTGTTGAATAATAAAACTATGAAACAAGCATTGTTCTACATACTGCTTTAACCCTACTACAGAAAATATCCTATTTCCCCATCTCACCCATTTATAGTGTATTCGTGCATGCCTGCCCGTAGCTTTAGGAGCTGGCACTAAACCCATCATTTTGAAAATAGCATGTGCATTTGTCGATGTGGAATTACATGAAAGGAAACACCTTAAACGATTATCAAATCAGTCATCTACATATATGTACATGCTCTGGATACATTATAACCATATTTCTACAAATACAATAAAATGAAGAAACTTGCAGTCTTCATGTTACCAACAATCCTTTTGTGCACCAACATATAAGCAACAGCAAACAATAACTATACATAACAATAGAAAAGCAAGACAGAACTGCACTGAGATTTTAGTAATGGGCATTCATCATACTCACAATTGGAAGCGAGATCGAGAACTTCAATGTGTAACTGACATAATCAATAAGCATTTTAATGTGTGTGACGCAGAGCAGACAACCCAGGTTTAATTGAACACAGAATGAAGGTCAGGCTGTAGAATTCAATCAAGTTGTTTTATCTGTACACTTTTCTGTGTTTGGCTAAAAAGATAGGGATTATGATAAAGCAGCTTAAATATGACGTTACAGTGTTTTTACATTGATTTATCATAAGACACTAGCAGTGTTCTTTTATCCACAAGTGGGTGACAGCTGTGAAGGCAGAAAAATAAGGCTATAAACTTATATAAAAGGAGTGGTTAAGTAATTCCACTTTAGGTGGGTTTTGAAAGAAGCAATTACTGCATTTGGCCAATGCATCTTTAGGTCTGTGTGTACACTTTGCAACCCTGAATTGCATTACAAAACTCATGGGAAATGTGCTTTATATGGGTAATTGAAAAGAGAACGTAGACATAGTGTTCTCCTTTATGAATGATGTTGAAAAGAACTTGTATTTGACCTTACTGCACAAATATATATAGATATACAGTACACCAAAACTACATTCTCAGTGGAAGGAGAGAACTCCTGCATTTAGGCCTGAAGGAATATGTCCTCCTTATCCTCAATGTTCTACACCACTGGAAGATGCACATAAAGGCCACTCACACGGTGGTTTGATATGATGTTCTTGTTATGAAATAAGAAAATAATGACAATGACACAGCGCTCATGTTTATGAACAGTGCTGTTGCTTCTACTAATATCTAATATACTGCATGCACTCATTACTGTGGTATATGCTAACAATTATATCAGATTGTTATTAAAGTGGCATGTGTGAACAAATGCATTCAAAACGTACGTTTCAATGAGTCACCCATGATGAGCAGAATGTGGTCAGCTTACAACTCACGTTACTTAAATCTATATTTATGTAATCTGTGTGTTAGACTAGTCAGCATGAAATGTTATTGTTGTTTACATTGAGTTTAGCTAGAATATTGATGGGCACCACCCAAATAAACTCATTGGAAGTTAATAGGGACCACCTATTACTAATCTAGCTGTCTCTCAGTAGAGACTGGAGAACACTGGCTCAGAGACTCCAATCACAGAGGAAGCAGATGACATGTCTAATCTGTGTCCTTCGTATGTTTACAGGGGGAATCAATTATCCTCAGGACTTTACTGCTGGCTTTTTGCTCCAGGGTTAAGAGCCTGAAGCCGTTCAATTACTGCATGTGGTTAGCCCCCATGAGTGTACTTAGTAGTGTAGTTATGAATCTTTAACCATGAATCAATGCCTTATACTGTATTATAGCTACAGGGTTTAGCACAGGATACAATTGAAAAGCTTAACCCTTTGATGAAAGGGTGTAAAATCATCTCAGTCGCCCATAGGCAAGTTGGAGTTTGGTGCCCCCCACCCACCACAAATATGGTGTGTGTCAACATTCACCTGTGCATGTCATCCCAGAGTCCAGCAGCATTGCTGCAGCGCAGGCTGAGTGGTACCAGGCAGGAGCCATCCTGTCCCCTATTGCAGATTTTAGCAGGGCTCCTGGTATACAGCCAATTAACTACAGGTGTGCCGCAAAGCTCCATTGCAAGAGCAGTAGTCACACTTGGATCCCTCTGTAAACCACACAGGTGCTGCTATACATGCAGGTACCCCTTCAGGGCTTGGAGCCCAGAGGCTGGAGCCTCCATTGACTCTGGGAGTTAAGGTGAGTACACACGGGTGCAATTTCATGTAAAATCGCTGGCAATATGGTCGCTGAGCGACCATATAGCCAGTGATTTGGAGCGCAGCTGGCGATAAATCGCCAGCTGCGTGCTCCCGTGTGCACTGCCTAATGGTCGCTGAATCATGCTCCTGCGACCAGCGGCTTTCCCCGGCGATCGCTGTGCCGGGAGGTCAGCGTTGATCTCCCCAGCCCCGTGCCGCTGCTCCCTCCTCCCATCAAAGTGACAGCAGCAGCATCTGCTGCTGCTGCGCTCCCCTTCCGCCCCGTAGCAGTGTCTCCTTTTCATCGCTGATGAAAAGGAGACACTGAGCAATATGATTGCTGGGGATATATTGCTAGCAATATATCCCCAGCAATTATATTACCCCGTGTGTACACAGCATTATATACCTGCCTTTGAGTGCCAACATTTCTGTGAGAGAAAATATCATCTGAAAATGCTAGCTTAAATTGGTTATATAAATTCAAAATGTTGTGTAAAAAGAGAATATATTTCCTACATAATATACAAATTCAATTGGCACTCGAATGGTTAAAAGCCAAGGGCTGGCATTAAGTTCCACAGCTAATTAAATACCCCTTATTTTTAGATTGCTACAGTTTATTACTCATCCTAATGATTGAGTATGAGGTGCATTTCATTGTAATTCACTTTTGGGTATTAGAGACATACCGTAGGTGTCTCAGAGTGTCCTGTCTTTAACACACAAACCCACGATGCACAACCTGTAGCAATTGTATTTAGTTATTCCAATATATATATATATATATATATATATATATATATATATATATATATATATATATATATATATATATATATATATATATATATATATATATATATATATATATAGTAGAGCAATGAATGGGCACTCAGGGACTCACAGATGCTGGTGAAATCAAAGACCAAGTTTATTCCATATGTGGTCTTACAGGCGTCAACGTTTCGGGGGCCGGACCCCCGTCGTCAGGACAAGATGCAGACAAGGTGAAGTACTTCACCTTGTCTGCATCTTGTCCTGACGACGGGGGTCCGGCCCCCGAAACGTTGACGCCTGTAAGACCACATATGGAATAAACTTGGTCTTTGATTTCACCAGCATCTGTGAGTCCCTGAGTGCCCATTCATTGCTCTACTATATTTTGTGGGCAGTTCATCGCTGCTGCCCTCTGTAAGCTGGCACCGGGGCAAGCTATTCACTCCAGCTCATCTCAGTCCAGAGTGACGGCCCTTCCTGTTATATATATATAATTCAGGTGCTGTGTTTGGGATTGTCTCACCTTATAAAAGCCATGTTACTTGGCAGTTGAGCATTAACCCAGAGAAAAAACACATGTTCATTTTAGCTATGATGTGTAAGCAGGTGCCAGGTTCCCAAGAAAACCAGTTAGTGTAGGACTTGCAGTGAAATGGGGTCCCTTGGCGATGGGCTGCAAGCTTAAATGCATTGATCAATTCATGAACTAAAACCCCATTATTTATTTATTGATTATTTGAATGTTAAGGTGAGTTAGTTTGTTGTAGTGAGTGCTGGGCCCCCTGTGTTTGTATTTACTAGAGTCTGTGGTCACAGGCCACCGCACCCCACCCTGCGATGTGTGTGCTGTTTGCACCCCATTTCTAGGAATGGCGAGTGTGTTGGTACTTCTGTATCTATATATTTGGGTTGATTTTTAATTAACCTCTGTTACTGTGATCATAGCTTTCTCATGCACCCTTGATAAGCTCATTTACCTGAAACCTGTGACAGCTGCCCCTTTAATACTAATTCAGGTGCTGTGTTTGGGATTGTCTCACCTTATAAAAGCCATGTTACTTGGCAGTTGAGCATTAACCCAGAGAAAAAACACATGTTCATTTTAGCTATGATGTGTAAGCAGGTGCCAGGTTCCCAAGAAAACCAGTTAGTGTAGGACTTGCAGTGAAATGGGGTCCCTTGGCGATGGGCTGCAAGCTTAAATGCATTGATCAATTCATGAACTAAAACCCCATTATTTATTTATTGATTATTTGAATGTTAAGGTGAGTTAGTTTGTTGTAGTGAGTGCTGGGCCCCCTGTGTTTGTATTTACTAGAGTCTGTGGTCACAGGCCACCGCACCCCACCCTGGGATGTGGGTGCTGTTTGCACCCCATTTCTAGGAATGGCGAGTGTATTGGTACTTCTGTATCTATATATTTGGGTTGATTTTTAATTAACCTCTGTTACTGTGATCATAGCTTTCTCATGCACCCTTGATAAGCTCATTTACCTGAAACCTGTGACAGCTGCCCCTTTAATACTAATTCAGGTGCTGTGTTTGGGATTGTCTCACCTTATAAAAGCCATGTTACTTGGCAGTTGAGCATTAACCCAGAGAAAAAACACATGTTCATTTTAGCTATGATGTGTAAGCAGGTGCCAGGTTCCCAAGAAAACCAGTTAGTGTAGGACTTGCAGTGAAATGGGGTCCCTTGGCGATGGGCTGCAAGCTTAAATGCATTGATCAATTCATGAACTAAAACCCCATTATTTATTTATTGATTATTTGAATGTTAAGGTGAGTTAGTTTGTTGTAGTGAGTGCTGGGCCCCCTGTGTTTGTATTTACTAGAGTCTGTGGTCACAGGCCACCGCACCCCACCCTGGGATGTGGGTGCTGTTTGCACCCCATTTCTAGGAATGGCGAGTGTATTGGTACTTCTGTATCTATATATTTGGGTTGATTTTTAATTAACCTCTGTTACTGTGATCATAGCTTTCTCATGCACCCTTGATAAGCTCATTTACCTGAAACCTGTGACAGCTGCCCCTTTAATACTAATTCAGGTGCTGTGTTTGGGATTGTCTCACCTTATAAAAGCCATGTTACTTGGCAGTTGAGCATTAACCCAGAGAAAAAACACATGTTCATTTTAGCTATGATGTGTAAGCAGGTGCCAGGTTCCCAAGAAAACCAGTTAGTGTAGGACTTGCAGTGAAATGGGGTCCCTTGGCGATGGGCTGCAAGCTTAAATGCATTGATCAATTCATGAACTAAAACCCCATTATTTATTTATTGATTATTTGAATGTTAAGGTGAGTTAGTTTGTTGTAGTGAGTGCTGGGCCCCCTGTGTTTGTATTTACTAGAGTCTGTGGTCACAGGCCACCGCACCCCACCCTGGGATGTGGGTGCTGTTTGCACCCCATTTCTAGGAATGGCGAGTGTGTTGGTACTTCTGTATCTATATATATATATATATATAATTTATTTATTTTTTTAACACTTACCCTCCGGAGTCCTGTGACAGTGGCAGTTCAGCCCTCTAGTGCTCAGAGTCCACAAAGCTCCCCAGCATCAATGTGGTAGTAGCTGGAAAAATGGCCATCGTGCGATTTCTCCAGAGATCTGTGAATACGCAGTATATTCTGACTCTAGTGCTCAGACTCAAGCGCAGTCTACAACTCCTGGCAGAGAGGAGAGGGCCTGGATGGAGGAGGCTGCACACGGACCTCAACCTCTCTTAAAACGCCCCTTTCAGCATGTACCCACATAGTACCTGGGCTGTATTTCTGAAGCAAGTACGGTAAATATGGTACACCATCTAGGTGTATTTTCCATATAAAAATAAAAAATAAAAACAAGCAAGCACCCAAGTTCATCCATGATACTGACCCTTAGAGGAGGGGATTTCCCCTGGACAGTATTACTCTACAAGAGAATAAAGAGCAATGTGTCATACCAGTATACAGGATTAGGCCCCTGCTCTTCCCAGCATGTGTGGGAGCCACAGTTGGCATAGAGAAGACAACAGTCTCTATACATTTTGCTAATTCTAATTGAGGTGGTGCATGAATAACAGATACACAAATGCAATGAAGATCCAGGTGCCATAAAAAAAAACACCTGTATAATTTCACCGTATCAAAAATGCTGCTTTAAATCCCATGGGAAAAAACAGACAAAGATCACTGCTTTAAATAGCTTTTCATTACATCACTCCCGGCAATATGCAAGGTAAATAAATGGATTTGTACAGACGCTTTCTGCTAGCTGTTTGGCCCAGCGTGCAGACATCACGAGCGTTATAAGTATCCCATTCATCGTCATCACTTTAGCTAAGAAAGTTCATGTTTAACGTGGGATGTGCTATGTTCACGGGAAACCTCAGCTATGACTATGAGATATTAGACCACATTAACAATAAACATATTACTGCAGTTTGTATAAGGTCGTCCTAATTTAACTGGAACTAAAACTATTCTATCAATACTGCTGTAGGAAAATAATGTAATAGAATTAAATAACATGAAGAGAAATGTGTCTGCATTTCTCTGCTAGGTCCGGGGGGGGGGGGGGGGGGGGTTTAGGCAGGTATGCAGTATAGCTTGGGAAGTGTGCAGCACATGAATAGGAACATTGTGACGTTTCAGAGAGTATTGGAGGTTTTTTTTTCTTCGTGGCACCAGGCACCTTGCAGAACAAAACTCCCTGATCAGCATCATACACAGAGAGCTGTAACCCACAGAAACTGTACTGCAGGCATTTTAACCATACTGAAGTTAGTCAAATAATACAAAACTATGTAAACTGCACATTTTTTTGTGAACACACCACAAAAGCAACACAATGCTATGTACTTACTCCAGAAACAGAGAATAAAACGCACACCGGGTTATCTAGCACTGTGGGCTCTACCTGTTACCATGACTGGGAATAGAGCCCTGGAGACCAGCTGATTGCTTGTTTCTATGTGCAGAAGTGTCTCTCAAGGCTGTACTAGAGGTGCACAGATAACATGGATTGTATGCAGTCTCACCCAGCATACATTCAACCTAGGTGTATATAATTGGTATGGGGTGTTAGGCATACTTGCCTACCTGACCCTCTCCTTCAGGGAGAAAATACTCTGTTCCTGGACTTCCCTGGTAATGTATGATTGCCATCACCTGTGGTGAGCTAGGTAATTGATAAGAAAGGTGTTTCACTACAGGTGATGGCAATCATACCTTACCAGGGAAGTCCAGGCACAGAGCATTTTCTCCCTCATGGAGAGGGTCAGGTAGGCAAGTATGTTGTTAGGGTGACCACTATTAGTCGACAGTCAAAAGGACGACACAGGAAAAAGGAGGTCATGCATTAGGTCGACATGTCAAAAAGGCAACAGACCTTTGTATCAAAAGGGTTAAGAAAAGTACCAGGAAAAGGAAGCCAGTGTGGTTTACAAAAGAGGTATCAACTAGTGTAAAAGCAAAAAAGATGGCCTTTAGGACATACAAGCAGACTCAAAATAATAAAGACAAAGAAGTGTATCTTGCCAGATGCAAGTAGGCTAAGAAAGTGATCAGGTGTGCAAAAGCACAAGCTGAGGAGAAAATGGCTCAGTCAGTAGATAAAGGAAACAAAACTTTTTTTAAGTATATAAGGAGAAAATCAAATGGAGGAATAATAAGACTGCGGACAGACACTGAGAATTTGGTGAAGGGAGACAAGGCGATTGCAGATCATCTAAATAATTATTTTTGCTCCGTATTCACTATAGAAGGAGAAGGGAAGGGACAACAGTTAAGTTGCAAGGACATTCATAAAAATAAGGTAGATGGAAGTACATTTACTAGGGAGAAAGTCCTAACAGCTTTCAAGACTGAAAGTGGATAAATCAATGGGGCCAGACGGAGTGCATCCAAGGATACTAAAAGAACTAAAAGATGTGTTGGTAGCGCCATTAACAGATTTATTCAACCAGTCACTAGATACAGGTGCAGTTCCAGAGGAATGGAAAAGAGCAAATGTAGTTCCACTGCAAAAAAGCGGAAGAAAAGAAGAAGCAAGTAACTACAGACCAGTGAGCCTTACATCAGTAGTAGAGAAATTAATGGAAACACTATTAAAAGAAAGAATAGTGGAATAGCTTAAATTAAACCATTTACAGGATCCAAAACAGCATGGTTTTACTGCAGGGAGATCATGCCAAACAAATCTTATTTACTTTTTTGACTCCGTGACCAAAATACTAGATGAAGGGGGGGCTGTAGATGTGGCATATCTAGACTTTAGTAAGGCATTTGACACTGTCCCACATCGCAGGCTGCTAAATAAACTTGAAAGTGTTAGATTGGATTATAAAACAATTAAATGGATAAGAACCTGGTTGCAGGATAGGAAACAGACAGTTGTAGTAAATGGAGTGCATTCTATGGAGGGACATGTTACCAGTGGAGAACCCCAGGGATCTGTACTTGGACCAGTGCTCTTTAATATCTTTGTTAGGGACATTGCAAATGGCATTGAAGGAAAAGTATGCCTTTTTGCAGATGACACAAAGATATGCAACAGAGTAGGCACACCAAGAGGGGTAAATCAAATGACTGATGATCTAGGTAAACTTGAGAATTGGTCAAGAGAATGGCAACTACAGTTTAATGCTAAAAAATGCTAAATTATGCACTTGGGACTCAAAAACCCAAAGGCTCAATATAGTATCAAGGGTAATATAATGGAAACTACTGAGGAGGAAAGAGATCTAGGAGTCACTATTTCAAGTGACTTAAAGGCAGGAAAGCAATGTAGCAAAGCAATGAGGAAGGCTAGTTAGATGCATAGTGCGCATGCCTGAACCATCCGTCCGTAGGCTTCCAGCGAAGGTTAGCCTTCACTGGCTGCTTGCAGGATGATTAACACCCCACGGGCATTTGGAGGCGGTAATGCAGCGTTTTCGGGGAGTGCTAGCTGGTATCCACACCAACTTAAAATGACTACAGTAGTTGGAGTTCACCGTAGCCTCCCTCCAATCACTTCCAACATCCCCCCCACATTCTAGCATACTGTAGTTAAGCGCCAGAGGCGTTCGAAGCTGTGTAAACAGAGGGGAAAATCACTCACCATTTAATGACTTTCCCTCTGCACCACAGCGCTAAGTAAGTGTAGACTCTGTAAACGCACTGTAAAGCCCTCCCTCCCAATCACCGGGAGATGCCTGCGTTTTCTGCACCACAGCAGACAGTGACATATCAGACAGGGAAGAGGAACTGCAAGGGTTTTGAAAGATGTAGGGTGCTGGAATGAACACTAGGGGTGAAATTTAATAGGATGAGATATTCAGAAAGTGAGAGATTTGATAAGAAATCTCCAGTTTTTTTAAAGCGGCAATCATTTACAATGCAAAATCGAACTGACTTTGCAGTGTAAATGCACTGGCGATTTCTTACAAAATCTCTCACTTTCTGAATCTCTCATCCTATTAAATCTCACCCTTGATTGTATAGCTGTGTGACCAGCTTCCTATGCTTTAATTAGGAAGAATAGCTTCTTAAATAATTTTCTCTAAAGTCACAAGTAACACAAGGATCACTTCTGATATTATATATTGCAGCATCTCAGATATTCAACAAATAGAATACACAAAAACTCACTTTATCAGTAGTGAGTATGCAAGCCAAACACAAGTGTCGGTATGGAGCAGAAAACTACTGCAAGTTGTAATTAAGATGTTTCTCCAACCTTGACATATGCCAAAGGTCAGGTCACGTTTCTGTGACCTGTTTTTTTACATAGCAAAAAGGGAGCCTGTTGCTTGTTTCGGGTACTTTCATAACATATCCTATGTGTTAAACAAGTACATGTCCAACAATATAAATATTCTATCTGTAACAAACTTCACCATTCGTCCTGAGTTTTCTTCTCAATACCAACATTATATAATATGACCAGACCAGGACATCCAGCATGCTTTCACTCATCACAGCCTTGGTGTGTAGATCCCTATTATCTACTAGCAAAATATTATTTTACCAAGTAAAACTGATTAACGATAGTAGATGTCAAGTATTAGTAAAATATTAGCATTTTTCTGCATTTGGAATCAGAATTTTGGGTTTAAGTTTTCTTAGGATTTCCACATAAAACAAGAAAATGAAAGGACTCATATTCCCAGATCTATTCATAGGATGTATATTCCACCAAATGTGAATAGGCAAAAATGACCGGGGCTTTCAGTAAACTCATTTAATATAAAATGTTACCTTAACCTCACTCATCCCTCTGATTGCGTCAGAGTTCCGGCAGCTGGTCTATGTAACCTTATGGGTTACTCAGCCAGCCAATGGTGTTGAAGGTGATCTGATGCTGCATCCTCGGACAGGGCCTGATTAAAGGTTGCAGCGGCCCTAGGCAACTACAGAAATGGGCTCCAACCTCCCCCCCCCCCTCCTTAATAGCAATTTTTTCGCTCATATTCAGCTAAAAATCTGTAACCGGCTAAGGCTTTAGCTCCCTTCATATTGCCACTTACTACCCCAGCAGTGTGGCAACAGCGGCAGTGGCATCAATGACAGCCTCAGTTTCAGAGGATATTCACTTCCCGTTGTGACTGTCCCTGCCTCGGTGATGCCAGCAATCCCTGCAGATACTACTGCTTTTACAGTTCCCTGGGCAGATCTCATGAGACCTTGCTTGACCCCAACTCCAGCAGCACCACGAAGCATCTGGTATACAGTATATAAAATAAGGTCCATAAATATTAGGACATCGACACAATTATCATATTTTGGGCTCTATACACAACCACAATAGGTAGAAACATAGAATTTTGACTGCAGATAAGAACCATTTGGCCCATCTAGTCTGCCCCTAGATGGTAGAATGGTTTCTATATGTGCGTCCCGTTTTTTAAGGGACCAAAATTAACGGGACAAACTAAACAATCCTAAATCAAACTTTCACTTTTTAATAATTTGTTGCAAAACCTTTGCAGTCAATTACAGCCTGAAGTCTGGAACGCATAGACATCACTAGACACATCCAAATGCAAATGTCACACCTGGAATCAACTCCAGACCTATTACCTGTTTAATTGATGATGAAATAACGAGAGAATAGCCCACACTTGTCCATGAAATAGTTTTTTAGTCAATTGCTCCATTACTTTTGGTCCCTAAAAAAGTGGGAGGCACATATAGAAACCATTGTAATTCTTATACCTTTCACCTGATTTGGATGTAAATACCCTCAAATTAAAGCTGAAAGTCTGCAGTTAAAGCACATCTTGTTTAGTTCTTTTCAAATCCATTGTGGTGGTGCATAGAGCACAAAATATGAGAATTGTGTCAATGTCCTAATATTTATGGACCTGACTGTATACCCCCCCCCCCCACCCAGGACCCAGCGCTCCAGCCTAATCAGCCCATTGGTTAATCAGGCCCTGGAGATGGACAGCTTGACAATAGGCTTATGCTGCAGGATGCACCTTGTATTAATATACACATCTCATGCCAACACCTTCTTCCGACTTCTGCTGCCATGATTTAATATCAGATCAGTGTGTATTAACATTGGCCATCTGTACATCTTCCTCTGCATCAGCCCCCATAAATGGTGTTTAATGAATTTAATCTATGCAGTTGTATTAGATCCAGCATTAATCTGTTGTGTCTGCTTTACATGCTAGGCATAATTTAGATCTCCCATTCATCCACCAATGCCTGTCTTTCAGAAACCTTACCATATTAATGAGGACCGGTTTCATTCACTTTACGCATGCCAACATATGATTGTACACCGATTTTATAGAGACCCTGGCTATGGCATGCCTACAAAATGGTTTTATAAAGTGGTCTCCATCGCTGCCCCTATCCAACGGCAAAGAACTAGCTCTGCACATGTGAAGTTATACAAACATAAGATGTACGCAAACCAGCAGGCTATGGAGACTTAACAACGATAATATGATGGTGAAAACATACTGACAAAATACCTTTATGTCTTTGCTTTAAGATTTCTTACTACATTACGCACTAGGCAGGTTCTATACTAGAGTGCACAATCAATCAGAGATTAAAGCCAAATACAGCATCCAGCATCTACGGTTGCAGTTGCAATCTGCTTCTTTTTTTATGGAATACTACAATGACTTGTTAACCCCTGGAAACCATTGGGCTCATTCTCACAGACACTGTCTTTACCCCTGTAGTAGGTTCTACCTGAGCAGAGGTCACTGCAGTTTGAACAGCTGTCAAAACCTAAACCATTGATCTCTAGAGTAAAAGCAGCATCAGTATATACAACATTGCTGTGTGTTGCGCACGTGAGTCATGGCAGATCGGGTGTGTGCGTACACATTTGTACTTTCTGAACACTTCAATTCACAAACACAGTCAGTCAAGCATTCAGTAAATTGTATTGACCTCATATTTAAGAGGAAAACCAATAATCTCGTTTTTTTTCAAGCTGCTGTGATAATAACAGCTTAAGTTGAGGGTAATGTGGCTCTTAGAAAGTATTTGGGTGTATAAGATCTGGAAATAGCCAATTTTGCAAAAGAAAGGCATATGATAATAGATGTATAGTGCCTATTTATCACCCAAATATTTACCTTCTATCATGCATAAAGTGTCCACATGATTAAGGCAAATATTAGTATCAGGGAATTTTAACAACGATCAAAACAGGATGTATCTCAGATATCTCTTGCTCTAACCAAATGACTGCTTTTGCTGTCCACATAATTTTCTAACGAAGTGGCAAATTTTAGTAACTTACAAGCTCCTAAAAAGTTAGCTGTTTGGAGCTTAGCAATTGTAGTCTATAGGTTACAATTTCACCATAGTGGGATCGCAGATCTATATGGTGCACACCAATACATTAGCTAAGCCAACCCCAGCAGCAATATAAGAACTAAAGTTGTGTACACACGAAGCAATATGATCGCTCGCAATATATTGCTCATCAATCATATCGCTCAGTGTTTTCCGTTTTCATCAGCGACCAAAGATGGCTGCAGATGAAAAGTCACACTGCCGGGAGAAGAGGCAGGGGAAGTCGCTGGTCTTAGGAGCAAGCTCCTCCAACCAGCGACCAATCAGGGGCTGAAAACGGGAGCGCGCACCTGGCGATTTATCGCCGGTGCACACTCCAATCGCTGGCAATATGGTCGCTTAGCGACCATATTGTCAGCGATATTATGCCCGTGTGTACGCACCTTTAAAGTATCACTTAACACAGTGACGGAATTTGTAGGTTGTGGGCCCAGGTGCAAAAAATATAATATGGGCTCCCTTCCTCCATCCCAGCCCAAGTTTACAATGTGTAACACAGCAGTGGGTGACAGGGAGAGGTATAGTGTGACAGTAAAAAAACAGTGGGTGACAGGAAGAGTCCTCAGGGACCCACCACTGGTAGTTCTGCCTTTGATTTTACATTTCATCGAGACAGCTCTTATCGGAGCCACTGTCCTGGCAAAATACTCTATATACAGCTCTATAAAGACATTATTAGTCAGTGGGATACATGAATTTATACTTTCATTGTGGAAAAAAAAAACAATGGGCCTTCAATAGGCCACAAAGTTTTTGGTAACTGCTGATTATTTAAAAATATTTACTGAGTTACAGAACAAGTTTCAAAGAGACCTGTGCCTTAAGATGTGATACTCCGATATGTCAGGAAATTATTATCCACCAGGGTCATGTGAAATAATTCCCATGTTTCTGTGTAACAAATAATCTCGCTATAGTCACCTGGTGTCACGCACCGATATAGACAATGACATAAGAAAACCGAAAGACAGTTGTCATGTTCAGCATTTGCCTGGCATCTGTGCTACACCGTAAGGTGTTGCATGTCGGAAGTGATCACAAGTTGATGACAGATGTAATTATTTGTTTTGTTCTTTGTTTAACAATTGTAAAGGGCATCTAATATCACAAGTTTATCTGGTTCTAAAGCTAACAAAAAAACATTAATCAGACTGCATTCAGCAATACAAAAACAAAACAAATGAAATTCAATGAAGACACAAACTCACAAACTGTAGAATGTAACAAAAAATATCATCATACCTGTACATGCCAACTTGGGATAAAGCAGATGCAGATGCTTAAAAGGGCAATCCTAAAACATGCACATACTGTAAGCTGTTAGAGCGTTAAAGTTTTCTTGAGAGCAGGATTTCTGCATGCCGGCTACTGATCTCATACAATGTACATAAAGGTAAGATTGCCAGGTGAACTCTCCTGAGACAAGGAAGGCTGCCTTACAACGCAATCCTGGGAGATGCTGAGGGATTGTCAGACTAAACTGGTAAGCTTCACGCAGGTTTATCCTTCCTCACCCCTTACAAACATGAAATATACAAAAACAGATTGCATGTATGGGTGGGGAGGAGAGACTCAGGATTAGTACTCTGGCTGAGAATTTGCTTCTGACTTGCAAACAGGGAGGGCCAGGGGGGAGGGTGTGTTGAGGACTGGATAGTACAAGTAGGAGTTGTTAAACCTGCAGATCTCTCACTGAGGTGTGTGAAGTGCATTACTCCTCCTTTGCAATATGAGGACAGTGATCACAGCCTCTAATTAGCATACCCTATATACAAAGTGACTTGTAGCCTATTTAAAGACTTCAGAAACTAAAACATAAATCAGTTGCTGGATGACAGTTAATGTGCAGCTAAACATAGCAAACTGCTAGGAATACCTGTTATGTTTATGTAACTTATATGCTTCCAATACATATAATATCTAGCTCAGCCTCCATGCCTCCCAACATGACCCTCTCCAGGAGGGACACAATGCTCTGCTTCTGGACTTCCCTCTTAATTTATGATTGCCATCACCTGTGGTAAAAAACACCTTTCTCATTAGTTTACCAGTTCAAAACAGGTGACGGCAATCAAAAATTAAGAGGGAAGTCCAAGAGCAGAGTAGTTTGTCCCTCCTGGAATAGGTCATGTTAGGAGGTATGACTATAGAGCTCTAATAATGGCATACCTCCGAACTTTAGAAGATTCGGAGAAGATATACTCTTCGCAGCAGAAATTATGGAAGTGTGGCCAATCGGAAAAGGGGTGTGAGCTATAATCACGATCCTTACGTAAGGCCACGCCCCCACTTTTGCCACTGTGGGGGCATAGCTGGTGGCTCTATGAGCTGCTGACCATGCCCCCAGCCAGGGCCGCCGACAGGGGGGTGCTAGGGGTACAACTGTCCCGGGCCCGGCCACTCTGACAGACAGTAGGGCCCGGGCAGCAGCCCACCAGCACCCCCATTCACTTTAGCCCCCCTCACCACTACACAGCGGTGGGCCGCAGGTCCTCTGCAGCCCGCAGCACATAGGCACTTGGACAGTCCCCAGGGCCTGGCTGGATCCTCTTGCTGCACAGCGCACAGGTGCAGCGGGAATGCCGGGTGCCCGCACTGTAAGCTGCGCATGGTGTGACGTCATCGCGCGGCTTAGAGTGCGGGCGCCCAGCATGCCGCAGCCAGATCATGGATGCCAGAGGATTCGGGTGGACCACCACCGCAGCCGCAGGTAAGCTTTTAATACACAGCAGTCAGCGGGAGGGGGTGTTGGTAAGGGAAGGGAATGGGGGGTGTTGGTAGGGGAAGGGAAGGGGGGGTGCCGGGGGAGTGTTGGGGGGGGGGGGGGAATTTGTCAGTCCCGGGCCCCACTATTTCTGGCAGCAGCCCTGCCCCCAGCCCCTTAGGCTGCAGGAATAGACGCTGTGTGCATACGCAGAGCATCTATTCATGAGTGACAGGGGGGATGTAATGGGGTTATCCCTGAATAAACAGTATCAGAAGTAGCCTATCAACATAATGTGACAAGTATGCAAAGCCACAGATATACCTGATACAACTGTGTACAGTATGTAAAATGGTTGTTTTTTTATTTTTTGAAAAATAATATACAGTTACGCTAGACATCAGAGCCCCCTCCTCTCTCATTACATGATGTTCCGCTGCTCTGCCATTCAGTGGCTAGTGTTAGTGAGCAGGAAAACGTCAAGGGGGCCGATCCTCCATGGTCCACTGCTGGCTGAGGATGACTAATGTAGTACCTTGGGTTTTTTAATGGCCAGAATCCCTCTTGGATGGAGGTGGTCAAATAAGTCGACGGGAGCTAACAACAGTTCCAGTAACCCAGTGGCGTAACAATAGCCCCGCAGACCCCGCGGTGCCAATGCCAGGAGCTCACCTGTGGTCGGAGCCCGGGACCCGCAGAAGATTTTTCTGTGGTCCCCGCTCCCCTATCCCCTCCTGGCTTCTGCTTCTAATCTAAACAGACTATCACAAAATGTCCGCCCCATACAGCCTAAAACTGTATAAAACATAAAATCTGCTGTATGGGGGCGGACATTTTGTGATGGTCCAATTTCTTTAGACGCTGGAGCCAGGACAGAGCGGACAGGGGAGCCGGGACCACAGAGAAATCTTCTGTGGGTCCCAGGCTCAGACCACAGGTGAGCTCCCGGCACCTGTGTGGGGTTTAACTGTGGGTTAACTGCGCGGGGAGTTTAACTGCAGGGGGGGGGGGGGGGGCAAATTTTTAGTTACGCCACTGTGAATAAGTAGAATTTATTGTTAGGAATGAATGCAGCACATTCTTGAAAATGTCAGTTGGGAGGCTCACCATAATTGGATGGCCCAATGAAAATCCCCACCCCCCATCTGCCAATAAAAATGACAGAATTCACTGTGCTTCAGGAAGGGGACAGTGATGCAAAATATGTAATTGCACAAAATTTTAGCTTGATGGGGTCAGACTCCATTCCTACCCCCCAAAGTGCAGCATCAGTCTCTTCTCTCTGGGCTCCCTGAGATAAGTATGACCCATTTTGGTAGACCTCCTGGACTGGTTTGGCCTGTCCTACTATAGAGAATTCAGTCCCACGCTAAACTGCTATGTGGCAGATGAATCTCATGATGCATGTTTCCCTGCTATAGTGGCACCAGCTGTAACTATTTCATAAACTAGCACTAGCATCTACAATTTTATGGGTATCTCATGTCAAGGCTGTAGAAAGCAGCTGTGGAAGTAGGCTAGGACATGCAGGCAACTTCTCATCTTCCCAGAGATGCAGAGCTGGCTCTACCATTAGGCAGCTTAAGGCAGTTGCCTAGGGTGATAGGATCTGGGGGGGCGGCACCATGTCTGCCTATCAAAAAATCATTAATGTCTAAGAGGATCCTTGTTGTACTTGTTGCACGCTGTGCAACATCTAAGACCTCACCTCCATACTTTTACTTGAGGCTTATGTCCCTACTTTGCTGCCCCCTCCTCCTTGTACTCTATTGTGGGTGGCAAAGGGAGACCTCCTGTGAAAGCAGGGGACTTGTTCACCTTCCTGGAGAGCTGAGATTACCACCCAATTTTTGGGAGCCTCCGTGCTATTCTGGATTGTTAGGCAAGTATGCCTTAAGGGGTTGGAAAGTGGGTATTGGTGGCAGTATGGGGGGGGGGGGGAGCAGGGATGTCTATCATATGCTGAAATAAACAATAGCTATCATCCAGTAACCACAATAATCTTCCTTTTGCAAATTATCAGAATCCAAATATACGTTACTGGTAAAACACAAAAAAGGGAGAAAAAGGGGACTCTTTTTGTGGGGCACGCTTGAAATAAGATTTGGGAATTTAGTTCAAAAATTAACTTTTATTTGAGAAATAGTTTTCAGAAATTGGGGACGTTAGGGCCTATTTAGCTAGACCAGATTTAAATTCCATTTGGGCAGTGAGCTTTTAAATAATATGCTATGCACTGGAAATTGGTCCGGAGTAGGGACCAATTGGTTGTGTGTGCCTGAGGCAATTTGTTAATTCACAAAATGTCAGGTTTTTCTAAAGAAAAAGTGGGGTTGAATTCCCCAAAGGTAGTAGAGACTGCTTGTGGGAACAGAGTGTGTCTATAGGTTTCACTGTATTTTCTGTCAATCACATACACATTATCCATACATTTAATTTAAAGTATCAGATTACAGCTGTTAATAAATTTCAATTTCATTCTGTCCCCTCTAAATCACATACAATGTTTTGAGGTGTCTCTATTGAAATCTGACATCAGAACATTCCCAGCCAGAAATCTGCTTTCCTTGAGTCTTACAGACATGTAGCGGAGTCAGGATGAGAGATCTTGGCCGGGTGTTATATTCAGGTAGGGACAGAGAAAAGAGATGACAATTCTGATGATGGCAAAATCGACGATTGATTTGCCCTGTTAACTTAATGCATTGCAGGGCAGTGAACTTGTCCAATTTGCCACAGAGAAAATGTCATGGAAATGTAGGACAGAGTAGGGTAAATGATGTAGGGAATGAAATGGAAAGAAAGTAGGTAGCCTTTCCGTGCACATGAGATCACCTTCTGCTGTCATAGAGTCATGCTCCCGCAGAGGACTCAAATGATGAGAGAGGTGATAATATTGCTGTAAAGGCTGGAAAAATACCTAGATATTAATCGGATGGTCACTTCTGCTGTTGGCGTTACCCAGCGCCCGTCGCCCTGTTGTGGGACCTCAGTGCAGGGTCAACTGGGGTCAGTCGCCAATGAGAGTGACCAGAATACCTTTTGGAAGATGCGCTGCTTGAGGGACAGTGGGGTGGCTAATTGTTCCGTGGTACCAGTCGACAGATTGCCGTGTAGCTGCCTGTGCTCTGTAATTCCTAACGGAGGATTGCCGTGCAGAATTCTGGCTGGGAATGTTCTGATGTCAGACTTCAATAGAGACAGTGGCATTCATACCCCTTGCAACATTGTATGTTATTTAGAGGGGACAGAATGAAATCTTATTAACAAATTGCCTCAGGCACACACAACCAATTGGTCCCTCTCCAGTGCATAGCATATTATTTAAAAGCTCACTGCCCAACTGGAATTTAAATCTGGTCTATCGAAATAGGCCCTAACATCCCAAATTTTGTAAAACTATTTCTATAATAAAAGTTAATTTTTAACTTCACAAATCTTATTTCAAGCGTGCCCCACAAAGAGTCCCATTTTGCTCCCTTTTTTCCTTCTACATTATTATTGGACCAACTCTAAAAAACCTCTCCCGTTATTGGGTTATACTCTATAATTATTTGGTTACAGGTTACCCATGCCAAATCTGAGAGGTAATGACCTCGTTATCCCTGCTGGAAGTTGGACTGGATCTGTCACAGCTGGGTTAATCACCTGAGCTGTTCATAAGGCTTTCTGGCCAGCACTACCCTGCCAGTTATAGTCCTCAGTCCTAGTCTGGAGGTCTTGGCTCCTAGTTCCAGAGTGTTCCCGGTCTCAGCCCTTGTATCCAGCATCCTGTGTGCTTCCAGAGCCTCAGCTAGCGTGTTCCTGGTTCCAGTGCCACAGTCCTGCTTGCCTGTCTGTCTGCTGTAGAGCCCCTGGGCTTGTCAATCCTCATCTAAGATAAGTCAGGGGATTCTTGTCTTTTATATTTATCTTTCCGTAGTCACCTTGTGCATTGTTGCATCTCAGCTATTATTATCCTATTTATTACGGTATCTTGTGTATTGTTACACCTGGTCATTTGTATTAGTGTGTCACATTTTGAGCATTGTTGCACTCCTGGAGACTCTGGGGGTACCCCCTCCTATGTGTCTCTCTAGTCAGCTTTCCTTTTGCACTCTCCTCGCCTTGGTGGACACGTTGTTTCACGTAAAGCCTGGCGACATCGGGGTTGGAGCTGGCATAACCAGCTCCTTCGAACGTGGTAAAGGTGAAGACAAGCACCGCACGTGTCCATCAACCACAAGGAGAGGCAACAGAGTCAGGGGTCAGGTTTGGGGGTACCTCCCAGAGTCCTTATAACTGGGCGGCGAGGCCTCCCTTGACCTCCCTCAAAAGCGGTGGGGAAAACCTTCTGCGGAATCCTAAAACCCCTTTAAGTAAAACAATAATCTCTAATCATTTTCCATAATACTTTCAACGATAACAACTTTCAAGCAATAATTCTCTCCATACTACACTGGTATACCAGGCATATATGAGCCAGAGAAAGCAGAAGCTTTAGATTAATATGCATTCACCAAGGTCCATCAATACTGTCAAAGCATTTCTTCACCCCACTGGCGCTATCTCTCTGACTGGTTTCATCATCTCCTCCGCAACACATCCAGTGAAAACAACTCACCGGCCATGGTTCTTTCCATATGACACTAGTGAACCAGGCATACACCTGCAATAGAAGATGGAGGAGTTAAATTGACATGCATTCACTTCTCTTACCTGACCAGCGAGCAGCGACATCACCTTCCTCATGAATAGATCCTTTGGCATCCTGGTATGCCTTTCTTCTCCGCATGGGCGCTCTCTCTCTCTGACTGGTCTTGTGGGGATAACCCAGCTCCAAAGACGAGGTCCTACCCTCCCAAAGCCGTCTATACCGTTTTTTGGGAGCAGGGGTGTAAGGGTTCTGGGAGTGTCCCCGCCGACCTACCTCCGTTGCCTCAGACTGGAGTTGGCGGGCGCGTGCAGAACTAGGCTTCGCCAATAATAGCCGCGTTCGAAGGAGACAGTTAGTCTGTCTCCAACCCCGATGCCACCTGGTCTTAAGAGTGACAACGCGCCCACCAAGACCAGGAGAGAGCAAGGGGACAAGCTAACTAATACCCTATGTCGGGGAACTCCCAGAAACCCAAAAGAAATACGGGCTGAGCAGGTGACACTGACTGGTAACAATGCAAGTGGGATGATATACAATGAAATGGCAACAATGCTAATGAGATGTTATATAATGAAATGGCAACAATGCTAATGAGATGTTATATAAAGAAATGACTATCATGCCCAGTGACACCATGTGTCAAAATTGCGTAAGGAGAAAGACAGGGTAACCCCTGACTTATCTGAGAAGATGACGGAGTCCCAGACCACCACTTGCAGATCTCTTGGGCAGATGAGTGTACAGCCGGGCAGACAAGCTGAATCCCAGACACAGCAGGACCAAACCAGGCAGGGCAGGACAGGCGTGGAGCAATAGGAAGGCTCCCAACAGGAACCAGGACCACACTCTGACATAGGCTGACAGAACGCTGACTGAAGCAGGACAGAGTGGACTACAAAGAACTGAACAATGCAACTGAATACTATAACTGGCACCGGAGTGTGTGAGCAGAGAGTCTTTATAGTGAGCACAATGTGGTGCTGATTACACATTGCCTAAAGGTGTGCACTGCAGGCTAGGAGCCTAATCAAGACACCTGAGTCCAGAACACACAGTACTGGAAGTGAGCTGCAATGGCCCAGGCTGACCACTGGATGCCACCAGCGAGTAAACACACACACACAGGCTGGGATAAACCCAGGGAGCAGAATCCAGGGAGAACATGAAACTACACACAGAATATGTGAATCTGCGCATAACACAGATCCGCTGGAGGCGGATCCTAACAGTACCCCCCCTTGAAGAGGGGTCAAGGGACCCCAATACCAGGTTCTCCACTACATGGAGAATACCAAACCCTGGAATGGGGGTATCAACCAACAAACAGGAACAAGCTGTGACTGCAGCTTGTAACACTGCCCCCCTCTCAAAGGTGGCCTTCGGACACCACAAGACCAGACAAACAGATATGACAAACAGGACAAGCAAAAGGTCAGTGCATATACTTCTTTTTCCTTCTCTTAGAATGTTTGGTACGAGAAGATGTCCCTGGTCTTAAACAGGCTTCTTCATAAACCATAGGGCCTGTATACACCGGATACCCATCAATCTCAGACACAAATTCTGAGTCTGAATCTGAGAAAGCATCAAACCTGGATACCAGCGCTCTAGGTGGTAATAATTCAGGAAGACCTTTGTAAGAGGGAGACAAAAAGGCACACCCAGCGGAAATAGCTATGGGCTGGGCCTTTTGCACTGACTGGCTCGAGTGCTTCACTGGGATAGTGGCACCATTGACCTCACATGAGAACCTTGAGGCTGTGACTTTAGGGACCCCCTTAGAGGTTATGGCCTTCAGCATCTCCTGTAGCTCCAAGACCAGTGAGAGCCCCCCTGAAACAGTGGCCTTAGGAACCTCGGCAGAGGCAGTGACTAACTGTGGCTGTGGGCCCCCACTTGGGGCTACCATATGTGGTTGTGGGCCCCCACTTGGGGCTACCAACTGAGGCTGTGGGCCCCCACTTGGGGCTACCAACTGAGGCTGTGGGCCCCCACTTGGGGCTACCAACTGAGGCTGTGGGCCCCCACTTGGGGCTACCAACTGTGACTGTGGGCCCCCACTTGGGGCTACCAACTGTGACTGTGGGCCCCCACTTGGGGCTACAAACTGTGACTGTGGGCCCCCACTTGGGGCTACAAACTGTGACTGTGGGCCCCCACTTGGGGCTACAAACTGAGGCTTCGGGCCCCCACTTGGGGCTACAAACTGAGGCTTCGGGCCCCCACTCGGGGCTGCGGCCTCCGGGCCCCCACTCGGGGCTGCGGCCTCCGGCATCTGACCGGCTCGGCGGGCCCCCGGCGTCAGACCGGCTCTCCGGGCCCCCGGCATCAGACCGGCTCACCGGGCCCCCGGCATCTGACCAACTCGGCGGGCCCCCGGCATCTGACCAGCTCGGCGGGCCCCCGGCATCTGACCAGCTCGGCGGGCCCCCGGCATCAGACTGACTCGGCGGGCCCCCGGCATCAGACTGACTCGGCGGGCCCCCGGCATCAGACTGACTCGGCGGGCCCCCGGCATCAGACTGACTCGGCGGGCCCCCGGCATCAGACTGACTCGGCGGGCCCCCGGCATCAGACTGGCTCGGCGGGCCCCCGGCATCTGAGTCAATCACCTGGGCTTTCCTCTTAAGGGTTTGCAACTCTGGCTTAATGTTAGCAGAAATACCATCATGCGGGGAGCACCTCCTCTGCTGATTCTTAAACTCAAAATGAGGTCTCCCAGCACTTAGACCAACGGTATTAAACAGAGTGCTTTTACTGGGAGACTCAGAGCGCTCCTCTGCCACAGTGAAGACAGGCATAGATCTGACAACCTGCCCTGACTTGGCCAGAGGAGACACCCTATCGCCACCACCAAGCCTGCACAATCCGCAAGCCTGGAGATAGTGGCCTGAATCTCCACAGTACAAGCATAAATTCAGGTCTCTACGCCGCTGACGCTCCTCCAGCGAAAGTTTTGGCCGTAGAACACTTTTATGCTTCTCCTGAACCTCCGGGTTTATGGACTCGCTGCCTAATAACTCTTTAGACAGGGTCTCATTAGGGGCTGAATTAACCCCAGTGACCTCGGGAAGGATCAGAAATATTTCAGTGAGGAGTTTTTGCAGCTGCAGTAGGGACTGCTGCAAAATCTCCAACCGCCCAGATTTAAAGGTATTAAACGCCAGATTTAGGGCCGCTAATGACTCTTGCATGGCCTGCATGATATGGCCGTGCAAGGTTACTGTGCAAAAAGACTATGACACAACAACTGAGACAGGGCAAAAAATACTGTGACAAGACAAGACTGTGACAAGGCAAAAAAAAACTGCTGGACTGAGAGGGCAGAACTCAGCTCCAGAGTTTATCTGTTATGGCCAGTTATAATGTAAGGGTTCTGGGAGTGTCCCCGCCGACCTACCTCCGTTGCCTCAGACTGGAGTTGGCGGGCGCGTGCAGAACTAGGCTTCGCCAATAATAGCCGCGTTCGAAGGAGACAGTTAGTCTGTCTCCAACCCCGATGCCACCTGGTCTTAAGAGTGACAACGCGCCCACCAAGACCAGGAGAGAGCAAGGGGACAAGCTAACTAATACCCTATGTCGGGGAACTCCCAGAAACCCAAAAGAAATACGGGCTGAGCAGGTGACACTGACTGGTAACAATGCAAGTGGGATGATATACAATGAAATGGCAACAATGCTAATGAGATGTTATATAATGAAATGGCAACAATGCTAATGAGATGTTATATAAAGAAATGACTATCATGCCCAGTGACACCATGTGTCAAAACTGCGTAAGGAGAAAGACAGGGTAACCCCTGACTTATCTGAGAAGATGACGGAGTCCCAGACCACCACTTGCAGATCTCTTGGGCAGATGAGTGTACAGCCGGGCAGACAAGCTGAATCCCAGACACAGCAGGACCAAACCAGGCAGGGCAGGACAGGCGTGGAGCAATAGGAAGGCTCCCAACAGGAACCAGGACCAGGAACACACTCTGACATAGGCTGACAGAACGCTGACTGAAGCAGGACAGAGTGGACTACAAAGAACTGAACAATGCAACTGAATACTATAACTGGCACCGGAGTGTGTGAGCAGAGAGTCTTTATAGTGAGCACAATGTGGTGCTGATTACACATTGCCTAAAGGTGTGCACTGCAGGCTAGGAGCCTAATCAAGACACCTGAGTCCAGAACACACAGTACTGGAAGTGAGCTGCAATGGCCCAGGCTGACCACTGGATGCCACCAGCGAGTAAACACACACACACAGGCTGGGATAAACCCAGGGAGCAGAATCCAGGGAGAACATGAAACTACACACAGAATATGTGAATCTGCGCATAACACAGATCCGCTGGAGGCGGATCCTAACAGTACCCCCCCTTGAAGAGGGGTCAAGGGACCCCAATACCAGGTTCTCCACTACATGGAGAATACCAAACCCTGGAATGGGGGTATCAACCAACAAACAGGAACAAGCTGTGACTGCAGCTTGTAACAAGGGGTAGCTTAATTCTTTGTAAACTCTACCTGCAACATTTAAACTAATTGCTTTTTATAATATCTATGGCAAATGAAAAATGTCAAATAAGAAAACTACAATATTTGAATGTATTCAAAATTGCATAACATATGAGTGTAGCTGGTGTTACCTTACTTGTATTAGGTGACTGGCCAGTAAGCAAGGAGCAATCCACACACACTCATCCAGACGGACACCTGCAAAATAAAGTTGAGAATTTCGATTGACATGCGTTCGCTGTCTTACCTGACCAAGGTCCAGTGACATGGTATTTCTTGCAACACAATCCTCTGGAGTCCAGGTATGTGTTTCTTCTCCCCACCGGCACTTTCTCTCTGACTATTTTCATGTTCTTCTCTAGAAAACATCCAGTGAGGACAACTCACCGGCTACAGTTCCTTCCCTATTGCGCCAGTAAATCAGGAGTATACCTTTAATAGAAAGCAGAGGAGTTAGATTGATATGCATTTACTTCCTTACCTGACCAAAGGTCCAGTGACACTGTCTTCATCGTGTCACAATCACTTTATGTCCAGGTGTGTGTTTCTTCATCCCATTGGAATTTTCTCCCTGACTGATCTCATAATCTCTTTTAGATCACATTCCGCGATGACAACTCAATGGCCACATTTCCTTCCATATGGCACCAGTGAACCAGTGGTACATCTGCAAGAGAAAGCAGAGGCAATAGATTGATATGGATTCACTGTCTTACCTGGCCAAAGTCCATCAACACTTTTTTCATCTCATCACAATCTCTTGGCATCCAGGGAAACATTTCTTCTCCACATGGGTGCTCTCTCCCTAACTGGTTTCATCATCTTCTCCACAACACATCCAGTGAAAACAACTCACGGCCTTTCTATATGGCACTAGTGAACCCAGCATACACCTGCAATGGAAAACGGAGGAGTTAAATTGACATGCATTCACTCCTCTTACCTCACCAGCGAAAAGCGACGTCGTCTTCCTCATGAATAGATCCCTTGGCTTCCAGGTATTTGTTTCTTCTCCGCATGGGCGCTCTCTCCCTGACTGGTCTTGTGGGGATACCCCAGCTCCAAAGAAGAGGTTCTACCCTCCCAAAGCCCTTTATACCTCTTTTTGGGAGCAGGGGTAGCTTAAATCCTAGTAACCTCTACCTGCAACATTTAAACAGTGCTTTTTTATTAATCTATGGCTAATGAAAAATGTAAAGTAAATAAGAAAAATACAATATTTGAATATACAGTATTCAAAATTGCATAACATATGATTGTAGCTGGTGTTACCTTGCCTGTATCAGGTGACTGGCCAGTAGACGAGGATCTTTGCACCCACAGTCATCCAGATGCATCAACTACAAAATAAAGCAGAGAATTTAGGGCCTTATTCTAGTTCACTCTTTCTGACAAAATCCTTCTTAGATGGACAAAACCATGTGCACTGCAGGGGGGGCAGATGTAAAATGTGCAGAGAGAATTAGATTTGGGTGAGTTATTTTGTTTCTGTGCAGGGTAAATACTGACTGCTTTATTTTTACACTGCAATATAGATCTCACTTTGAAGTAAAACCCCACCCAAATCTAATTCTCTCTGCACATTTTACATCTGCCCCCCCTGCAGTGCACATTTTTTTTGTCCATCTAAGAAGGATTTTGGCAGAAAGAGTGAACTAGAATAAGGCCCTTAGTCTTAACTGACAAAGGTCCAGCGACATTGTCTTCCTTGCAACACAATCCTTTGGCGTCTAGGTATGTGTTTCTTCTCCCCACTGGCACCCTCCAGGGGCAGATTGGCCATTATACCTACCGGGAACTTTCCCGGTAGGCCGACACTGCAGAGGCTACCGCCGCCGAAGGTTGCGCATGCGCAAAGCCACAGTCACTGACAAGCATTACAGTGACAGCCTGGGGGCCTGGGCTGAGGCCGGGGCTGCTCAATCGCTCATTGGCAGTCCTTTTGTGCGGCCCCGCCTCCACCGCCTGTCATTGGTGGATGTCACTGTCAGTGGCTGCCGTCAGAGTCTCCTCCCGCCCGCTGTTCTGTCCACTGCACTGCCTGCCTGCCCCATAGCTCCACCATGCGCGACTATGCTGCGCTCCGCCCATGCATTTCTGGGCTATCGAGTAGGGAGGGACGCCGGAGGAGAAGAGCGGGGTCCCAGCAACAGGACTGAGGTACTCACGTGGGGAGCTATGGAGGCACCAATGAAGTCGGCGCCTCTGCAACTGCTGCTAGGACTCTGGGAGGAGGAAGAAGGAAGGAGAAGCCAGCCGTGTGTGGAAACCTAGCACTGTGCTGTGTGTAGAGGAGCTGTGCCTCCAGAGCAGGGGGTGGGGGTGTCGCCAATGTCCTCTGTGTTATATGGGAAGGGGGGTCACTGATGCCCTATTTTCTCTGTCATATATGGGGGTCACTGTTGTGCTGTCTGTATTATATGGCTGCAATGTTTTTCTCTATATGGATCCCTATAGAAAGCTTGCAGCAGGGCCCTCCTACCTCCAAGTCTGTCTGTTGTTACCCAGTTTGTTTATCTCTGTCTGCAATTGTAAATCTGCTGCGCTAGCAGATTCCGTTAGTGTCTTATATAGCGCAGCAGATTCCGTTAGTGTTTTATATAGCGCAGCAGATTCCGTTAGTGTCTTATATAGCGCAGCAGATTCCGTTAGTGTCTTATATAGTGCAGCAGATTCCGTTAGTGTCTTATATAGCGCAGCAGATTCCGTTACAGTGTCTTATATAGCGCAGCAGATTCCATTAGTGTCTTATATAGCGCAGCAGATTCCGTTAGTGTCTTATATAGCGCAGCAGATTCCGTTACAGTGTCTTATATAGCGCAGCAGATTCCGTTACAGTGTCTTATATAGCGCAGCAGATTCCGTTACAGTGTCTTATATAGAGCAGCAGATTCCGTTACAGCGTCTTATATAGCGCAGCAGATTCCGTTACAGCGTCTTATATAGCGCAGCAGATTCCGTTACAGTGGCCCTTATTCTGATCGGTGCGTACTTTCCCGTATTCTTACGTAGCGGTCCGCACGCCACGCTGTGCGGACATCGTCCGTAGAAACGCCCACCGGTCCTCCGCATTCGGACGGACTCACTCTTTAAGAACAGGGCGTGTTTACGGACGACATCCAAACCATGCGTGTGCGGTGGACACACACAAATTCTGCACGGTCTTACAGCGTATGCACGGTCTTACCGCGTCAGAACGGACGGGAACCTGCCCGTACGCACCGATGTGGTGTATTTACGCACAAATCACCACCACTCTTATCTGAATCCCCAAAGCGATCACATGACACACTTAGGCAATTAGCCAACCTCATTGAAAAGGGATTGTTTATCCTGGTCATCTATTATTTATCTAATTGATAATTAAACACTTAAAACCACTTTACATTAACCCTAACATTCCCTTTAAATCACTGCTATGCAATAAAAACATCTATGTACTGTATATACCTTTTGCACCTTACATAACTAAACATCAATATTTTTACTTATTTCGGTATATTTATACTTAAACTGTAAAATAATAAAATAACACACAGACCACTTCGTACTTAAACTGAAAAATTTAGGTACTTATGTAATATCTGGGCTCCCGTTTTTCTTATGAGACCGCGTCCGCTCGCCACGCTTTGGGCACGGTGGCTCGCTGCGCTCGCCACACTATATAAAATTAACTCCATGCGTAGTTGGATAGTGCATTTAACATGGGAGTCCAGATAATACATAAGTACCAAAATTTATTTACTTAAAAAAAAAAAAAATTTAATTAATCCAGCAGGAGGTCGCACAGGTCCTGTTTGTGGGCCGCCATCTGCATGAGGTCCTGCCGCTGCCTCATGAGGGCCCCTCTTACACCCTGGCCTTCTTCCGGGTCATCTGTGGGCATGTGAAAGGGGGTTCAACATTAATTATGCTACTCAGGTACACCTTGTACAGTCAATCCTAAATACCTACAGCATGAGAAATCATACATACAAACAATTACATAGCCAATACTGTATCTAAAGGCAGAAAATATATGATGCTGCCACACACACACACACACACACACACACTGGCTTACACAACAGAATATGTGACTCATAAACTTCACAATGAATCTATCAAAATCACAACAACACTTGAGCCTCACTCACACTTCTCCTGCCAAAACACTCACCAATCTACTAGAAAGCTACACCCACTACAACATGCCACATTTAGCCATACATATATACCTGCATGTCACTGCTTAATAGCTAAACTGTATGATAGATAGATAGATAGATAGATAGATAGATAGATAGATAGATAGATAGATAGATAGATAGATAGATAGATAGATAGATAGATAGAGAGAGAGATAGAGAGAGAATAGATACCACATTAAAAGGCTAGGCTAGTCCCTCTACCCATTACTTCATGATTCCTTGTCACATTGCCAGATAGGTGAAAGTGCAGCACTAATCTGCTTCCATACACCAAACAATTTCTAAGGGCAATCCATCCTACATAATACCTTTCACAAATACATGGCAACAACACGGGCCCACTGGCTAGAGGGGGGCCCAGGGGAACTGGACACTTGGGACTCCATTATAAATCAGGGCTGCCCATATTCCATTGATGTTTTATTGTTGCTTCTATACAAAGACCCTCCAGAAATAAACACTCATCACCTACATGAGCCTCCACATTGCACGTTTGCAGCATGGCCCTATAAGGCCAAAGTGTGTCTGTTGTTTTCCATTTGTTTGGACTACTCTTTACTATATTCTAGCAAAATGTCATCAGCTGTGCAACATAACAAACTGTAGCTAAGTCAGTAATGAGGCATTACGTCTACTTACCCCTGCCAGGCAGCTCCACCAGCTCTTCTTCCTCCAGATTTGGAGGTGGTGGGAAATCCTGGAGGGGTAGGCCGAGCTCCTCCTCTTGGTACACGGGGGGGGGGGGAAGGTAGACAGTGGAGGTTGGTGAGTGGCTAGGGGGAGGGGTGTGTGTAGGGGTGGTGGAGGTGAGGTATTCCACCTCATGGCGGCCCTCAACCTCCTCCTCCTCCATCTCCACCTGTCCCGCCTCCTCCACCCCCACCTGGCCCTCCACTTCTACCTCCTGGCCTACCTCCTGGGCCTCCTCTCTGGCCTCCTCTCTGGCCTCCTCTCTGGCCTGTCTGGCTCTCTCCCGCGCTGTGGGTTAAACAAACAAAATGGTTGAGTGTCATTTGACATTCTAATCACTATAACAAGTACATATCATAACCACATTATAGATGTGTTATATATCACACATATAGTATATGGCATTTCTATGTCATCAACACCCAATTGACATCATGTAATATTAATATTAAATAATGTGAAAATGATAACATTCACTGGGCCAGATGCACTAAGCTTCAAAAGTGATAAAATGGAGAGTGATAAACAGGCAGCCAATCAGCTCATACCTGCCATGTCACAGACTGTATTTGAAAAATGTCAGGTAGGAGCTGATTGGCTGGCTGTTTATTACTCTCCATTTTAACAATTTTGAAGCTTAGAGAATCTGGCCCACTGTCAATTATGTGTATTTTGCGAAAATACTTACAGCGTTGAAGATGCCGCCTCAAAGCCTGCAGCCGCTCCGGCTGCCGCCTCCGCAGGTCGGACCATCGCCTCTCCAATTGGGCGATGGTCCTTCGCACATTAGTGCGGGCGAATATGCGGCGCCGGGCTGCAACATATGCCCGGCGCTTGTCACTATTTGATATGTAGGGGCCTGCCTGCCCCAGCCTCCTCTCCATCACTGCCACCAGCGCTAGCAGCTCCGCAGTGGAGAAGGGTGGTGCTCGCTGGTAGGCAGCCATTTTAGCAATGGCACATGAAAATACTTCCTGTCGTGTGATTGGTTGTTAACTTTACTATTTGGTATTAACTTTATTATCCATATTGACATGGACATTGTGTATGCGCCCAACAATCGGCGAAAACATCACACCGCCAAGCAACGCGTGCTATAGCTTGGCATCGCTTAGCTGTACTTCGCATTACTTACTGTATGCATTTATGTGTATGCGTACATTTATGAGAAAAAACACATACACATACTAGCACTTCTCCTGACTATACCATTATATTGGAATCCTGCCTGCCTGCCTGGCTGCCTAGCTCCTACTGAAAATATATTTAAAAATAAACACCCCCAAAAAAAAAAAAAATACATATATATATATATATATATATATATATATATATATATATATACATATATATATATATATATATATATATATATATATATATATATATATATATATATATATATATATATGATAATAAATATTACATCTACAAATAAAATAATCACCCCCACATCCCACACATACATGGTGAAAAAAGTATGAAATTCAATGTACTCACCAGACATGGATGATAAGGTCAGCTAAAATAATGGAAGCATAAAATACATTTTCAAATCTATGTACAAGGTATAAGTGTGACCTGCAATATTGGTCTTAAACCAATACACCTCAAACATAATACGTAGTGCTATTGCTATTGGCATTAAGAGGCCATGCTGCCTAATGATCTGTATTGTGCCAGGGTCTAAGGTAAGCTCTCCCATGACCATGGGAGAGCTTACCCAAGACCCTGGCACAATACAGATCTGGAGACAAATGAATCTAGCAGCAAACCACGATTTATAGGCCTAGCACATGTGTTGTGCATGACATCAGTGATGACTATTGCATGAATTGTGGCCTGGATTTCCAAATGGATTGGGTTACTTACATTTTTAGGACAATCTCAACAATAGCACAGTACTAATGACCATTCACAGATAGCATTTATCATTTCATAACGTTGGAGGTGGCCAATATAGCAAATCTTACAACAGTTCACCTAAATAAGACTTTGAAGGTACGCCAGGTTTTGCACAATCGAATTGCCGCTACTATGGGCCGCACAAACAGCCCGGCGTACGCTGCCGTACGTGACGCTGCCGCACGGAACGCAGGGTGTCGCTGATGTACGCCAATTACATAAATAGTATTTAAAGTTGTGCTAGAAAGGCCAAAAGTTGTTGCAAATATGGCTGGATCTCTATCTGAGGAAGAGCAGGAGTGCCAGGACCTGTTTGCCCGCATGGACTCCAGCACCTCCTATGTCCCCCTCAACACAGACCAGCCAGTGGGAGAAGAGCAGCCAGATGGGCCATCTACATCAGGCCAATCGGCAGCTGGCCCATCTTCAGCCTCAGCAGAATCATTGGGAACACAACAGGTGGCTTCCCAACAGAGTAGCCTGGCCAGCACTTCAAGTACAGCGACAGGTGGCCGTGGCCGAAAGAGGCCAACAGAGGAACCAAGCAGCAGAAACATGGCATTCGAAGCGCAGGAGCTTGCCATCCTGGTACCCCGCGCACGGGATTGGATTGAGTGTCCACAGGACAGGTTGACACACACAAGGAGATGGAAGATTTGGGAGGACATAACTGCGGAAATTAATGCGGTAGCTCCACAAGTTCGTGAGGCGGAGCACGTTAAGAAGAGGCAAGTTCATGTGTGTTACATTTGAGCAGTACAAGACCAGTAATGTTTACATTACATGTTAGATGGAGTTGGTCAATGGCCGGTCACGTTGCCTGGAGCCACGGACATGATTGCCATGTCATTTAATCGATAGTTATTGTAGGGTGAGTGTGAGTGTATCTTCTAAGGGTTGGTTTTCGATTTAAATATTATGTAAGTTTGGTGTAATGAAGCACATGTTGTAATCAGATGCAGATTGCAATGGGTGCTACAGCAAACATGAGGAGTGACATGTAGTAATATGTAAACTTTGATTGCAGGTGGCACGACTTCAAAACCAACCTCAAGAAGAAATTGACCAAGCGGTGGGAACACAGCCACACCTCTGGGGCTGGCCCCATGCCAGGCCGGCTGAAGCTCACCCCCCTGGAGGAGATGGCAGAGTACTGCATTGCAGTAGAGGAGGTCCGGGGGGTGAGCAACATGGATAGCGAGGCCCCAGCGGAAGTCTTTGCTGCTTTTGTTGAAGGTAATTATTTGGCATGCCATAAGTAGTTGGTACTAATTTTCTTGGAATGTGTTGTAATTGAAATTTTCTCTTTCACCAGCATCCCCACCGCTTGGTGAAGAATGTCTTGAGGAGGTGGAGGAGTCTGTGCCACCTGCCACCAGTGCCAGGCACGTGCAGCAGCAGCAGCCACCGGCCAACCCCGATTACGACAGGTGGGTGCAGGTGCTTGGCCACATTCACCAGCAGGGAGACTTGGCATCAGAGCGGATGCGTAGGACCGAGGAGGTCATGCAGGGTTTGGTCACCACCCAGCAGACAATAGCTGGGAGCCTGCAGGCTATGGCTGAGGCCCAGCAATCAATTGCTGCAAGCCTGCAGGTTCTGGCAGATCAAGCCCTGCGCCAAAATGACCTCCTCCTCCACCATAATGAGCTTATGGTGGAGCTAGTTTCCAGCAATAGGGTCCTAATGTCATCCGTTTCTGGTGCATTCCCACCAGCAGCACTCCCTGCTGGCCGAGGGGGAACACCATCCCCCCCCTCACCAGCATCTGCTCCACCTGGCCCACCATCTGATCGTGGCCGTGGCCGTGGCCGAAGAGCTGCTGCACGTGGCAAGGAGCCTACCAGAGCCAAACGTGCCCGCAAATGAACTTGTGTCCGCATTAATCTCCACCCTCATGTCTTCCCAAATCTTTCATTGAGCTGTGTGTGTCAGCTTCCTGTGTCCAATCCCGTGCAGAGGGTACCCACATTTGCCCTCGTTTTGAATGTGTTGTTTGGTTCCCCTGTTGGCCTCTTTCGGCTACCATTACTGTCTGCTGTACTTGAAGTGTTGGTGCTATACTTTTGTTGTGAAGCCACCTGATGTTTTCCTAATGATTCTGATGTGGTTCTGTATGTCACAAATTCATTTATTTAATATATATTATTTTTGTACATTCCTGGCATGGTACCTTTTATTTTGTTACGGTTTCCATTTTATTTTTAAATTTATTGTAATAAATGTATATTTGTATCCCCAAATGTGTGGTTTAATTGTTACATGTAGAAGTGACATGTCTATTTCTATTATTGATAGTAAGTTCTGTCCATTGGTTGCAGTGTAAAAGTGTGTGAAAACTGCAGCATATATGTGTGTGTTTAGTAATGGTCCATTTAAGCTGCAATGGTTCCAATTGAAGCACTGACAAGCGTGTAATTAATGAGTAAAGGAGTGGATTGTATTGTTTTCAGCTGACATTGGTTGAGGTGCGGCCGTCCTGATTAGGCGTAGCGATTGCCTAGCGCATGAACGAGTGGTGTCCGCAAAGCAATACTTGCTTATGAACACCGCATATTTCAAGCCTTATTGTTCGCGTGCATTCGGTGTGCTGTCCGAATGCACGCCTACCAGAATTCGTGCACTCCCCCGTGTCCGCCCATGTTTACGCCCAGTTTAGCCCACTTTGAAACTACGCCCTTGTGTATTTCCGAATGACGCCTATAATACGCCCATATTTCCCGAATGATTGCGGTGCACATTTCTGTACGTATTGGCGAGTACAAGTACGGAGACCATGCGTGGCACATGCGCATAGCGTTCCCCACGCATGCGCAGACGGCTAAAAAACGCCATCCGTAAGAATTCGGGAAAGTACGCACAGACCAGAATAAGGCCCAGTGTCTTATATAGCGCAGCAGATTCCGTTACAGTGTCTTATATAGCGCAGCAGATTCCATTACAGCAGGGCTGGGCAATTGCGGCCCTCCAGATGTTGAGGAACTACACATCCCAGGATGCTTTGCATTAGTTTTGCTATGTGGCCATGCTGAAACTGATGCAAGGCATGCTGGGATGTGTAGTTCCTCAACATCTGGAGGGCCGCAATTGCCCAGCCCTGCGTTACAGTGTCTTATATAGTGCAGCAGATTCCGTTACAGTGTCTTATATAGCGCAGCAGATTCCGTTACAGTGTCTTATATAGCGCAGCAGATTCTGTTACAGCGCATTATATAGCGCAGCAGATTCCATTACAGTGCCTTATATAGCGCAGCAGATTCCGTTACAGTGTCTTCTATAGCACAGCAGATTCCGTTACAGTGTCTTATATAGCGCAGCAGATTCCGTTACAGTGTCTTATATAGCGCAGCAGATTCCGTTACAGTGTCTTATATAGCGCAGCAGATTCCGTTACAGTGTCTTCTATAGCGCAGCAGATTCCGATACAGTGTCTTATATAGCGCAGCAGGTTCCGTTACAGTGTCTTATATAGCGCAGCAGATTCCGATACAGTGTCTTATATAGCGCAGCAGATTCCGTTACAGTGTCTTATATAGAGCAGTAGATTCCGTTACAGCGTCTTATATAGCACAGCAGATTCCGTTACAGCGTCTTATATAGCGCAGCAGATTCCGTTACAGTGTCTTATATAGTGCAGCAGATTCCGTTACAGTGTCTTATATAGCGCAGCAGATTCCGTTACAGTGTCTTATATAGTGCAGCAGATTCTATTATAGCGTATTATATAGCGCAGCAGATTCCATTACAATGCCTTATATAGCGCAGCAGATTCCGTTACAGTGTCTTATATAGCGCAGCAGATTCCGTTACAGTGTCTTATATAGCGCAGCAGATTCCGTTAAAGTGTCTTATATAGCGCAGCAGATTCCGTTACAGTGTCTTATATAGCGCAGCAGATTCCGTTAGTGTCTTATATAGCGCAGCAGATTCCATTACAGTGTCTTATATAGCGCAGCAGATTCTGTTATAGCGTATTATATAGCGCAGCAGGTTCCATTTCAGTGTCTTATATAGCGCAGCAGATTCCGTTACAGTGTCTTATATAGTGCAGCAGATTCTGTTATAGTGTATTATATAGCGCAGCAGGTTCCATTACAGTGCTTTATATAGCGCAGCAGATTCCGTTACAGTGTCTTATATAGCGCAGCAGATTCCGTTACAGTGTCTTATATAGCTCAGCAGATTCCGTTACAGTTTCTTATATAGCGCAGCAGATTCCATTTCAGTGTCTTATATAGCGCAGCAGATTCCGATACAGTGTCTTATATAGCGAAGCAGATTCCATTTCAGTGTCTTATATAGCGCAGCAGGTTCCGTTACAGTGTCTTATATAGCGCAGCAGATTCTGTTACAGTGTCTTATATAGCGCAGCAGGTTCCGTTACAGTGTCTTATATAGCGCAGCAGATTCTGTTACAGTGTCTTATATAGCCATTTCAGGCTGCTCACAGGGTGATTGGCACCCTGTGGATGTCTGGGGGCAGTTACTCTTGGAGTGTCCCAGAAAACGCAGGTGTTCCCCGTTAGGAGGAAGCGGCCTCCTTCTCCCCCATGGCAATAGCTTTGCTGAGTAAGTTTTGTGATCTGGTCTGAATCGGGACCAAGGGGATGACTTTTCAAAGGCATAGTTTCACTTTGGCATGAACATATAAGGTAAAACCAAAAAATGTTTTAGCTATCTAAAATAGTTTTTGTTTTAAAATATTTTTATATGTAGACTTTTTGGGGTTTATTTACTAAGATGGGAGTTCTACAGAAGGTGGTATGTTTCTATGGGCATCCAATCAGATTCAACCTATTATCTTCTAGATTCTAGGTAAATAAATAAGAAGTAGTTTCTGGTTGGTTGCTATGGGCAGCATCCCATCTTCAATAGAGCTCCCAACTTAGTTTTTTTATCGTTTAATTTTTTCTTGTTATAACGTCACTTTAAAATGGTTAAATGTGGACACCACCTATGCCCTCCACAGATAGCCACACCCCCTGCATAGAACACACAACGCACTGGCCACATCCCCTGCAGAGGCACACAATTGGCCCTTCATAAATTTCAGCTCCATGCCCATACAGACCTTAATCTGGCACATGACCTGGGCGGCCGCTGATCGTCGCCGGCCGGCCCGGGGACTCGTTTTTATTTTATATAATATACAAGTTACAACATATATGGGCTGGAGAGAAGGTGGGACAGTATCCGCATCCAGTAGCAGGCAGGGCACTGTTTGCTGGGGAGTGCACTGGGAGTAGGGGGGCAGCAGACTCTGGAGTGACAGTCTCACTCTGAGTCTGTGATTATATGTGCCTCAGGACGTCATGACATCACCGCGCACATTACAAGCGGCGCAAACTGTGCTGGGGCAGGGTGGGAGGAGGAGAACGGGAGAACTTGAATCCTGTGTTGGAGTCCTCAGTCGTGGCTCCTGCTGTCCTGCTCCCCTGGGTCTCCCCTGAGTAAGGCTACAGTTCCTTTCCAATTTAACAGGGAACCAGTAGTACATGTTAAATAGAAAGCAGAGGAGTTAGATTGATATGCATTCACTTCTTTACCTGACCAAATGTCCAGTGACACTGTCTTCATTGTCCATGTCCAGGTGTGTGTTTCTTCGTCCCATTGGCATTCTCTCCTTGACTGATCTCATAATCTCTTTTAGATTATATCCAGCAATGACAACTCAACGGCCATATTTTCTTCCATATGGCACCAGTGAAACAGGCATACACCTGCAATTGAAAGCAGAGGCATTAGATTGATATGGATTTACTGTCTTACCTGGCCAAAGTCCAGTGTCACTGTTTTCATCTCGTAACAATTTCTTGGATCCAGGTAGGTTTGCTTCTTTTCCCTATGGGTGCTCTCTCCCTGACTAGTCTATTCTTCTTCTCCATAACACTTCCAGCGATGACAATTTTTCAGCAAAAATTATCTTAATACTATACTGGTATACCAGACCACCATCTGCTAGAGAAAGCACAAGCGTTAGATGAACATGCATTCACCAAGGTCCATCAACACTGTCTTCCTCGCAGCACAATCCATTGGCTTTCAGGTATGCATGTCTTCTCCCAATTGGCGCTTTCCATCTGACTGGTTTCATCATCTTCTCCACAAAATCTCCAGCAACGACAACTCGATGGCTATGGTTCTCTGCATACTGCACCAGTGTACCATGAGAATACCTATACCAGAAAGCAGAGAAGTTAGATTGACATGCTTTCACTATCTGATTAGCTTCCTTTTACATTTTATGTTTTTTCACCTTGGACAATGACGTTTTTCTTATTATGATTATTATTATTATGCTTTATTTATGTTGCGATACATGGAGTATAAAAAACGTTAATAAGTACTGAATCAGGAACAGTAAGAAATGTATGATAAAAGTGCAATATATTCACAGTAAAAAAAAATGCAGAACATGAACTACAGTACAAGAGTTATACATTTCTGAATATACAGTTATAATACCCAAAAAAGTAGTGTCAATACAAAACAAAGTTTCATTGCTGGTGTTGGAGATGATGGAATTTTTTTTAGATTTCCGGGCATGGGCATGACCACTTTATATGTTAATGTGTGAGGGCCTAAAAATTACAAGTTAAAAATCAAAAGCTTTTCCATGAGCACAAATATCTATAGCATGCTGAATTGGGCATGGGATCATAATAGTACCAACTCACATTACACTACACAGTAGTCTCAGGGGCACTTCAAGATAGGATGTGCACCCATTATAGATACGCCAGTGGGTAGAGTCCATTATACACATTACACCATACAGGAGTACCCCTTATTATTTATTTATTGACAGTTTCTTATATAGCGCAGCAGATTCCGTTGCGCTTCACAATAGTGACAGTGATAAAACAAACTGGGTAACAACAGACAGATTTGGGGGTTAGAGGGCCCTGCTGCAAGCTTACAATCTATAGGGATATTGGAGGGACACACAAGGACAGGCACCAGTAATAGCATAGCAGTCCCACCAAGTTACAAGTCCAGAAGGGAAGCTATATAATACATAAGTGCCTCAGAGGGTTATGCGTGTAGAACTTAAATATGATAGGCTTGCCTGAAGAGGTGAGTTTTCAGGGAACGCTTGAAAGTTTGGAGGCTAGCGGAGAGTATTATTGTGCTTGGAAGGGCGTTCCATAGGGTGGGAGCAGCCCGATGAAAGTCCTGTAATAGTGAATGGGAGCTAGTGATCCGTTCAGAAGAGAGACGCAAATCTTGTGCAGAGCGGAGTGGTCGAGATGGGAGATATTTTGTGATAAGTAGAGAGATATATGCTGGTGCAGTATGGTTAATAGCTTAATATGCTAGTAGAAGTGTTTTATATTGAATACGGTAAGATGCAGGTAACCAATGGATGGACTGGCAGAGCGGATCAGCAGACGATGAGCATCTTGCAAGGAAGATCAGCCTAGCAGCAGCATTTAAAATGGATTGTAGTGGTGAGAGTCTGTTCTTGGGAAGACCAGTTAGGAGACTAAGTAATTCCGTTTTGGAAAATATTGAGTTTGAGTTGGCGAGAAGACATCCAAAATGAGATGGCAGAGAGACATTCAGAGACTCGGCCCAAAACCACTGGTGACAACTCTGGGGTTGATAGATAGATTTGAGTATCAAACCTTATACAAGTTGTGCCACATAGAAGTGGCCTTTATACACATTATGCCACACAGTAGAGCCCCTTATACAAACCACACAAAAGTAGATCTGCTTATACACATTATGCCTCATTAGAGCCTATTATACATGTTACACCACAGAAGAGATCATTATACACATTATGCCATGGTAGAGACCCTTACACCACAGTAGAGGCCATTATACACATTATGCCAAACAGCCCCTTATATATATATTATGCCAGACAGAGCACCTTATACAGATTATGTCAGGTAAAGCCCCTTGATCTCTCGCCCACCCCAAAGCAGCTATGCATCTTTGTTGTGTCTGGTTGCAATAACATCTAATTTTGTCTGCAATCGCTGTAGATTGTTATTTTTTCATAGTGCAGCTGCTTGAGGCTGATATGGAAAAGGTCCATTATTAGTCCCCACAATTGCCTTTAGAATTGAGAACAGAGCTGCCAGCTGTATTGTATATTAGCATTGGTGTGTCCAGCAGAGAAGGAGCCCAGTTCACCACTACTATTATACATCATAGCGGGCAGTGCTGCAGGCTGCCAAAGGCGTTGCATACATAAACGGTCAAACACTGGTGGATGCAAATAGTGTGTCCTCAAGGAAAATACGCTTTCACTTAGCACAGAAACACAGCCTTCCTTTAACTATGCAGGCAATATGTTTATACTACATTGTCCTACAGACCTACAGTATTGCACATTTAATAACACCATTATAAAGACAAGTTTAAGTTTATAGTATTAACAACTTAAGGCAAAAACTCTGACATTTCACTGCTTCATGCAATTAAACAGGTGCTCAGGAGCATCCCACACACTGCCAGGACCCATGGACCTAACAAGTGGTGTGTTCCATGGTTAAGATCTCCTTTGTGTCCTATGAACTTAAATTGCTGTTAGAGTTCGGGACAAAGACAGTAACACTTATATACGGCTTTTTACTTTTTACATTGCAAACCTGGGTCCAACCCAGGATTTTCACAAAAGCTAAACATTGGAGTAGTGCAGTGATGAGTGCAGGTAGATGCGATTATGCATCCACAGGGCACATGCACTATCTGCACCCCCCTAGTTACCATCCTGTTACATGTGTATAACCAGGGCTATAATTAGGGGGGGGGCTGGGGGGGTCACGCGCACTGGGCGCTGGAGGGGGGGCGCTGTGAGGTCCAGGAACAGCCAGCGGAGGTCCGGTGACAGGCAGCGGGGTTCCGGGGACTGGTGTAGCCGCTGTAGCGGCAGCTTACTTTGACTCCGTCGGTCTCCTACTAGCGCGGCGGCGGGAAGCGCTGGTGACTTTGAAAAGACTTGCTGGAGGCTGATTGGCTGAATTCACCAAATGACTGACTTGCCCTGGCGCCGGAAACCCTAGTTTCGTCCCTGGTATAACCTTACGTGTGTGTGTGTACATGATTTTCAAATGCCTTCTGTCCAAAATTCCCAAGCCTTCGGACTGTAGATGGATCTCCTGATTGATGGATCTCCCAGTGTCCCCAACAGTCCCGGATGATGTCTGCGAGAAGAAGGTAAGTCGTGGCGGAGAAGCAAAAGTCAAGTCTCAGCATTTGGATGACAGCAGTGTGGGCTTAGGCCAGGAAACGTGCCATGTTGAGGCAGAGCTAACCACAACAGCAGATAATTACCAGCTACTACCCATCTGAGAAGATCTGACCTCCGGATTCCTGACTGAGACTGCAATTCTTGGACTGTTTGGAGAAATCTCATATGGGTGGTAAGCCTATCCACATCTCCATTAATATTTTACGCATCTTTCATGTTTCTTGATGTTAGTGTAAGTTTGCAGTGGCTTCCCCTACCACATTTTTGTGCTGAAGCTCAGATTAACATGGGTTAACCTACAGCTCCAGGTCTACAAATAAAAATAAGCCCCTCGACTTAATATAAACTCCTATTTATTGCACACTCTCAATATATGCAACAGATGACAAACCTGGAAGTTATTTGGCTAACCCTAGCACAGGTGGAAAGCGCCTCAGCTATTATGATGAAAATTCTAGGCCCAGGTGATGTACTTTGCTTCCAATCCCTGATACTGCTCAGGCAATTGATCCGTATTATCAGCAGTTATTTAGCTCTTAATTAACTTACAAGACACAGGAACTGCACTTCTATTTAGCGGCTATACTGTATCTGTCTGTACTGTCTGTATCCTTTGTAACTCAGGAATTCTTACGGTGCCCATACACGGTGCGATGAACTCTGTGCTTTTAGTACTAGATTACCGAGTGGTAAATCACCGGAAATGGATGGAATGTACATGCCCCTTTTGTTGGTACATTAACCTTCTATATGAGAGTGACTCTCTCCCTCCCTCCATGTCTGAGGCGCTGATCATTACTCCTACCAAAACCCAGTATGGATCACAAATGCACTGAGTGTTTAAGCAAACAGATGTATTAGTGTATGACATTACAAGTTATATAAAGGATACAAACGATACCATAAAAGTTTGATTGTGGTAATGACAATTTTTTGATGGCTACGATGGAGGTCCAATCATTATATATGATTATACTGCACGATAAAGGTATAGCAGAGATTAAAAAAAGCCTACAGATAGGCAAATACACAACACCTCCAACAGAATTCTTGCTTAATTTGATAGAATTAATCTTAACTCAAAACTACTTTATGTATGGGTCCCATTGCTATGGTCAACGTAATGGAACTGCGATGGGTCCAAACATTGCTCCGGCATACGCCAATATCTACAGTATATGGTGGCCTATGAGGAACAGTACATTTACAGTTCCTACAGTATGCATATAAAAAAGAACTATATATGACAGGACCAAGACGATTAATATCTGAAACCCCCCTTTCCCCTATGTTTGTAATGTGAAACCCCCAATATGTTATATGTTAAGTTTGGTTGTAGGGGTAAAATGTCTAGAAAGGTACAGTATAAACTTAGTGTCTAGGATACTAGAGAAGGGGAGAATATATTTTATGGGAAACTTGGCAGGGTTAAAAGAAAATTCTCGGATAGGACCCAGAAATAGATGTATAATCCTAATGTCTGTTTGTAATGTAATGTGATGTGAAATCCAGACTAGTATTTGAAGTGTGAATTATTGTATGTTGTTGTCGATGAAAATGAATAAAAAGATTTAAAAAAAAAAAAAAAGTTTTTTTCGCTATATAGATGACGTTTTCATTTTATGGTGCGGTACCAGACAAGACTTTGTTGATATGGTTAACAATCTGAATGCATTAAATGAACCAGTAAAATTCACCTTTAACATTGATTCGTTAAAGATGGATTTTTTGGATGTCACACTCTTTAAGAATGATGTAGGATTGGGATCCACTCTATATAAGAAAATCACAGATCGGAATATGCCCCTGAGGGCAAATAGCCAACACCTAACATCACTGAAAGAGAACCTACCAGTGTCCCAATATTTGAGGGTCCTTTGAATTAATTTCTCAGCTGACAAAGCAAGGACACAGATTGAGGACATGAGATTGCGATTCCTGCAAAGAGGGTTCTCACCAAACACCATATCGAGATGTATACAAAAGGCATACAGACAATACCATGGAGACACAAGACAACAAAAGTCTTCTGAGATGTATGCTGATTGACTTTGTACCTAAGTTACATCGTGGGGGGAACCGCAAATTATTGTTGAAACATAAGGAGGCACGCTGGACACTCTTTACCCACATGGGTTAAATGAAAAAAAAAATGGGTTTAATGTCTTTCTATTAATTTTGTTTTTGAATTATTCTCTACATATATTTTTTTCTTTAATTTAGATTATTTGACTGTGATCATGGATAAATGGTGAATGTGATACTAATTGTAGTGATAATAAATGTAGTGATTGACCAACAGTTATGGTTGATATATTTCTGATGTATACATGATGCACATTGGAATATGACAATTTTAGTTTTTTTAATTGAGATTAGGCTTATTTGCATGAGATTTCTGTGTGCACAAAAATTTGTTTTCCTTTGTATGGGTTGCTATAACAAATGGAGTATGTAGATACTAAAACATTAGGCTTAATTAAATAATGATCCCAGATAATAGGAGTGAATGGAGGTATGTGACGGATTACATAAGAATGATGTGATGCTGATTGTGGTGGTTGACACGCACGTGAGTTCCGGGTTCATGACAGCTTAGCCATGGATTGGTAGCCCATATCACCGCCCAGTGCAGGTCATAACTAATGGTTATATCATTAATCATTAGTTATGACCGTGTTATGTTATGACCCAAAGATGGTTATGACCCAAAGGTGGCGATACCCTGCCGGACGAAGACGCGGCGACCGGGTCGTAATTCATTGAAAATGTGGGGGTTTTACTGCATTTTTACCTTAGTACATCCCACCCTGAGAGAGGGTCTGGCTGTACCTGGTTACTTGAAGTTGTCTATTCTCGCAGCCCATTTGCAGGCTTGCACATGGACAGTTTTCCACTCTGGCGGGGTGGCGTCAATTTGATTGCAGGGCTCTGTTTTTTAGCAGCCCTGAGATTGGGTCTGATTCAGTCCTAGATTTGCATTTGTATGGCTTAAAGGGCATGACCTTGTAATGACATGCCTTTTAAATCTCCCTGAAATTATTTTTCAAAAGCAGTTAAATACTGTTACCATTAAGGGGACCTGCAAAAACCGTCATTGTAGACATTCAGGTTAAATCATTTTTCTTCTTAAAGGGGAACTTATGGACTCATCTGTTGTCTATAAATATGCCAGCCAGGCCCCTTGGTTTGTGTAGGGGTCCTCTGTAAATTCAGGCATTGGAATTATGGGTGTTTGATAGGGGAGTATGACCATCCTGTAGCTCCCATGTGACACTGTCAAAGCTGCAGCAGGTGCTCAGACTTAAAATGGCTATAAATTAGAACGACCAGCATCCGTTCCTGACATGATTTCCCTTGAACTTTCCGGCAGTTCCTTAATCAATATTTGATGCATTTTTTACACACAATGTGCCAACGATGTGCTCATAATGCAACGTACGATCCAGCTACCCCATCAACGATCGCATGAGTCACAAAAACCATGCGATCTTAAAGATTGGCAATCAATTTAAATAGTGGGCCTTACTAGGGGATATAAAGCAGGTGCATGTGCACCTGTCTGTGGACTTATATTTGCTTTGAGACTAGCGAGGCATTGTTAGCTACGGTGCATTGCTTTGTTTTGCTTGGCATTACAAAGTGCTTTATACTGCTTACTATCCTGAGTTGTATACAGTTATCTGTGGCGATAGATCCCAGTCAAGCTGAGTGGGGAGAGTGCCCAGCACAGGAGGAGGATGAGGTCCTGGAGGACCAAGGATTAGCAGCTGGAGAGGGTGAGTTGATCCTAGCTGCTCCTGATGACGGAGATTCGTGAGAACAATCTACAAGACTACTGCAACTTCCTGGATGGAATGTATGTGTGACACCCACGAGTGGTATGAAATGGCAACTGTGTGGCTTTACCTCATTACCTAGGTTTCCGGGCCTGGTTCAGATTCTCTCCACTCTTCAGAGAGGTAAGGAAGATCAGTTGAGACAAGGGATATGTTGAACAGTTTCCTCCGCAGAGAACAGATTTATTATAGACCATTGCAATTTGGTGAATACTGATTGTTGGATGCTACAAGCAAGCTGTTCACTAAAATAGGAACCAATTCAATTCTTTGCTAATACTGTAAATATTCAAAAATTACTTTGCATTTTATGTGAAAACTATTATCATATGAGCAATACTCTACAACACAATATATGATCAAATATAGAATAACATTTAACTGTCAACAGTATGAATTGGTTCTAAGCCCCGTATTCCTGCATCCAGGAACAGTGTCCCTAAGTCTTCATCGTACGATTACGTTGGGGCCCAATTGATTATGTAGGTGCATTTTAAACATAAAAGAATCCTTTGCAAACGGCTTGGAGAACTGCTGTCTATAATAAATGGCTCTTGCAATACGGGATCCAGCCACAGGGGTGTAACAGGGACAGTATTATAGTTCCTTTCAGGTGATGATAAACTGGACAGGACAGTCATGGGTTCCAGCAAATAGATGAAGCCAAAGTCATGTGGCAAACAAGTGGATATGGGTGATGCCAGTATAGCACAATGTTATACAGTCCATGACTCATCACTCTGAGGCCTGCTGGCGTCTGTTAAGTAATACTGTAGTCGTTGTTAGTTACTGTGGTAGCATGGTGACCTCTCACTGCTGGGGTTCTGTATGCAGCTCCTGTAGATAAAGATGGGTATGTGCTTGCCTGGATAAGCACTCTCTCTGCTGAAGCTATAGACTGTCTTATACAGGGCTGCAGTTGTAAGAGAAGTCTCATTGCTCCCCTTTGGTGCCCCACACAAGCCTCTGCTTCTGCTGCTCACAGTTTCTGTAACTGATGCTGCACTTCAGTCTCTGGGACTTGACTCACACCTCTTGCATCCTCTGTTGCAACTTTCCACAGCTCAGGGTCCAAGACTTGCTCCAAATACAGCTTTCAGCACTGCCTGTTACTCTCTTCCCAGCTCCTCAGAGCAGCAGCATGCTTCCTCCTTACACAGACTTCCTGTCCCAGCACACTCTCCTTCCAGTGCCCTTGCCCCTGCAGGCAATGCTGGGTCCTAAAGCCCTCCTTGACAGCACATTGCAGTCTTGTGCTGTCCACCTGTAAGAGGCTGCCAGAGAGTTAACCCCTGATGTGAACACTAACCCTTTCAATCTCTGAATAACTGTGTGGGGGTACCACATATGGTGATGACTTTCGGAAATTGGAGGATACCAAGTTCTGGAGGGCCATCACAACTGAGGAGAGGTTGATGGGCTTCGCTGCAGTACCTGGCTACAGGAAGGTCTATGCAAGACCTGAAGTTTGGGACTCGTATCTTGGCTCATGCTTTGGGGCATATCATCCCTGAGACCGGCAAGGCTATCATGAAGGCGCTGCAGTACTAGTATTGCAAGGTATATTAAGGAATAAACACCACACTTGTATCTGATTTAAAAAGGAAACTGTTTTATTAAACTTTTTTCTTTTTAAATGAAAACCTCTTAAGAATTTCTGAGATGAGAAACCATAATTTTAAAACTTTGTGAAGGAGGTGGGTGGGGGAGCAGACTGGTATGAGGAGGTGGGTGGGGGAGAAGGCTGGTATGAGGAAGTGGGTGTAGGAGCAGGCTGGTATGAGGAGGTAGGTGGGGGAGCAGGCTGGTATGAGGAGGTGGGTGTGAGAGCAGGCTGGTATAAGGGGGTGGGTGTGGGAGCAGGCTGGTATAAGGAGGTGGATGAGGGAGCAGGCTGGTATGAGGGGGTGGGTGTGGGAGCAGGCTGGTATGAGGAGGTGGATGAGGGAGCAGGCTGGTATGAGGGGGTGGGTGTGGGAGCAGGCTGGTATAAGCGGAGCTGGAATTGGATAATTTGAGGAAGGTATAATGTCTGGGGGAATATCTGGGCGGAAGGGTACGTGGGTGGGGAGAGTAGCCTGGGGAGGATAAGTGATCAAGGGTGTGAGGTTTGTCTCCATGGTCTAGAGACTGTTTTATGCTCTACAGAGCATGTCTGATGATATTCTATTGAAATGCATCATTTGATTGTCTGGCACTTCACGTAGTGCACTGCTGACATATGAGGTACACCAATTGCATTTGTCTGGTGGTTTGGAATGGATAATGCGTCTCTGACTTCCTCTCTGTTTTTTGCCTTCCTGGAGTTTTTGGGACAGATGGAATTTCCATGTCAGGAGTCTATTGAAAAGAAAAACGGTACTTGTTTCCTAGAAGGGCGCCCATCGCGGGCATCGCATGTACATCGCATGCCATTATAATGGCATGCGATGCAACCGATGCGATGGCCATGATTTTACATAGCAACGCATGGTAAAATGTAAATCGCGTCGGTCGCATCGCATGCGGCCAAAAAATTGCATGCGATGCGACCGACGGATTACCGATTTTACATAGGGAACAATGTTAAATGGCCCAATTGACCCGATTTTACATAGGGAACAATGTGAAATGGGCCACAGACCCCAAATAGCCACCCTGAAGCGTGGCGAGCGACGGCGGTACGCGTCCTCCGACCTTTTCATACCCCCACTATCCACGTCGGCGTGGAGTTGAGAATAGAGAGTGTCGCGCGCGCAGCGAGCCACCGAGCATGAAGCGTGGCGAGCGCAGCGAGCCCCGCGTGGGGATGCGGAATACGAGCCCGAAGCGTGGCGAGCGGACGCGGAATACATGTTAAGTTATCCCCTCGCGGGGCGCACTACGCCCGCCACGCTCGCCACACTTCGGGCTCGGTGGCTCGCTGCGCTCGCCACACTTTCTATTCTCAACTCCACGCCGACGTGGATAGTGGGGGTATGAAAAGGTCGGAGGACGCGTACCGCCGCCCCTCGCGGGCTCGCTGCGCTCGCCACGCTTCGGGTTGACGTTGATCGTGGGGTGGCGTTAACAATTGGGGGGGCCATTTCACACTTCAGGGTGGGTATTTGGGGTTTGTGGGCCATTTAACATTGTTCCCTTTGTGAAATCGGGTCAATTGGGCCATTTAACATTGTTCCCTATGTAAAACCGCGTCGGTCGCATCGCATGCGATTTTTTTGGCTGCATGCGATGCGACCGACGTGATTTTTTTCCTTGCGATGCCTAAGATCAAAATCGTGGGCACCCTTCTAGAAAACAAGTACAGAAAAACATTATTTGAATTCATTTTTTCACCTTACAGTTCCCTACAAGTATGGAGGAATGGTTAGCCATTAGTGAGGAGTTTGAAAGGTGTTTGCAATTCCCTAGCTGCGGAGGAGCCATAGGGGGGGGGGGATTCGTTCCTCTGGGTATGTGCAAACCCCTGGAGTGAATGACTTCAGCGAGTTTTCACTGAGGGGAGGACGCAGGAGAACGCCCAGTGTTTTATAGGCTTGCCCACAAAAATGGTGGGCACACCCATGTAAAGATGCAGGTGTGTTTATGCTTGCTTGGGCTGACATCACATGACGTCAGCACTCGCCCTGGATTCGGAGGATAGCAGTTGAGGCTGACTTTTCCTAGCAAACAATAGAGAAACCATTTGATGGTGAACAACCATCGAATGATTTCTCTCCTGTTCGGGTGCATGCGAGGAGATGTATATGCGAACGCATCTGCTCCCCTACTAGGAAACGCATTTGGCCAGCGGGGGGGGGAGGGGGGGCGGGGCGGACGATCGGTGAGGCCGCGTTTACCTGCTCACTAGGCTGCAAATACACACTGCATAGTGAACAGGTCTGAATCATATTCATTTTACCCCACTTAGCGTGGATCTTACTACTACAACTACAATGGGTACTTCAACATCGCTGTAATGGCAGTAGTGAATGCAAACTACTTTGCAGATGTGGGCAAGTGGCCGTGCTTTCGGATGGTGGCTCATATAAAAATACTGCTTTCTACGACCGGCCCAGGCGGGGTTGGCCTGACTAGGCCGACACCTTGAAATGGTCGATATAACCAAGGTCAACATTGACAAAAGGTCGACACAAGCTTATGGTCAACATAAATAAGGTTGACATGAATTTTTCATATTTTTTTTTTTAAAGGTGGTTATTAATACTTTACTATCCAAGTGGGCATAGAGTGGGAATTTTATAGTGTACAAGTGCAGCGAGGCACCTTGCCCGAAGTGTGTCGACCATGTATATGTTGCCATAAGCCTGTGCCGACTTTTTGTCTATATCCGCCTTGGGTATGCTGCCCATTTAAAGGTGTCGACCTAGTCACTATAGACCATTAGTGATCAACCTAGTGACTGTCAACCTAGACATTGTCTACCATTAATACCGTAACTGTATAAGCTTTAAGGACAAAGGGAGTAGGTGCCAACTATCCAGTACATGTTCAATCTTAGGAGTAAAGTTTGCATGATATAGGTCTGGTAATGTGGGGGTTATAGCCAGAGGCGTAACTCTGGGAGGCAATGGAGTCAGCTGCCACCGGGCTCCTGCTTCCAAGGGGGCACCTCTACTCCCTGCAAGTTTAATTCAGTTACTTGAAAGCCATCAATGCTTCTGTGGATGATTCCCCCTCCTAGCAGGACCATAGATGTCACACTCCTCTCATTATTTTAAATATAATATCCATAACATAGGTGCATACTGTACATACATACATACAAACAAACACACATGCATAAATATATCTATATAAGGTGTTGTGTGTGCGTGGGTGTGGGGGCACCAATATTTATCTTGCCTCCAGATAATTGGTACGAACTTACGCCACTGTATGTAGCTGTATATTTTAGACACCCGTTCACCTTTACAAAGCTTATAATCATTATTGACCAACCTGACAATTTGACCCAGCTTTTAAAATGGGGTAAACCTGGGTCACCCTCTGTAAAGTGGCGGTTCAGATTAAGGGAGTTATTCTGGTTGGTTTGCTTAAGCAAACTCTTTTTTTTAATGGACAAAACAATGTGTACTGCAGGTGGCGGCTGATGTAACAGGAAAGGCAATTTTGACTAGATCATAGACTATCATTACTTTGACAAAATCGCTTAGTCAAAATCTCCAGTGCATCTAGACAAAATCTCTCTCAAAATTGCTTAGTCAAAATCGCTTAGTCAAAATCTCCAGTGCATCTAGACAAAATCTCTCTCAAAATTGCTTAGTCAAAATTACTTAGTCAAAATTGTCCATTAGCCAAAATCTCCCCTTGTGTACACCCCTTTACACTGCAATTTAGATTTCAGATTGAACACACCCCACCCAAATCTAAAGCTCTGCACGTGTTACATCAGCCCCACCTGCAGTGCACATGGTTTTGTCCATTAAAGAAGCAGTTTGCTTTTGCAAACAAATCAGAATCATCCCTTAATGTGAAAGCGCCCAACCCAGGTTGGACCCGGCTTAGCACTGTGAAAGGGGTAGTAGTGACCTGTTCTTACATTCTGTCTCTACTAGGAAGGAGGCTGGGAGCAATGAAAGGCGGAGCAAGGAGGCGTCTAATAAGGTAAGACAACTGTGATGAAGGCATAATTTCAGGACATCACACCCGGACAAGTTTCATTGTATCACCATCTTGAATTCTGAAAATCATCAGCCATTAAAATCTGGTATCCACCATACCTTAAGGACTGCATTCTTCACCATCTCACACTTGTGTGACACTTGGGAATCCTCCACTGGGAAATCTCCAGGACTTTGAAAATCTTTTTCCAAATAAGGTTATCCACAATATATGGTAATTATATACCCTGGTGTTGATTTGGACCAAAAAATATCCACTTTTGCCCCAACATTGAATGCTAGCTGGAAACTATCCTTTTAAAATATCCTTTGGACCTTCTTGGATATTGCCCTATTGTTGCTGGTTGCAAAGGGGACCCCTAAACAGCTAAAGCTTCAGGGTTCCAAAAAATGTAGATCCGCCACTGCCATGAATGTCTCAGTTTGTACCGCGGGAGGTGTTTATACCTAATCAGCCTGCTGGATTGTCACTAAATTGTATCACTGTATTCTGCATTTTGTGAATTTATTAATAACAAAATTTACCAATGTGAGTATTTCCATAAAAAAAAAATCCTTTTTTTTTTTTTTTCAAATATATACTTTTCTATTCATTCCCTAGTCAGACTATGAGGAACTGAGCTCACTTACTCCCAGCATCCTGTCTGTGTACCTCAGGTAATACATTCTAAGAAACTAATTTAACTCCAATTGCACGCTCACTTCTGCTAAATTGAACACCTTTCTGGAGGTAACCTCATTGTATTTTTCTTAAAATTCAAGCACTTACCTCTGACATTTCAAATGATTTACTTGCAATGAAAGCTGTAAAGGAACTTAAGACATTATGCAAATGAAGCTGTCCAGATAAAAAGGGACAGAGACGAGCGTACATAAAAAAGCCAATTCATAATACATTTAAGTACATTTTGCTCTTTTCCTGTCATAGTCAATAAACCTGCTAAACAAAGCTCTTTTCTCTCAATTGCCTGCAGAAGATATTCATATGATAATAAAATACAGGAAATTACAGATAATGAGACAACTGCAGAAAAATAAAAAAACACTTTTCATGATATCCAGGAAACATGGGACGTTTGCAGCATGCAAACAGGTAAGGGGCGAGAATAAAGCTAACTAATATGTTTTACATACATTTATCACCATCAGTTGCTAAATAGGGGGCCCTTACAAACTTTTGGTATGGGGCCTATGAATATCTAAGTACGCCTCTGACTACGTGCTATGCGATCTGGACTGTACACATTGGGGGTCATTCTAGTTCATACACTCCCCCGCGTGTTCGCACAGGGTATGATGTTTTCTTTCTGCTCATGCGCATAATGTTTACTAAGTCAACCAGAATAAGGGCCATTGTGTGATTTGAACTACATGAGATTGGAGGCCCATACAGAATGGGCGACTTTGAGCTGAAAGCAGCTCAGTTTCATCTTTTGAGCTGCTTTCAGCTCCAAAGCCGCTCAAAGTGTATGGGCGGTAAGTGCTGATGCACACTTCTGTATCTTCGCTGGCCCAGCCGCTCATCTGCTGGTCGTCCACCCCCAGGAATTGCCCAGTGTGTATGGACCTTTAGACTACAGTACATGCAATTTGAACTACACCAGATTTTAACTACACTTGACCACAGCATGCAATGTAATACAAATATACCTACATGCACATACTATTTTGCCTTGCGATATGGACTATGCAGGAGCAAGGGAAAGTAAACTCGTAATCGCACTGTGTGTGGGCAACATTAATCTTTCAAGTATTGTGACTTTCTTCTCAGCTGTTACTGATCTGAAGATGCTCTCTGGGCCAGATCTATAAGCATATTGTGGGATTCAGATCTATTCATAGTGCTTGCAATGGAATGCTGGGTACGCACCTACAATTTTACATCTATTCCATTACATGCAAAATATTGAACGTTAATGAACATACACACTCTCCCGATTCAGGCTCCAGATGTAAACAGAATTTACTAATACTTCATATAGGAAGAAAGAAAGGTGAACAAGGTGAATGCATCTACCTATACGTGATAGCATATAGCAGTTTAGTGAGTTCAAACAATAGGACAGTTGTGAAAAAAAAAAGATTAATATTCACAAGAACATGGACATATTTCATGCAGTGATGGAGGAAAGTTTACACGAGACAATGTGGGAAGCCAATTCACATGAACGCTCACATAGATGGCCCTGCGGTGAAAGGGCCAATTTATTGTATAGGTGTACAGGTACAGGTTGTACAGGTTAAAGCTAGCCCATATTTGACACTCTTTCCCCCTTCTGGAACAGCAGGGAGACTCGTAAAAATCTTGCCCATTCTTCTGCAGAATGGGCAAGTCTACCACAAAAATGGTCGAAATCGGCAACTCTGAGAATTTTTAGCATGATGTATTTTGTAGAGTTCCAGACAGATCGGCAAATAAAATGTCATAAGGGAATGAATCGGGGACTAGCCAGGTAGATGTATGGCTCTCAATCCTTTGATGTAAGTATAATAAGTTTCTTATGTTTGTCAGTATTTATTTAACATTGAGTGTTGTGGTGGCAGTGGGTGGTACTAACTCATTATGCGTTCCGTCATATCACATGAGATGGAATTACATTGCAGATAGATGCTCAGCTTTTGACCTTGCCTAAGTCCGCCATCCCAAAGAGGACTGTGCCGGTTAAAAAGACTAACGTTGGATAGATCTCTGATGATAAACGACATGTAGTTCTGTGATAGGTAGAGAAAACTGTCATTAGTTCAGAGCTTTGGCTAATTGCAGATAATAAATAAGCCCCTGCGTTCTGTATTATTGTATTATTATCTACCCAAAGCCGGTTTAAGGGAGGGGCTCAGTACCACTGGGCCCCCCCTCTAGCTAGGGGCCCCCTGTGGTCGGCATTTATTTTTTTTAAATCCCAGCAGATTCTATGGGTTAATACACAAAAGCAGGTAATTTACTGCTCAAAGACAAGGGGCTGTAATTGAATAGCCTTGGGCATATATCGGGCAAGATGCACTATGCTTCAAAAGTGATAAAATGGAGAGCGATAAACAGCCAGCCAATCAGCTCCTGCCTGATGTTTTTCAAACACAATCTGTGACATGGCAGGTAGGAGCGGATTGGCTGTCTGTCTATCCCTCTCCATTTTATCACTTTTGAAGCTTAGTGCATCTGGCCCATTATCCGTTAAATTAATATATGCTCTAATTGGCAAAAACTTGCATTGCCCTAATTACTTGTTTTACAATGAAAATTACCAATTTAATATTTATTATAGATAATATTGTCCATTTAAAGCTCTTCTTAATATTTGTATTGTTTTGACTCTTTACTAATTTACTGATTGGCACTTATTACATACTAGTTACCAGCCTGTCAAAATAACAGAACAACATAACAGTAAGTGCGGGTGAACACGGCAAAACATTAGCATTGCTCTGTCAGGCGCCATCTAGTGGCCTCTGGTAAGGCAAAACACTGGAATTCCCCCCACAAAGGTGAGGAGTAGTACTAGCCTTTTATTATATAGGATACTGTTTATTAACAGGTACAGATAAATGGCAATTTTGCCAGCCAAAGTCATTTATGGTGTTTTTTCCTAGTGATCTGAGCCAAATTGTTGGTGTCACTTAACAACTCTACTTAATTTTGTAGAAGTTGTTAACTTGTGCCCAAGTTATCAGTATCATCTATCTATTTATCTATCTATCTATCTATCTATCTATCTATCTGTCTGTCTGTCTGTCTGTCTGTCTATATATATATATATATATATATATATATATATATATATACATATAGTGTGTCCGTGAGTCCCCGAAACACTGAATCTCTTTATTCTCTCTCACACATGCACAATCAAAGAGGCAAGTGTTTGTGCATGTTTGTACATGGTAGCAGACTAGCTTTTGAAGCATTTGCTTCGAGCGGGCTTACTAGTAAAAGCAAAATCAAGCTGGCTGGCTTGTTCGTTTATATTTTTATCTAAAGAGTAGAAATTAACAACCTCTAATTGACTTATTATGAATAAGCAGTTATCTTGCATTCCTGGATCATGACATATTCCCATAGGAACTGTCTGAAACTGACTGAGATGCAGCTTATATACTATGATTGTCTGTTACATAAGGCAATATTTGCTGATAAAGGGCCAGATTCTCTAAGCTTCAAAAGTGATAAAATAGAGAGTGATAAACAGCCAGCCAATCAGCTCCTGTCTGACATTTTTCAAACACAGCCTGTGACATGGCAGGTAGGAGCTGATTGGCTGGCTGTTTATCACTCTCCATTTTATCACTTTTGAAGCTTAGAGAATCTGCCCCACAGTCAATTATCACAAATAATAGTAATTTAATATTCTTAAACATATTACTCTCTAACCCTTCTTTCTTATGCAGCTCAATACAAAATAATGAGCAATACAATAGTAAGACGTGTCATAGAAAAGGGGTAATTATCAAAGGGGAAAAAAAACAACAGAAATGTAAGGTTAGACATACTATATACTGTAAGGCACAGACTTGCCAAGATTTTTTCTGCTTTGTATCTTGTGTCTAATCATTAGACTGCACAATCTGAGGCTCTTGTTAGTCCAATATTCTGAAGTAAATATAGAGAAAACCTAGTCATAGACCCTTTTTCCACCGAAAATTCTAGGTTATTCATGAGCATAGATGGGCACTTACATTGAGTGATGTGCCCACCCTTATCAACACCTCCCTGCCGCTAGCAATACCTTTTACCAAAGACTTTTGCTTTTAAGAACTGTAATCCATTAAAAGAATTGCCTATAAATGAATGTTTTGCATTTATTAATTTTACTAGACCCTTGATGGCTAACCTTGACACTCCAGCTGCTGTTGAACTACACATCCCAGCATGCTCTGCATCAGATTTAGCATGGCCAAAATAGCAAAACTGAAGCAGAGCATGCTGGGATGTGTAGTTTAAAAACATCTGGAGTGTCAAGGTTAGCCATCAAGGTACTAGACCATTGTCTATAAATGGATAAATCAGAGGTTTATACCATAGGTTGGGGGAAGCAGGGATCAGAAAGAGCAGTACGAAAAATGAGGCATGCCAAGATGATGTGTTGTTGGTGTGAGGTTTCTTTCTACTGAAAATAAATATTTTGAAGGTGCAGGTAGTGAGGAGGGAAGTAGTAAAGAGGTTATAATATAGGCAAGGTTGGACTGGTCCATAGGGGCACTGGAGAAATCCTCAGTGGGCCCTACTGTGTGCCCACCCTCTTCTCAAGGAATCAGGTTCCAGACTGTGCACTTAAATGATATATGATACAGGATCCCGACAGTCAGAATCCAAACTTACAAGGGCTATTTTGCCTCGTGGGGGTCCACGACCCCCATAGAGGGAGAATAGAAAAGGTGGAAAGCACAGGGAGCCTGCAAAGGTTATAATGGCTATAATGCGCTCGCCCCCCTGTCGGGGTCCTGACAGCAGGGCCGTCTTTCCCATTGGGCTTAATGGGCAGTTGCCCAGGGGCCCAAGGATAGTAGGGGCCCACCACAATGGAGAAGATGGCACTGTCCTAGGGAAAGGCGGCAGGCGGTGTGTAGTGGGGATCCTGGCAGCGGCGGGTGGAGGGGACCCAGGCAGCGGGCAAAGTGTGCAGGGGACCTGGGCAGCGGGCGGCGTGTGCAGGGGACCCGGGCAGCGGGAGGCATGTGCAGGGGACCCAGGCAGCGGGCGGCGTGTGCAGGGGACCCGGGCAGCGGGAGGCATGTGCAGGGGACCCAGGCAGCGGGCGAAGTGTGCAGGGGACCTGGCCAGCGGGCGGCGTGTGCAGGGGACCCGGGCAGCGGGCGGCGTGTGCAGGGGACCTGGGCAGCAGCGTGTGGCAGGGTCCGTCCAGGAAGCGGAGACCTTGATGTAGTGCTGTCTGCCGCCGGGCAGGAAGCGCTGCTGTGCTGATTTTGAAAAGACTGGCCATATGGTGATTGGCCGGACGCTCAGCCAATCAGCGCCCAGCCATTATTTCCAAAATCTGCAGCGCTTCCCGCACGGCGGCAAAAAGCACTACATCAAGGTCTGAGTTGCCGCTTCCTGGACGGACCTTTCCACCCACCGCTGCCCGGATCCCCACCACCCGCTGCTGCTGCACATAGGTGAGGGGAGGGGGTTTGTGAGGGGAGGGGGGTTATGAAAGGAGGGGGGTTATGAGGGGAGGGGGGCCCTCAAATTATTTTGCCCAGGGGCCCATTATATTCTTAAGACGGCCCTGCCTGACAGTAGGGATTCCGCTGGAGAAATTATTGTTGGTTCTCCCGATTTTATGTATGCTAAGTTGGGGGAGATCTTCCCCTATCCCATCCAGTCATATAATCAATGTCATCATTATATAGGATACAGTAGGTTTATCTATATGATACATAGTAATAGAACAGGGCAAAATGTGGAGTTTCCTGATAAACTATGTTAATTATTAGTTATGATTTAACGAATCGGTTAGCTGTAGTACTTGTGTCATGTATTTTATTTGGTACCTTCCAAAACATTTTTGATCATTTGGTCCACAGGGCGTGATCACAATTGGCCACATTTATAAGTATTGGCTTTGTCTCCATTCTGGCCATGATGCTAGTCCCAGTGACCATATGAGATTCAGTGATTTCTTTTTTCTTATAGCCCATAAACACTATGCGATCCTGACCCACTGGGAAACCGGCATAGTGCTGGCATCAGCAAGGGTATACACAGCCATGGCTCTCTTTAATGATGTGCTCCCTCTCTGGGTGTGCCAGGGAAAATGCAGGCTTGCCACTCAGTGTAAGGGGAGGGTTTATGATGTCAGATTCAGCCCGGATGTGTCTCTCTCATGCTATGCAGCTCCTGCTATGACTTGTGCCCTATGTAAAATCATTAGATGGTAAGCCTGTTACAAAGGATTTCGGACATATTTGCATGGGTGTGAACGGATGTGCACCCATACACATCCATTCGCACTGTGAGCACATTCATTCATAAGACGGGATTTCACTGGAGCTTAACTGATTGCTGGCTTCTGGGAATTCGCAGCCGTTTGATCAGGTCTAAATTACCTCTAGATACATCTGAATCATGTGTGTGCGTGCACCCGCTTGTTAGCAGATGTCTCTACATTGTGTGTGTGTGTGGGCAGTTGTCGCATTGTGTGTGTATGAATGTAACTGACAAGGACATAGCAAATAAAGGTGCTGAATGATATCAGACACAGGACACAGTTGAGTAATTTTGTTCTTCTCGTGTATGTATATGTATATATATATATATATATATATATATATATATATATATATATATATGTATATATATATATATAGTTGCCAACAGGATAAGGCACTCGTAGCAATCAACTTTCATATACAATGCAACAAAATGAAGAGACCCACACAGGGGTATGTGTCAACGTTTCGGGTGTTGAAACCCTTTATCAAGACATTAGCACCGTACAAGTTGTTCTTATTTAAGCGGAGTGCCAGGCATCTACAGCACATATATATATATACTGCTCAAAACAATAAAGGGAACACTAACATAACACATCCTAGATCTGAATGAATGAAATATTCTTATTAAATACTTTGTTCTTTACATAGTTGAATGTGCTGACAACAAAATCACACAAAAATTATCAATAGAAATCTAATTTATTAACCCATGGAGGTCTGGATTTGGAGTCACACTCAAAATTAAAGTGGAAAACACACTACAGGATGATCCAACTTTGATGTAATGTCCTTAAAACAAGTCAAAATGAGGTTTAGTAGTGTGTGTGGCCTCCACGTGCCTGTATGACCTCCCTACAATGCCTGGGCATGCTCCTGATGAGGTGGCGGATGGTCTCCTGAGGGATCTCCACCCAGACCTGGACTAAAGCATCCGCCAACTCCTTGACAGTCTTTGGTGCAACATGGCGTTGGTGGATGGAGTGAGACGTGATGTCCCAGATGCGCTCCATTGGATTCAGGTCTGGGGAACGGGCGGGCCAGTCCATAGCATCAATGCCTTTGTCTTGCAGGAACTGCTGATGCACTTCAGTCACATGAGGTCTAGCATCGTCTTGCATTAGGAGTAACCCAGGGCCAACCCCACCAGCATATGGTCTCACAAGGGGTCTGAGGATTTCATCTCAGTACCTAATGGCAATCAGGCTACCTCTCGCGAGTGCATGGAGGGCTGTGCGCCCCCCCAATGAAATGCCGCCCCACACCGTTACTGACCCACTGCCAAACCAGTCATGCTGGAGGATGTTGCAGGCAGCAGAACGTTCTCCTTGGCATCTCCAAACTCTGTCATGTCTGTCACATGTGCTCAGTGTGAACCTGCTTTCATCTGTGAAGAGCACAGTGTGCCAGTGGCGAACTTGCCAATCTTGGTGTTCTCTGGAAAATGCCAAACGTCCTGCACGGTGTTGGGCTGTAAGCACAACCCCCACCTGTGGACATCGGGCCCTCATACCACCCTCATGGAGTCTGTTTCTGACCGGTTGAGTAGACACATGCACATTTGTGGCCTGCTGGGGGTCATTTTGCAGGGCTCTGTGAGTGCTCCTTATGTTCCTTCTTGCACAAAGGCGGAGGTAGCGGTCCTGCTGCTGGGTTGTTGTTCTCCTACGGCCTCCTCCATGTCTCCTGATGTACTGGCCTGTCTCCTGGTAGTGCCTCCATGCTCTGGACACTACGCTGACAGACACAGCAAACCTTCTTGCCACAGCTCACATTGATGTGCCTTCCTGTATGAGCTGCACTACCTCAGCCACTTGTGTGGGTTGTAGACGGCATCTTATGCTACCACTAGAGTTAGAGCACCGCCAGCTCTCAAAAGTGACCAAAACATCAGCAAGACATAGGAGCTGAGAAGTGGTCTGTGGTCACCACCTGCAGAACAACTCCTTTATTGGGGGTGTCTTGCTAATTGTATATAATTTCCACCTTTTGTCTATTCCATTTGCACAACTGCATTTCACAGAAGTGTGATTGACTTGGAGTTACATTGTGTTGTTTAAATGTTCCCTTTATTTTTTTAAGAAGTGTGTATATATATATATATATATATATATATATATATATATATATATATATATATACAGAAAGAGAAGTTGGTCAGAGCGCTGATAAGTATCAAATACCAGCTGAGTAGTCCTTTAGTGATAACACTATAGGATAAATATCACCAAAGTCCAAAAAGTCGGGACTGCAGCTCCTCCACTCGTATATATATGGATACCCTGTGTCCAGGTGGGCATAAATTGATCTAAAACAAGGAAGGTAGAAGAGGGCGCTTCATGGTGCATTAAAAGAGTTTAATAAGGATGCAACAATACACTTGATCCACAGTAAAAGCAATTGCTCGTACCAAGTTGACAGACTCTGTGGGCTGGTTACCACACGGCATAAACATATACCACAAAGGCAATATCAGCTCACGGTTCACCGGCAGGCAGGTGGAAGACTCCTGGACACTACACCCCACACACGCTGGATTGCGCTGTACGCTGTAGGAGGACACGGAGGCACCAACGCTGGCTTGGAGCGGAGAATCAGCGAGGATGGGCAAAAAGTCACAAGCCATGCCCTGACAAGTTTCGTCACTGGGACTTCATCAGAGGACGCCCTCTGACGAAGTCCCAGTGACGAAACGCGTCAGGCTTGGCTTGTGACTTTCTGCCCGTCCTCGCTGATATATATATGCATGTCCAGGCCTCCAGAGTTGCAGTTGTTGAACATGGTCTCAGAAATGTCTTGAAAATCAGGCACTCCTGGGCGGTGACAATGGGCAGTCCTCCTTGTCACCCTATTCAACGCCGCAGGGGCTCGCTGCCCTATACAGCGATTTTTCACCGGGGGGACGGCGCCAGGCAGGGAGATAGAAGCCTCCCTGCCTGCCCCCCCCCCCCCAAAAAATATATTTTTATATATATATATATATATATTTATATATATATATATATATATATATTCATGTGCTGCAAGCACATGAATAAAAATAGCATTCCCCTTCACAGAATAAAATTACAGATTTTTTTACACCAAATAAAAACAAAACCCTTTATTTTAAAAGATCATATTCCAGTTCACCTTAAAAAGATGTTGAATGCAAAATGGTGAATACTGGTGAAAATCATGCTGAAAGAAGTTTGCCATCCTAGCATTGAATACACTCTTGGCAAATCCCAGTGAAAACCCTATTGAAATACACCAGCGAATTGCAGCATGAAACAGAACTGGCTGGCATTCACTGTTCGCTTTCGGGGAACAGTGAACATTAAATAGGGTGAATCAAATTTTAAGTGAAAAAAATTCAGCGCAGGGAGTGAAAACAGCCAGATTTGACAAAAAAAAAAAGTGAATCGGGAGCATTGAATACTGCCCAATGAGGTGGCTGAGCTGTTGCATGGAGATGGATTGTCTCAGATATGTAGCTGTGGTGGTTGTGAACTCAGACACACAAATGTTTACACTGGAGGCCACACCAATCACTATTAGAGTGTCTAAAGACTCTCAAAGTAGGAGTCTCAGTCCTTGCACATTCAGGCACACAGCTGTACTCAAGGGAGGGGCTTGTAGCAAAGTTAGCAAAAAATGCAGATGTGCAACTAGCAAAAGATGTGGTAGTCATTATATTAACATAAGTTCACTAATCTTACAGACAGTGGAGATTTCAGAGGTGGGGGCTGCGGCACAGTTCAAATTCCAGATAAATGGTATAGGAAAGAGTGTTAGCAGTGGAACCCTAAAATAAGCATGGGTGTCAGGTGTTACAGGGCGCTCAATAAAAACTCATGGTATAGCTCTGTAAAATAGTTTTCAGACTATAACTAAAGAAGGCAAATAGTGGGGAAGAAACAAGGGTTCTTTGTTCAGCCACTACAGAGCTGATTCGAGGACCCGTGGCTCCCCCTTGACACAGTCACCAGTTGCCTTGAAAGCTCCCCTTCACTCCTGCCAATAGCATATTATAACACCGTTTCTGTGTCCATCCACCCCCCACCCCCACCCCCTCCTAATGCATAGAGAATGTAGAGGAGGAGACGGGAGCTACCAAAGTTCCAATAGTTGTGGGTATTTAGGGGCGTGGCTTAATGCCATAAAGTGCACGTTCCCACCAGGTAATTCTGCTGCTGGGTCAGATAGTGCTCCCAAAAACACCTCTCTCTCTCTCTCTCTCTCTCTCTATCTCCCCACCCTCTGTTTCTGACACTGTGTCTCTTGTTTCTTTCTCTCCCTCCCTGTCTCTCTCTCTCCCTGACACTGTTGCTCACTCTCCCCGACACTGACACTCACCCTCTCTCCCCGACACTGACCCTTGCTCTCCCGAACACTGATGCTCGCTCTCTTTGACAATGTCACTTGCTCTTCATTATACTGACGCTCGCTATCCCCGACACTGATGCTCCACGACACTGAGTAAGGCTTGCTCTCCACTGCAATGTCGCTCACTCTCCCCGACACTGACACTCACTCTCCACAACACTGTTGCCCACTCTCCCCGACACTGACACTCACTCACTCTCACACACACTGTCGATTGCCCACTCTCCCCAAAACTGTCACTCACTCTCTTCGACACTGATGCTCGCTCTCCCCAACACTGATGCTCTCTCTCCCGACCACTTTAGCTTTCTCCCTCCCCGACACTCACTCGCTCTCCCCGACACTGAAGCTTGCATGCTCTACCTGACACTTACGCTCAATCTCGATGGCACTGACGCACGCTCTCCCTGCACTGAGGCGCGCTCACCACGACACTGTTGCTCACTGTCTTCGACACTGATGCTCACTTGCTCTCTACGACACTGATGCAAACTCTCCCCGACTCGCAATGACACTGCAGCTCTCACTCTCCCCGACATAAATGCTAATTTGCTTTCCCTGACAATGATGGTCGCTTGCTCTCCCCGATACTATGCCCGCTCTCCATAACACTGTCACTTGCTTTCCCCAACACTGTTGCTCGCTCTCCCTGACACTAATACTCAGTCTCTCATTTTTGATAATTTGCATTGTATAGCTTATCTTAATGTGTGATACATATAATTAAAGAGTGATCTTGTTTGGGTAACTTGCATAACTGGTTAATCAAATCCAATTCTGGATGAGCAACATTGTGACAAGAAACAACAACAGTTACATTTGATTGTTAACTATATCCAAACAGTCACATTAATTAGAGATTAAGTATTGCTTGGTGCAAGTACTTATTTAACCTAAATATTTAACAATAATGTAGTTGTTTGCTTATTATACTTATGATCTGGCTGCATCATGAGGGGGTCCATATTCGACCAGTATGGAAAAGGTTTATCCAAATCTATGTCTGGGTCAAATGTTCTGGTACTTGTGTAATATCCGTGCGATTTTTTGATCGGGTCGGAAAAATCGGGTCGATCGCATCGCGATTTTTCCATAGGATTCAATGTTAAATGGTCCTGTTCATACCCCCACTATCCAAGTGGGCATGGAGTTGATTTTATATAGCGTGGGGAGCGCAGCGAGCCACCGAGCCCGAAGCGTGGCGAGCGCAGCGAGCCCTGCGAGGGGACGCGGAATACATTTTAAGTAATCCGCGTCCCCACGCGGGGCTCGCTTCGCTCGTCACGCTTCGGGCTCTGTGGCTCGCTGCGCTTGCCACGCTATATAAAATCAACTCCATGCCCACTTTGATAGTGAGGGTATGAACAGGACCATTTAACATTGAATCCTATGGAAAAATCGCGTAGATTGCGATTTGGTTGCATGCGATGCGATCAACGCGATTTTTCCGGAAAACCGTGTCCATCGAATCTGATTGTATGCCATAAGTTAAGGCATACAATCAAACACATCGGGCACCCAGATATTACACAAGTACCAATGTTCTTATATCTCAAGTACTTATGGTTGAAAAATCTTTAAATAATTACTACTACTACTACTACTACTACTACTACCTCCACCACCACCAATGATACTACAGCTGCTGCTGCTACTACCACCACCAGTATTACTACCACCACCACAACTACTATTATAACTACTACTACCACCACCACCACCAATGATACTACTACTACTACTACTATTATTACTACTATTGATGATGATGATCCACCAACCGTGAAGAAACATGAGGTGGTCCAGGTCGGACCTTGGCCCTTATTCTGATCGGTGCGGCCGGAGCCGATTATGCGGCCAGGACCGTGCGTGCGAAACCCCGCCTTCCATACGGATCGCCAACTCCGTCCGTATGCGGTAAGAAGCTGGCCGAACGGACCGCACGTGTATTTTTCACGGAATACGCCTCCTCCATCTAAGGGAACCTCCCCCATCATTCGATGGTCGCAGACCATCGAATGCAGGACCGAGTGCTCCACCAGCTCCCGCAACCTCAGACCACACGGACATGTTTCCGTGCAAAAGCAGGGATCTGGGCGGGCAGCTGACATCCGGCGATGTCATATGTCCGCCCCCTACACGTGCGTCACGGCCGCATTACCATACGTACGCCCAGCGTTTTCATGGGAACTCCCATGAAACGCGGGGCGTATGCATATGGTAATGAGCCCAAATAGCCCTTCACGCCCCTCTCCACCCCCTGTTCGGAGTGTTCACATATCATGCGGGATTTGGCCGTACGCCCCGCTCGCACATGCGCAGAGACGCCTCTGCACATGCGCAGACACAAAACATCGGCGGGCCGAACGCACGCGGATATATCCGCACCGATCAGAATAAGGGCCCTTGTGCCAGACAGAATTTGGATTTGTAAGTGGAAACACTGAATGGATTTGTAAGTGGAAACACTGGATCCCAAAATACATACTAGATCATTGAGGTCTTGGTTGGACCTTCCGTTGGTGTTGGAGTATGCTGCAGAACTTTGACACAGGGAGCATGTTCTAAGCTTTCCGCCGCATGAATTTGGATGAAATGACCTGTAATAACTGAAAAATAACCATAAATCAATAAAACATAATAACTGACAGAAATGGAGGTGGGAATACAGGTACATCCAACTCATTGATAACGGTAACTGAAATATTTCAACCAGTTCTTGCAAGGTACTTCAGCTAGTAATAATAATAATAATATTAAGCACCTCAGTCAATTTGATTTAACTTATTATTATTATATTTCCCCATATGATTTTTTGATGTCCAGGTCAAGTTTTCCTTGTACCAGAAGATTATATAATGGAGATATACTGTGTTTTGAAAAGATGGAACCTGTCTAAAAAAAATAGTTTGCCATTGATGCAAACAAACTTTTTTTTTTTTCCATTTCTAATGCTGTGCTACCAGCTCCCCCTAGTGGTCATGCTGTGAATTTGGAAATACTAAAATAATATGAGAACAGGATTGCACAGTAATACAACAATTGTAACAAAAGAGAATTACTTAAAAATAATGTTGTTGTTTACATAGTTTTTCAAACCTTCCAAGGAATACCTCCATGTAATGTAGCTTAGGATCTATAAATTGTAACTGCAAATTGTACTGTGGCTGCCAATTGAGTTGGTAGTGTACACTAGTAAAGTGGCAATAATGTTCCAGTGCTCTGAGCTGTTTATTGCTAAACAGTTAAAATGACGGTAGCTAATTCCTCATAGTTATTGCTGTGAGTCACCAGCTACTTATACACAGGTTTTTATTTATTTATTATGTTTGTATGAGTCGATGTGATTCTTTGGCACGTTTAATTTTTAATATTATGTGGTTCATAATACTATAAAGAATAAATGAATCTGCTAAACCTGAGATTGGCTTCTAAGCGTATGAAACTGATAAAAGAGCAATCATTCGAAGGAAAGTGAAAATATTTCTTTAGATGGTGACACAATAAAAGCCTTTTTGTTATTTTCCATCTTTTGAAGATCTTGCCTTGAGAAAGGTTTTTTATCAAGCTGCCATTTTTGGAATGTTTAAAATGCCACCTACATTTATAATAAACTGTATTATCATTAATATTTTCATACAACTTCCTGAGAAAACACATCGGTAGCTGAATAATATCAGTTACGACTTGAGCCAAGATATTAAATATATCTTAAATACCACTTGAACCAGCTGCTGGTAAAAAGTACATACAGTAGCCCAAACCATGCAACTTATACTTTTTGTACATACATGTTGTGGGTAACAAAATTCATAATTCTTGACCATTCAGTAGGTTAAATTAATGTCTGGAGATGAGTATACACTTTTGTTTTTTTCATGAGCTTTCTTTAGAGGTCAGCATATATGCACCCAGAACATACCCATATATAAATGCATCCAGTAATTTGCTTCAGGTGGTCATCAGCCATAGATATGAATATATGTGAGTACATCTGTTGGCAGCGAGTGAAACTACATCTCTTTCTCTCTCACACATGCACAAACACAAAGGCAATCACAAGGTAGCAGACTAGCTTTCGAAGCATTTGTTTCAAGCGGGCTTACTAGTATATATAGTGTGTGGATATATATTTGCACCCTACAGTGGCATTGAGTAGTGGTTCCAAACTTTCTTGAATCACAGCGCCCTAGAGTAGCCAGATGAAATGAACAGGTTTGAAATGAACCAAACAAGATGCCATTTAACTGCAGACTATCAGCTTTAATTTGAGCGTATTTACATCCAAATCAGGTGAACGATGTAGGAATTACAACGGTTTCTACTTTATATTTGCCTCACACTTAAGGTACCAAGAGTAATGGCACAAACGAAACAATGCTAAATCAAACTCTCTTTTAAATACTTTGTTGCAAATCCTTTGCAGTCAATTGCAGGCTGAAGTCTGTAACGCATAGACATCACCAGATGCTGGGTTTCATCCATAATGATGCTCTGTTAATGTCACAAACCTGACAGGCATCACTTTTAAATTTCTAATCCCATCCTCCTGTACCTTTTTCTGTCCCCAATCCCCGCCCTTCAATCGGTCTCCCGCAGAGGAGGCCATGTCTCCCCAGCAGATCGGCGCCGGGACTCTCCCGCAAGTTGATGCTGCTCCTTCCCATCCTTGGCCAGCGCCCGCCAGATCCCCTTCTCTGGCGAGCGCCGGCAATAGGGACTGGGATGCACGGGCGTCCCAGTCTGGCAACGGTGGCTCAGCGGGTCCCTGCCCATCTCCTCTTCAGGGAGACGGGCAGGGTTAGGGGGGGTCGGGGCAGCGAGGGGGACTGGCAGTGACAGCGGGGGAGGCAGCAAGCTCCATTGCCACGGAGACCGCTAGCGGGGGCTGGTAATAGAATCACCAGCCCCTGCAAAGATGAAGAGAGCTTCATCTGTATGTCTCTATAACAACATATCTTGAGGGCGGCCAGCTGACATCACTGTATATCAACTGCCCGCCCACTTCCTCCCGAGTATCCACACATATGTAAGTGACTTCATAGTCACTTTTATATGCATGCACCTTCGCCATCATATGCACAACCTGTGAGGGAATCGCCCTTGCGAATGTGTGGTGGTCAGGTCACCATTCACAAGGTGGAGTTCAGTGGACTTGCAAGGCTGCGAATTCGCAGCCTTGCAAATCAACCAAAATAACCCCCTTAGCTCGCATCTCTCAACCTAATCTTTAAGGTGACATCTCTTTTTGTATACATGGTTCTGTACAGGAAGAAATGTCACTGTGTGGTGCACCTATAGAAGATTTATTAAAATGTAACCTTTATTCATATTTGGTTAAAAGTATAGCGAAATAAAATGACACAAAACATAGAAGACATACATATTCTTGTTAAAAAAAGGATATAAGTTATCCTTACAACGTGGGGCCCCACACTCCTTATTGACAGTTTCCACTTTGATTGGAGTGCATACACTGTCTAGAGGGTATATTAAGTATTATTTATAAATATGTGGCGGATAGTGAACTTATAGATCTCAGCTGAGTTCAAACTCGTCCTGACGAAGCTCAGTAGCGAAGTGTACGCCGACCGTACACTTCGTAGGCTACCCCCACTCCCCCACCCCCATTGAAATGTACAAAATTTTGATCTGTCTAGTTTAAAATTGTGGTACCGAGCGGTCTTGTGAACGTACAGCCCATTGGCTGAGGGCGCACTCCTACCTACTTTAACATATCAGAACTGTTACCCAGTCCTGCTGATTGTGAGCCGGCGTGTCACATTAGAGCACACCGTACTCCAGGGACTGTGGGATCAGCGCTGCTATTGATACGCACAGTCAGCGCGTAAGCACCGCATATTGAGCGGCTGCCGGTGCCCCCATACACAAGCACCGGCTATTTGAATTGTATTTTCACGCTGCCAATACGCTATATACCAGAGACTGTGGGATCAGCGCTGCTATTGATACGCACAATCAGCGTGTAAGCACCGCATACTGAGCGGCTACCGGTGCCCCCAAACACAAACACTGGCTATTTGAATTGTATTTTCACGCTGCTAAATATGCTGTATACCCTAACTGAAGGGTGTTACACCTACCTTGACAGACTGGTTGGAGTCGCACCGCTCTTTCCCCAATGATTGGGGTGATCCAGTTTGAACTCAGCTGAGATCTATAAGTTCACTATCCGCCACATATTTATAAATAATACTTAATATACCCTCTAGACAGTGTATGCACTCCAATCAAAGTGGAAACTGTTAATAAAGAGTGTGGGGCCCCACGTTGTAAGGATAACTTATATCCTTTTTTTAACAAGAATATGTCTGTCTTCTATGTTTTGTGTCATTTTATTTCGCTATACTTTTAACCAAATATGAATAAAGGTTACATTTTAATAAATCTTCTATGGGTGCACCACACAGTGACATTTCTTCCTGTCCAGAACCATGTATACAATCAACTGATGTCCCGTGGTAGCACACCCTCATCCGTTACATGAATTTATGCCACCAGACATTCATTGAGGGGCCACCATTTGATTCAATTTACTCTTCCTGTGCGACTACCATTTCTTTCTCTCAAATAGACATCTCTTTTTGGTATAAGACTCTTTTAGATTCAGCTCTTACCCCTGAATATAAAGCTTGAAAAAGATGAGAGGAGGATCTGAAAATGGCACTGTCTGAAGTCCAATAGAATAACATTTTTGCCTCTTCATTTAAAATCATACATCTCATAGATGTATGAATATTACTGAGATGCATGTGAAACTGCTTCACAGGTTATATTTAACTCCCGACATATTCCACACATTTTGGCCCTCCTCTTGGCCACATTTTGAATGTGTGTAAAGCTACACAAAAAGGTGTGATCCCTCCACCGGGCGCAACAAGTGGTAAGTATTGAAACAATACGTCCCTATTTAGGAGATGGTGTCTCCTCTTCTCCGCCTCCGAACTTCAGGGTCAAAGAAAAGAAAAGAAATGGACAGGTTTCCGAACTCAAACATCTCCCCGTCACTCTTTCCTGTGTGCACTTGTCCTCCTGTATATGGGCGTGCTCTCCCCAGTAAGTAATATTTTTTTCAGCCATTGTAATAGAAGGTGTGGGGACACCTGGGAGGTGGTCCATCCATAGGCTGCACCCAAACATTGGCGCATAGAGGGAGGAGATTACAGCAACTCTCAAAATCTTCCACATTTTTAATGTATTCTGATCCTGTGAGGTTCTTCGACAGTTCTGGATAGATGTATTTAATCTAATTAATAATGTGTTACATTTAAAGCTTTCTCCCTCTCCTTCCATTGCATTACATTTATTTCCTGATGATATCATAGTACATAAACGCTATGTCCTTGGGCTAATCCTTATAGCAGTAAGAGCCGCACTAATGTAACTATGGAAGCAATCTGGTACTTAATTAATAACTGGTACTTGATTATTACCTGTATCTGCAAGTGGTTTTAAAAGAATAAAGAACCTTATCTTTTTGATACATGCACTATGCTACAATTCCACAGAGCGCACTCACCATACTTTTGAAAAGTAAAACTTTTTAGCGGTATGGTGCGGCGAGGGGCACCGGGGGAGGCGGCAGGGGAGGCGGCGGGGACGCGGGACAAGGTCCGTTGCCACGGGGCGCGCGAGTGTCTCATGCGCGCGCGCCCCTGGCGGGAGCCGGTGGCTGGCGGGGGCTGACGATAGAACCGCCAGCCCCTGCAAAGTTAAGGCCAGCTCCATCTGTAGGTGCATGTGTTGATAAACATACAGTATACAGTGCTGCACTTCATAAGATGCTGACCCTTGTATATGATTATTACAGTATTGCGTTTTGCTTTAAAGTCGTTTTCAGTCGTGTTTATTTTGTTTTTCAGCCTCTTTAATTGCTTACACCAAGACTGTCACTGGAAATAGTTGAAATAGTTGTGAAGTATGAAAACAGCTGAGAGCCTTGCATTAGGACCTGTATAAGTTGATGAGTGCTTTATATAGCTTACATTCTATATTTATAAATGCACAGGGAGAACCCGACAAGGAGCAGTGGCTATTCCTCCTGAGAAGTATCGCCAAGGCATATCACATTGTTCTTAAAGCGACACACTGCTTGTAAGGACAGACTGACTATCATATCAGGCTTAATTCAAGGACAATAGGAATTGGGGGGAAAAAACGCAATTGAAAACTTATTTATATGCGTAATACATACATTATTTATTCAGTGAATGTGCCTGCTCTCCAAATGTGCTTCTATACAGAATAATTCATGCTATAACAGTGTAACCATACTGGTATCAGACTAAGGAGGAAGTTTACCAAGATGGGACTTGTATCTCACATGGAATGTTGCTATGGCAACCAAGCACATGCTATCTATTATCTACTGGAAGGTGCTAAATAAATGAGAAGAAGATTCTGATTGGTTGCCCATAGCAACATCCCATATAAAATAGAACCTCCCATCTTAGTAAATCTCCCCCTAAGGAGTAGAAGAACTAAAGCCATAACACCCACTGTCCTGAGTACAGCGGGTGGGCGGGTGGGCAACCAGTTGGAGATTGTTATTTTCTAGGGTGCAATATTCCAATGGTATAACCTAACTGGTTGCTATGGGTAACGTCAGCATTTTTTATTTTTAAAAGCTTTAGTATATCTACCTCTAATTGGTAATTTACTATCATAAATTATGTGAACCATTGTCGAGGGTTGACATAGAAAGTACAACTTGTGTTTTAAAACAAATTTTGACTGAATGTGTAGTCAGATGCGGATGTGCTGTGATATCGCCATTTTCGCAATGCGATACTTTATTACATTGCACGGATGCATCAATTATTGCATGCAGGGACAGAGCTTGTGAGAAAGCTCTGTCCCTGGGATGACTCTCCGCAGCATTTTGCACATGAGCCACCGACATCGCCGCAGCTACCACTGCTGTCAGAATGAACCCCTGGGCCGCTTTGCAGCATCCCATTACTGTACAGCACAGATCCCCGGTAACTGGCAGACCTCACTGTGGCACCGATCAGTGGACGTGGGTAGGTGAGTATCATTTTTTTTATTTTTAACACAATGATCAGCATGTGTGTCCATCAAACAATCACAGCTGATCACACTGCCTTTTCCCTACACTGCTTTTTCTGCCTAGGTACAGAGAAAGCTGTTCCTGGGTAGGGAATTCGCAGTGAGGCCTGTGAATTCGATTACAATCACAGGGCTCTCTGCCTGCATGTTCGTTTTTTTGTACTGTAGAAGACTTCACACATGGGTCCTGTCCTCAAGATACCTTATCGAAATATAAAAATATTACGAAATACTGAATAATCTGATATTCAAAATGCTTGTGGTCTCGAGCATTTTGGATAAGGGGCACTCAACCTGTATTATTAAAAATACTCCAAAATGAACCTCGTATTATCAAAATTCCAAAACCTACTGAGGAGGCCCCCAACACTAGGATGTTTGATTGAAATGACCATACCCCCACTTCTAAATTCCCACTTCAAGCACTGCTTACTGTATATTAATTTTAAAAATTTAGGTTTTTTTTACACAGATGTTTTGTTTAATCTTTATGGGAGAAATTTACTAAGATGTGAATTCTACTTCACATGTGATGTTGCTTTGGACAACCAATTAGAATCTACTTCTTATTTATCACAAGGCATGCAATGCGATGTGATGTGATGGATGCTATTTAAGCCCAGAATGCATGCCGGGATCGGCACGTGTATGGGCAGCTTTAGACTGACCTTGGTCAGTCTAAGAGAAAGGTCATCCTCCAATACGTTTTGTCCCCTAGGGCACTTCTTCAGGGGTTTACCTGGCCACTACAGACCAAAGCAGGGCAGCCGGGGACGCAGGACTCAGAGAAAATCAGCGCCCCCCCCCCACACACACATGGAGCCAGACAGCGGCGCGACAACTCCCCAACCTTCCTGGAGCAGTTCACCACCGTGGAGCAGGGCAGCGGTGGACGCGCACTCCTCCTCCCCCCGTGGAGCCGGACAGCAGGAGGAGGTCAGTCAAAGCCTGTAGTGTCCTATGCAGGGGGAGTGTCCAGTGGTGTCCTATACAGGGGGAGCAGCCTGTGGTGTCTTATGCTGGGGGAGCAGCCTGTGGTGTCTTATGCAGGGGGAGCAGCCTGTGGTGTCCTATGCAGCCTGTGGTGTCCTATGCAGGGATAGCAGCCTCTGGTGTCCTATGCAGGGAGAGCAGCCTGTGGTGTCTTGTTATTATGCAGGGGGAGCAGCCTGTGGTGTCTTGTTATTATGCAGGGGGAGCAGCCTGTGGTGTCTTATGCAGGGGGAGCTTCCAGTGGTGTCCTATACAGGGGGAGCAGCCTGTGGTGTCCTATGCAGGGGGAGCAGCCTGTGGTGTCCTATGCAGGGGGAGCAGCCTGTGGTGTCCTGTTATTATGCAGGTTGAGCAGCCTGTGGTGTCCTGTTATTAAGAAGGGGGAGCAGCCTGTGGTGTACGGTATTATTCAGGGAACAGCCTGTGGTGTCCGATGCAGGGGTAGCAGCCTGTGGTGTCCTATGCAGGGAGAGCAGCCTGTGGTGTCATGGGGAAGAGGACCCGAGAACTACCTGGTTGATCCTGCCAGTAGCATATGCTTGTCTCAAAGATTAAGCAATGCACGTGTAAGTACACACGGCCGGTACAGTGAAACTGTGAATGGTTCATTAAATCAGTTATGTAGGGGGAGCAGCCTGCAGTGTCCTGTTATGATGCAGGGGGAGCAGCCTGTGGTGTACGGTATTATTCAGGGAACAGCCTGTGGTGTCCTATGCAGAGGTAGCAGCCTGTGGTGTCCTATGCAGGGAGAGCAGCCTGTGGTGTCATGGGGAAGAGGACCCGAGAACTACCTGGTTGATCCTGCCAGTAGCATATGCTTGTCTCAAAGATTAAGCAATGCACGTGTAAGTACACACGGCCGGTACAGTGAAACTGTGAAAGGCTCATTAAATCAGTTATGTAGGGGGAGCAGCCTGCAGTGTCCTGTTATGATGCAGGGGGAGCAGCCTGTGATGTACTGGTATTATGCAGGGGGAGCAGCCTGTGGTGTTCTGGTATTATTCAAATAGGTCAATTTACCAGTAGCTGCTGCATTTCCCAACCTAGGTTTATACTCAAGTCAATACGTTTTTCCATTTTTTTGTGGTAAAATTAGGTGCCTCGGCTTATATTTGGGTTGAGCCTGCTGTCAGCAAAGTACATGCTGTAGGTGTGTGCTGCTGAAGGGAGGGGAGGGGATAATAACACACCCCCCCCCCCCCCCCCCGCCTTGTTTAGAGGGGTTTTTATCACTCATCTCCTGCTAATACCCCTTTCACATTGCAACTAATTACCATGGACAAGCCGGTTTGACCCGGTAATCAGTGCGATGTGAAAGGGGTTACCGTGTCCCGAAAATGGGTAACAACACGGCAATATGAACCGGTAAAAAAGCAGAGTTCTTATAGGTTTGTTGCGGTGTGAATGGTTAAATCGGTCAAGCTACCTGTCTCCCGTTCACACTATGGAGGAGGCAGCGCCTGGAGCAGCGCCAGCTCTAAGCGCTGCCTCGTCCCCCGACCCCAATGACGTGCCAACTCCCCACCGCGCCCCCGGATGACATCAGCGAACCTAAACTGATTGTGTAATATATTATTTTATTGCTTTCGTAACAGTGCATCAGAAGAAATGACATCAGCAGAATAAAATAGTCTGTGTGTTTTTAAAGACTCCAGTTTAATGTTATAGAGACAGATAGATAATAGACATAGAAGGGTTATCACCATTCACCCCCTGCTGATTGCAATTTACTGTAGTTTTCCCTGTTATTTTTATCAGTGTTATCTACTGCCACCTTCTGGCTGCAAGAAAAATCACAACTATAAATACCAAGTGTAGAATACAATGATATAATACCCCTTTCTTTCACACTGCACTTTTAAAACGGTATATTGCCATTTTTTTCCATTTTAAAACGTTTAAGGCTGCAATGTGAAAGTGCCAGAGTTGATTTACCAGTTAAAGTTAACTGGTATTTCAACACGTTTAAAAAGCAGAGTCCTACACGTTTCAAAGCCGTTTTTTAGGCAGTGTGAATGGCTCTATTTCTATGGCTTGAAACGTGTCCCTTGGGGGTTAAACGGGTTGAATGTGTGAATGGTATTAAATGCTTTTTAAAACGGTTTTCACCTGCAATGTGAAAGGTCTTAAGGTTCAGACCCGTTTTAAAGTCCCATTTAAGAATACCGTGTCATTACCCATTTCTGCAATGTGAAAGCAGTATATGTTGGAAGTTCAAGACATTGTAAACTGAAAAATATTGTTATAAATTGCATTATTTATAATATCATACCTCCCAACAGTCCCGATTTTATCGGGACAGTCCCGATTATCAGGGCCTGTCCCGCTGTCCCACCCGCGGGCGGCAGTGTCCCGCGGTGTGGGGGGGCTGTTGGGAGTCCCCCCTGTCAGCTGCTAAGCAGCGGGGAATAAACGCTGTGCGCATGCGCACAGCGTCTATTCCCGCAACCAGGGGGCTGGGGGCATGGCTAGAGGCTCACAGAGCCTCTGGGTCATGCCCCCATAGCGGCAAAATGGGGGCATGGCCTCGCGAAAGAGCCGCAAGCATAGGCCACGCCCCCAAATTAGGCCAGCAGCGTCCTGCCTGCCGAACGACCAAAGTTGGGAGGTATGTAATATACACAAGGAAGGCTACTAACATAACACACAAAGTTAACATAAAAATATGCACAATAATGATAATGTACAAAGTGCAAAACAAGAACCAATGTAAAATATGGGAATTGTGTCTAGATTTGCTCACAAGGGTATGGGTTTAAATTAGCAAGATGGTGACATGCAAGAAAAGGAATGAGAAAACAACAAAATGTAATTCAGCTGAATTAAATTATACAGAATAAAGGTGTAGAAAGTAGTTACTGCTAACTGAAAGAGGCTTACTTAATAAATGTGTGTGGAATTGATAAAGGGGAATATTGATTTAGTTCTGTTTTTTCACCTAGGCAAAAAAATCTGTACTTTTCCCAATTTTTTTTATTGGCAAATGGTGATTCAATAGCAAAAAATTCAGAAGTGTTGAAAAACACCTGGATGAGCGAATTGGCCAATCCACATGTTTCTGGTGAAATTGCACCCATTCCTGCCACTTTTTGAAGCATTTTTCACCAATCCCTTTTCTTTAAAAAAAATTAAAAAAAAAAATTGAAAGTTTAATGTGCGGTGGGTCCAGACCTGTGACAAGGAATAACATGGACTGAATGTCAGTAAAGTATTGTTCTTTTTTTGTAGCAGGAAGACAGTATACATGGTAACAGAATGGCAATTCTTAAGTTACAGCGTAGCAGGTTTTCCACAGTAAGGCTGGTTTCACACACACTCCGGCTCCTGCCGGACGGTGAAATCCCACACGGCCAGGGAACCGTGCCGCACACATTAGTTGTGAATGGACACTATTGTGTCCATTCACACGGGACGGCCACGGCCCGGCCGCACGGCTGCAGCCGGATCCCACCACTGGAAGGGACGGCTGCCGGGCTGTGGCCATCCCCTCCATGATAAACTACTGTGTGCGGCACGGCTCCCTGGCCGTGCGGGATTTCACCGTCCGGCAGGAGCCGGAGTGTGTGAAACCGGCCTAAGGATACACTCCAGAGAACACCTAACATAGGCCCTTATTCAGATCTGATCGCAGTACAAATTTGTTCTCAAAATGGACAAAATCATGTGCACTGCAGGTGGGGCAGATGTAACATGTGCAGAGAGAGTTAAATTTGGGTGGGGTGTGTTGAAACTGAAATCTAAATTGCAGTGTCAAAACAATGCAGCCTGTATTAACCCTGCACAGAAACAAAATAACTCACACAAATCTAACTCTCTCTATTCATGATACATCTGCCCCACCTGCAATGCACATGGTTTTGCCCTTTTTAAGAACAAATTTATACTGTGATCAGATCTGAATAAGGGCCATAGTGCCCACATTCCCCCCCTATCACCCAGCCTCTTTCGGGTGTGGTATAGCTCACAGACAATGTCTAGTCAGACAGTCAATAGGTAGACATCAAGGGTGACATTCTATGGTTTGCGCTAAATGCGCATGTTTTTTTCGCGCACCACATCGCCGCAAATCGCCCTTTTTCAAATCGCACTTTTCAGTAAAAATTTGCATATTTAATGTGATGCGCATTGGAGGCTGAAAAGTGCGAAGAGGGGCGATTTGCGGCGAAGTGGTGCGATTTTAAGTAACAAAAAAGTGCGAGTTCTTGCGCCGGTCATGTGCGAGTTTTGGACCAACCGGAGTGCGATTTACAAAACTGTCTCCGCATGACTAAGAACCCCCCAACCTATTGGCCCACCTGTGTCCCCTCCATTATGCATCACACCCCCTATATAAAGGGGCATTGGCGCCATTTCACTCTTTGATAGGAAGTAAGGAGCATGGAGAGGAGCAGTGGCAGTGTGAGTAGAGGAAGAGGTGTTGGTGGCAGAGTGAGGAGTGGCAGAGGGAGCAGTGGCAGAGTGAGGAGTGGCAGAGGGAGCAGTGGAAGAGGGAGCAGTGGCAGAGGGAGCAGTGGCAGCAGCCAGACAAGTGGGAGAGGCAGCAGTGTGGCAGGCAGCATGGCCACAGCAAGGCCAGCCTCAGCCCAGACCCTGGGCGTCCAGCCCCAGCAGGAGGAGGTTGAGGATCCGCTGGCATCCCCATCCTACAGCCAAGCCCTAGACCATACCCCACACCAGCTGCAGGAGGGCCACATGTCAGAGGTGGAGGAAGATGCTGGTGAGGAGGAGGAAGACACTGGCATGGAGGAGGAGGGCGACATGGCTGGTGTTGAAAATGAGGAGGAGGAGGAGGAGGTGGAAGCTGGTCGCACAAAAAGTGGCCGGATGGTCAGATTTTCATATGAAGAAAATGTGGCACTTGTCCGGGCTATCCTGCCAGTGTTTGAGCGTTTGCTTGGAAAATCTAACTACAAGACCACTGCACAGCGCAAAAGGGCTATGTGGAAGGACATCACCCAGGCGGTGAACGCTGTCAGTCAGCACAAGCGCCTGGTCCGCAATGTCAAAAAAAGATTTAACGACATCAAAAGGCAGTTGAAACATAAAATGGCCATGGAGTTGGAGGAGGCCACCAAGACTGGAGGAGGAAGCCCCACCACTGTGTGCTACAATGCGTATGAGGTGAAGCTGAAGTGCATCATCCCCCCTGAGGTCCTGCCTGGCATGCACGTGGCGGATTCCGATAGGTCGCAAACGCCATCCAGAGCTGGTAAGTGTGACCCCATGCAAACTTAAACATACATGCCAATGTATTATACCTGTAATGTTCACTTGTATTGTTATGCTTTGTAAAGTGCTGCTGTGGAACTACATAGGCCAGCAATCGCATGCACAAGAAAATGCCTGCTCCTACTTTTAAATTGCTGATAATGCTGGGCCCTGTAGTTCCACAACTACTCATATTGATTAACACTGTAACATTCTTTCTAGCAGGCTAACATGTATGTGTACAAAAACCCTGAGGTGTACTGGTGGTTTAGCTGCCATGCCAACATACCACCGATTATCCAATAGTTGTCATGTGTACACTAGTTTACTAATAATCTTAAAATAAATTCTTTGCCTACAGTATAAACAAAAAAAAAGGTGGTGAAGAAATAATGCAGTCCTTATCCATTGGGTATTGTCCATTATTGTCATTTCAATGCATGTTTTCAGAAACAGCTTAGCCATAGCAAGGTCCATAATGCCTGTCCATCTTTCCTTGTACAGATTGTCCGTCCCGAAGTGCTCACGCATCCAAGAACAGAAGGCCCGTTGCTGCAGAATCTGTGGAAGCAGGTAAATGAACAAAAAACACGCCATTACACATAAAGTACACACACTCATGTCACATCAACAATATCTCACACTACATTCATCTCCAGCAGCTACATTGCAACGGAAATGAATGTTATCTGAGCTAGGCATGTGATATATTATTAATGTCAATGTTGCATGCTGTATCGGGGTACATGTGTAAGTACATAACACCCCTAGGTATGTGCGTCAGCCATCTATAGCCCTATGTAAAACAGTATAGATGACAGTGTGGCCTATATATGCATCAATACTTACCTCTTCATCTGTATCCACAGGTGCTATACAACTAGGGACAAACCAAACAGATTCTTCAATACTGGTCTTAGACGAAATGGACATCATTCTTGATCCGGTCGACACCTTTGCGGCAGAGGAAGAAATGCAGACCTCGTCACAGAGTGATCTTCCCCGAAGTGGGGTGTCTCCCAACCCACCCCCACCCACCCACACACCACATACAGCAGCTTCTGCTTCCCAAGTAGCTAACTCCTTGGTTAATTTCAAGGACAAACAGTTAGAATTCATGGCCTCCCAAAGCCTCCAAATAGGTAATATACAGGGGTACATGCGTGACACCTTCCTTCAGTTACGCAAAATTGCACGTAGTGTACGGGTAGGTGTAGGCACTCATGTGCGCATTGCTAACAGCATTGACACCCGTTTTGCAGAACAAACTGCTGCAATAAGGGAACAGAATAGGCATATTGGCAGCCTGGCGCAAAGTATCACAGCACTAACCCAATCATGCACAGCGCAGACCAATGCCTTACTAGCTATGCAGGCCCAAATACAGCAGCAGGAAGCTAATGTGGGAGGTGGCGCAGCATCAACCCTCAGCAGTGCATCCAGCACCCCAATAAGTGGCTCCCCCACTTCCCCACCCCGTCGGAGTGTGAGGACCCGTGGTGGGCTTGGTGCAGGGTCTAGAAGTGGTGTAGGGCTGCCTGATGCTGGGAGAAGGTAGCTGCTATATATGTTTGTCCAGTTTGTGAAATGCCAAACATCTTGTTACATGGCCCCACAGTTTTTATTTTCCACATGTCAAAATGCAGAATGCTTCTAAAAAAAAAGACAGAAGTAAAAATTGCTACCCGCATACCATTGTGTTTGTGTCTTTTTCTAAATACAAATTAATGTGTGAATTATAACATATTGTAATGGTATATGACAATGGGATTGCACTAAAGTAGTGTGGGGTAACTCCTTGGCTGGCAAAGGTTGTGGATCTACATATTCCAGCAGGCTCTGACACTCATGGTTTGGACTGTAATGGTTGTAGTGTGTCTGGACATGCTGGCACATGTAGTTCCACAACACCAGTGAGCCATGTTTGACTGCAAACTTCATTCATACATGTATCAAAAGTACTTACAAGCTAGATAGCAGCAAGGGATAGGTCAGCACCACCATGTGCATCCATTGGGGACTGTGTATTAGGTTAAATGTGGGTGGAAACAGATGGTATTGGTCAATAATTTGTTTATGAGTACATTTTGGAGTACAGGGCACATGTGCTTAGCATAAAGGTAACGGCTGCTGATGTATGTCCGCAACAACTTCTTTATAGCAAGTAACAGTTGAGTAAAATGCTTAGACAACGTGGCCTGTGATACCACCAAGGCCCATGAGGTCACAGACTGAGTGGAGGCTGTGGACAAATAGTAGAGGGCACACATTAATTTGTGCTGGGCAGACACTGCATAGTTGGCTCCCACAAAATGGTAAAAATCATCTCTCACCTGCTCATATAACTCCAACAGGTTAATGGGGTTCAGCGTAACCATCCCCACAACCTGTTGATCCGAGAGGGAGTCCAGGTACAGGCGAGCACCATACATACGTGGGGTACCCAGTAGTCGGGGGGCTACCAGGATCTGTTGCGCAGCTTCCTCCCTCCTGCGTAGCTCCTCCAAATGGGCCACATCACAGATAAGCAACTTGAAAATAGTCAGCAAAATCTACATGATTTAAACCCTCACAGGTGTCCTTACTGATGTTGGGGTTTATGTAGGGGTGTTTGTGAGTGAAAATGAGGGCACCTGTGGTGAAATTAACCATGTGTGCACTTGACCAAAATGAGTTCTGGCCCAAATCGCCAAACAGAACCTGGTCTGAAATAAGTGCGATAATTAGACACCTAAAAAGTGCGATTTGCGAATGCGCATTGCATTAAATAAGCGATTTGTATACTTTTGTATTGGAAAACATCTGGATGCGATAAAAATGCAAATTCATCTCGCACTTTTGGTCCGCATACCTTAACGCACATAATATGCGATTTCAGTCCCTTAGCGCATCACATTAAATTGGCGATTTTAAGGAAAAATGCGATATCGCCATTTTATAGTCAAAAGTTAATTGACAAAAGTTAGACATGCATTAGTGAGACATTGACAAAAGTTAGACATGCATTAGTCAGACATTGACAAAAGTTAGACATGCATTAGTCAGACATTGACAAAACGATACTTATATGTTAGTTGGGCAATACAAATTAGTATACGTACGTTACCGTAGGGAAATCGCATCCGATGTTTTGCATGCGATGCGATGTGATTTTTCCATAGGGTTCTATGTTACAGACTTTGCTATACAATATTGGGTGCCATGGCATCTGATAATTGCATCGCATCGCATTGCATCGCATCCGATGTTTCAGATGCGATGCGATTTTTCCATAGGATTCTATGTTACAGACTTTGCTATACAATATCGGGTGCCAAGGCATCCGATAATCGCATCACATTCGATGTTTTGCATCCGATGTTTTGCATGCGAAACATCGGATGTGATGCGATGGGATTTTTCCATAGGGTTGTATGTAACTGAATTTACTATACAATATCGGGTGCCATGGCATACGATAAAATATCGGATCCGATTGTATAGGGTTTTATGCCATATAATGGACTATCCATGTAATATGACATATAATGTGATGGACGCACCCCCCGCTATCCACGCCAACCCGAAGCATGATGAGAGGCGGCAGAACGCGTCCGCCCGACCTTTTCATACCCCCACTATCCACGTCGGCGTGGAGTTGATTTTATATAGTGTTGCGAGCACCTATATATAGTGTTACTATATATAGTGTTATATAGAGCACCTATATATAGTGTTATAGTGTTATATAGTGTTGCTGGCTCCTGATTGGCCTAGCGCCAATCAGGAGCCAGTAAAGTCGGCTCCTGATTGGCTAGAATTCATTCTTAGTCCAGACGTCGAGGAGGAAACATCTCTGAAGCTCTGAAAGTCCCGGGATCCCGGCAGCGTAAAGAAGAAGAAAGAAGATAAAGAAATAAGCCCTGGAAAAGAAGACAGAAGACACAAGACCATCCATGGAGGACCTGGTGAGTAGGATTTCCTTCCACAGGTCCACCATGGATTTTCTTCAGACAGGACGCCGACCCCGGAGCCGCCGACACCGGAGCCGCCGACACCGGAGCTGCCGACACCGGAGCCAGCAACCTACCGACGGGATCAAGATAGGTAAGTATCAGTGTGTGTGTGATGTGTGTATTAAACTTTTATTTAAAATTTGTGTCAGTGTGTTTTGTGTACTATTTTTTTAACTGTGGAACTACAAGTGCCAGCGGGCCCTTTAATGCCCAGCAGGCTGGGACTTGTGGTTCTCCAAGTCCCAGCTTGCTGGGGAGGCTTGCTGGCACTTGTAGTGCCACAGTAAAAAACAATAGTTTAATCTTTTTTTTACACTTGAATCAGCCCGATGCCCACCGCCCAGGGGCATCGGGGACAGTACTAGGCTTCAGCCTGGTCAGGTAAGTCCTTCATTGGGGGGATCCCCACTCCCCCAGGGCCCCTGGCCAGGCTGACTAGTCGGTAGGGATGAATGCTTTGGCCGGGGGGACTTGCATAAAAAGTCTCCCTCCGGCTGTGGCATTACCCTGCTGGCTGGTTTTGCCTGGGGCTGGTTCTTAAAATACATTTTGTCCCCCGTATTTTGGGAACCAGCCCCAGAGCAGGAGCCTGGGGCTGGTTGTTAAAAATCGGGGAACCCCTATTTGTCGGGTTCCCTGATTTTTAATTACCGGCTCCAGGCTCTGTCAGCCTGGTGCTGGTTACAGCTGTGGGGGGGACCCCACGCCGTTTTTTTTTAATATTTATTTATTTTTCTATTTTTTTTTTTACACTCTGCAGCCTGCACGGATCTGACTGATCCGTGCAGACTGCTAGAAAAATTTGTATTAGCAGCCGTATATATGGCCAGCTAATACAAATGAATACGACATCGGAGGGTTACAAAGCAGTCGTATATGACTGCTTTGTAAATGACCCTCCGGAACACGACTTTGCATACGACTGAAACAGTCGTATGCAGTCGTAGGGAAAATACTAATACGAAAAACTAGGTTTTTCATATTAGTCAATTTCCCCCACAATGTCTAGGTCTACAGTCATATGGTTGAACACTAATGGTCGACAGGGTCAAATGGTTGACAGGGTGAAAAGTTCTACAGACAATAGGTCGACAGGGTCAATAGGTCGACAGTGAAAATGTTGATGTGGTCAAAAGGTCAACATTGTAAAGGTCAACATGGAAAAGGACGACTAGTTTTTCTTTTTTTGTCTATATCGACATAGGTCGACATGGGCGCTGTCTGTGTACCGCGTCCCCTCGCATGGCTCGCCATGCTTTTGGCTCGGTGCCTCGCTGCTCTCGGCACACTATTATATATATCTCCCTCCACGCCGTAGTGGATGGCAGGGCATGAAATACCGCCTGTTGGCATGTGTTAGCTTTAATTTATGTAAAAAAAAAAACTGTCTAATGCATGTCTAACTTTTGTCAGTGTCTGACTAATGCATGTCTAACTTTTGTCAGTGTCTGACTAATGCATGTCTAACTTTTGGTGTCTAGCTATTGACTGTCTGACTTGGCATTGTCTGTTAGTCGTCTGGAACCCACACATAGGAGGCCGTACTCAGATGGAGTCACTGCATCTGCAATAGGGTACACATAGGAGACCACACTCCGATGGAGTCACTGCACCTGGCATAGGGTACACATAGGAGACCACACTCCGATGGAGTCACTGCACCTGGCATAGGGTACACATAGGAGACCACACTCCGATGGAGTCACTGCACCTGGCATAAGGTAGTAGTAGTACGTTTATTTATAAGGCACCACAAAGTGTCTTCAGCGCCATACATAGCAAACAAAAAACAAATTACAAGGTAACGTACAGGGTGTGTTGATAAAATACAGCATAAATAGGGGTATAGCTGGTAGAACTAAAATCAGCATCAGTTCTGAAGTAGGTGTGGTAATTGTGGAGGAGACTAAAGATGAAGTAGAGGAAGGGAAGAACCGGGCAGGAGCACTGGTGAGGTAAAAAGGTAGGGTGAGTACGTGAGGAAGGAGGGCCCTACTCATAAGAGTTAGCTGACTAAAAGGAGGTGGGCGGACGAACAAAAAACAATGAGATAAATAGGAACAGATGGAGGGGTAGGATAGGCAGGATAGGAGGAGCAAAAGAGGTTAGAAGGTACACATAGGAGACCGTACTCAGACGGAGTCACTGCAGCTGGCATAGGGTACACATAGGAAGCCGTACTCAGATGCAGTCACTGCACCCGGCATAGGGTACACATTGGAGACCACACTCCGATGAAGTCACTGCGCATAGCATAGGGTACACATAGGAGACCACACTCCGATCAAGTCACTGCACCTGGCATAGGGTACACATAGAAGGCCGTACTCAGACGGAGTCAATGAGCGTGGCATAGGGTACACATAGGAGGCCGTACTCAGACGCAGTCACTGCGCGTGGCATAGGGTACACATAGGAGGCCATACTCAGACGGAGTCACTGCAACTGGCATAGGGTACACATAGGAGGCCGTACTCAGACGGAGTCACTGCGGCTGGCAAAGGGTACACATAGGAGGCCGTACTCAGACGGAGTCACTGCGCATGGCATAGGGTACAGATAGGAGGCCATACTCAGACGGAGTCACTGCGTCTGGCATAGGGTACACATAGGAGGCCGTACTCAGACGGAGTCACTGCACGTGGCATAGGGTACACATAGGAGGCCATAGTCAGACGGAGTCACTGCGCGTGGCATAGGATACACATAGGAGGCCGTAAGATGGAGTCACTGCGCCTGGCATAGGGTACACATAGGAGGTCGTACTCAGACAGAGTCACTGCACCTGGCATAGGGTACACATAGGAGGCCTTACTCAGACGGAGTCACTGCGGCTGGCATAGGGTACACATTGGAGGCCGTCTCAGATGGAGTCACTGCGCGTGGCATAGGGTACACATAGGAGGCCGTACTCAGACGGAGTCACTGCGCTTGGCATAGGGTGCACATAGGAGGCCATACTCAGACAGAGTCACTGCGCGTGGCATAGGGTACACATAGGAGGCCGTACTCAGACGGAGTCACTGCGGCTGGCAAAGGGTACACATAGGAGGCCGTACTCAGACGGAGTCACTGCGCATGGCATAGGGTACACATAGGAGGCCGTACTCAGACGGAGTCACTGCGTCTGGCATAGGGTACACATAGGAGGCCGTACTCAGACAGAGTCATTGCACGTGGCATAGGGTACACATAGGAGGCCGTACTCATACGGAGTCACTGCACCTGGCATAGGGTACACATAGAAGGCCGTAAGATGGAGTCACTGCGCCTGGCATAGGGTACACATAGGAGGTCGTACTCAGACGGAGTCACTGCACCTGGCATAGGGTACACATAGGAGGCCTTACTCAGACGGAGTCACTGCGGCTGGCATAGGGTACACATTGGAGGCCGTCTCAGATGGAGTCACTGCGCGTGGCATAGGGTACACATAGGAGGCCGTACTCAGACAGAGTCACTGCGCGTGGCATAGGGTACACATAGGAGGCCGTACTCAGACGGAGTCACTGCAGCTGGCATAGGGTACACATAGAAGGCCGTACTCAGCCGGAGTCAATGCGCTTGGCATAGGGTGCACATAGGAGGCCGTACTCAGACAGAGTCACTGCGCGTGGCTTAGGGTGCACATAGGAGGCCGTACTAAGACAGAGTCACTGCGCGTGGCATAGGGTACACATAGGAGAACGTAGTCAGACGGAGTCACTGCGCGTGGCATAGGGAACACATAGGAGGCCGTACTCAGACGGAGTCACTGCACCTGGCATAGGGTACACATAGGAGAACGTACTCAGACAGAGTCACTGCGTGTGGCGTAGGGTACACATAGGAGACCACACTACGATGGAGTCACTGCGCCTGGCAACGGGTACACATAGGAGGCCGCACTCAGACAGAGTCACTGCGCGTGGCATAGGGTACACATAGGAGGCCGTACTCAGATGGAGTCATTGCACCTGGCATAGGGTACACATAGGAGGCCGTACTCAGACAGAGTCAATGCACGTGGCATAGGGTACACATAGGAGGCCGTACTCAAACGGAGTCACTGCACCTGGCATATGGTACACATAGGAGAACGTACTCAGACGGAGTCACTGCGTGTGGCATAGGGTACACATAGGAGACCACACTACGATGGAGTCACTGCGCCTGGCATAGGGTACACATAGGAGGCCGCACTCAGGGAGAGTCACTGCACCTGGTATAGGGTACACATAGGAGGCCGTACTCAGACGGAGTCACTGCGCGTGGCATAGGGTACACATAGGAGGCCGTAAGATGGAGTGACTGTGCCTGGCATAGGGTACACATAGGAGGCTGTACTCAGACGGAGTCACTGCACCTGGCTTAGGGAACACATAGGAAGCAGTACTCAGACTGAGTCATTGCGCGTGGCATAGGGTACACATACAGTAGGAGGCCGTACTCAGACGAGTCATTGCACCTGGCATAGGGTACACATAGAAGGCTGTACTCAGATGGAGTCACTGCGGCTGGCATAGGGTACACATTGGAGGCCATCTCAGATGGAGTCACTGCGCGTGGCATAGGGTACACATAGGAGGCCGTACTCAGACGGAGTCACTGCGCTTGGCATAGGGTGCACATAGGAGAACGTACTCAGACAGAGTCACTGCGCGTGGCATAGGGTACACATAGGAGGCCGTACTCAGACAGAGTCACTACACCTGGCATAGGGTACACATAGAAGGCCGTACTCAGCCGGAGTCAATGCGCTTGGCATAGGGTGCACATAGGAGGCCGTACTCACACAGAGTCACTGCGCGTGGCTTAGGGTGCACATAGGAGGCCGTACTAAGACAGAGTCACTGCGCGTGGCATAGGGTACACATAGGAGAACGTAGTCAGACGGAGTCACTGCGCCTGGCATAGGATACACAAAGGAGGCCGTACTCAGACGGAGTCACTGCGCGTGGCATAGGGTACACATAGGAGGCCGTACTCAGACGGAGTCACTGCACCTGGCATAGGGTACACATAGGAGAACGTACTCAGACGGAGTCACTGCGTGTGGCATAGGGTACACATAGGAAACCACACTACGATGGAGTCACTGCGCCTGGCATAGGGTACACATAGGATGCCGCACTCGGACAGAGTCACTGCACCTGCAATAGGGTACACATAGGAGGCCGTACTCAGACAGAGTCACTGCGCGTGGCATAGGGAACACATAGGAGGCCGTACTCAGACAGAGTCACTGCACCTGGCATAGGGTACACATAGGAGAACGTACTCAGACGGAGTCACTGTGTGTGGCATAGGGTACACATAGGAGCCCACACTATGATGGAGTCACTGCGTCTGGCATAGGGTACACATAGGAGGCCGCACTCAGACAGAGTCACTGCACCTGGCATAGGGTACACATAGGAGGCCGCACTCAGACAGAGTCACTGCGCGTGGCATAGGGTACACATAGGAGGCCGTACTCAGACGAGTCATTGCACCTGGCATAGGGTACACATAGAAGGCTGTACTCAGATGGAGTCACTGCGGCTGGCATAGGGTACACATTGGAGGCCATCTCAGATGGAGTCACTGCGCGTGGCATAGGGTACACATAGGAGGCCGTACTCAGACGTAGTCACTGCGCTTGGCATAGGGTGCACATAGGAGAACGTACTCAGACAGAGTCACTGCGCGTGGCATAGGGTACACATAGGAGGCCGTACTCAGACAGAGTCACTGCACCTGGCATAGGGTACACATAGAAGGCCGTACTCAGCCGGAGTCAATGCGCTTGGCATAGGGTGCACATAGGAGGCTGTACTCAGACAGAGTCACTGCGCGTGGCTTAGGGTGCACATAGGAGGCCGTACTAAGACAGAGTCACTGCGCGTGGCATAGGGTACACATAGGAGAACGTAGTCAGACGGAGTCACTGCGCCTGGCATAGGATACACAAAGGAGGCCGTACTCAGATGGAGTCACTGCGCGTGGCATAGGGTACACATAGGAGGCCGTACTCAGACGGAGTCACTGCACCTGGCATAGGGTACACATAGGAGAACGTACTCAGACAGAGTCACTGCGTGTGGCATAGGGTACACATAGGAAACCACACTACGATGGAGTCACTGCGCCTGGCATAAGGTACACATAGGAGGCCGCACTCAGACAGAGTCACTGCACCTGGCATAGGGTACACATAGGAGAACGTACTCAGACGGAGTCACTGTGTGTGGCATAGGGTACACATAGGAGACCACACTATGATGGAGTCACTGCGCCTGGCATAGGGTACACATAGGAGGCCGTACTCAGACGGAGTCACTGCACCTGGCATAGGTACACATAGGAGAACGTACTCAGACAGAGTCACTGCGCCTGGCATAGGGTACACATAGGAGGCCGCACTCAGACAGAGTCACTGCACCTGGCATAGGGTACACATAGGAGGCCGCACTCAGACAGAGTCACTGCGCGTGGCATAGGGTACACATAGGAGGCCATACTCAGACGAGTCATTGCACCTGGCATAGGGTACACATAGAAGGCTGTACTCAGATGGAGTCACTGCGGCTGGCATAGGGTACACATTGGAGGCCATCTCAGATGGAGTCACTGCGCGTGGCATAGGGTACACATAGGAGGCCGTACTCAGACGGAGTCACTGCGCTTGGCATAGGGTGCACATAGGAGAACGTACTCAGACAGAGTCACTGCGCGTGGCATAGGGTACACATAGGAGGCCGTACTCAGACAGAGTCACTGCACCTGGCATAGGGTACACATAGAAGGCCGTACTTAGCCGAAGTCAATGCGCTTGGCATAGGGTGCACATAGGAGGCTGTACTCAGACAGAGTCACTGCGCGTGGCTTAGGGTGCACATAGGAGGCCGTACTAAGACAGAGTCACTGCGCGTGGCATAGGGTACACATAGGAGAACGTAGTCAGACGGAGTCACTGCGCCTGGCATAGGATACACAAAGGAGGCCGTACTCAGACGGAGTCACTGCGCGTGGCATAGGGTACACATAGGAGGCCGTACTCAGACGGAGTCACTGCACCTGGCATAGGGTACACATAGGAGAACGTACTCAGACAGAGTCACTGCGTGTGGCATAGGGTACACATAGGAAACCACACTACGATGGAGTCACTGCGCCTGGCATAGGGTACACATAGGAGGCCGCACTCAGACAGAGTCACTGCACCTGGCATAGGGTACACATAGGAGGCCGCACTCAGACAGAGTCACTGCGCGTGGCATAGGGTACACATAGGAGGCCGTACTCAGACGGAGTCACTGCGCCTGGCATAGGGTACACATAGGAGGCCGCACTCAGACAGAGTCACTGCACCTGGCATAGGGTACACATAGGAGGCCGCACTCAGACAGAGTCACTGCGCGTGGCATAGGGTACACATAGGAGGCCGTACTCAGACGGAGTCACTGCACCTGGCATAGGTACACATAGGAGAACGTACTCAGACAGAGTCACTGCGTGTGGCATAGGGTACACATAGGAGGCGGTACTCAGACGAGTCATTGCACCTGGCATAGGGTACACATAGAAGGCTGTACTCAGATGGAGTCACTGCGGCTGGCATAGGGTACACATTGGAGGCCATCTCAGATGGAGTCACTGCGCGTGGCATAGGGTACACATAGGAGGCCGTACTCAGACGGAGTCACTGCGCTTGGCATAGGGTGCACATAGGAGAACGTACTCAGACAGAGTCACTGCGCGTGGCATAGGGTACACATAGGAGACCACACTATGATGGAGTCACTGCGCCTGGCATAGGGTACACATAGGAGGCCGCACTCAGACAGAGTCACTGCACCTGGCATAGGGTACACATAGGAGACCGCACTCAGACAGAGTCACTGCGCGTGGCATAGGGTACACATAGGAGGCCGTACTCAGACGGAGTCACTGCACCTGGCATAGGTACACATAGGAGAACGTACTCAGACGGAGTCGCTGCGTGTGGCATAGGGTACACATAGGAGACCACACTACGATGGAGTCACTGCGCCTGGCATAGGGTACACATAGGAGGCCGCACTCAGACAGAGTCACTGCACCTGGCATAGGGTACACATAGGAGGCCGTACTCAGACAGAGTCACTGCGCGTGGCATAGGGTACACATAGGAGGCAATACTCAGACGGAGTCACTGCATCTGGCATAGGGTACACATAGAAGGCCGTAAGATGGAGTGACTGCGCCTGGCATAGGGTACACATAGAAGGCTGTACTCAGACGGAGTCACTGCGGCTGGCATAGGGTACACATAGGAGGCCGTCTAAGATGGAGTCACTGCGCGTGGCATAGGGTACACATAGGAGGCGGTACTCAGACGGAGTCACTGCGCTTGGCATAGGGTGCACATAGGAGGCCGTACTCAGACAGAGTCACTATGCCACATAGGGTACACATAGGAGACCGTACTCAGACAGAGTCACTGCACCTGGCATAGGGTACACATAGAAGGCCGTACTCAGACGGAGTCACTGCACCTGGCATAGGGTACACATAGAAGGCCGTACTCAGCCGGAGTCAATGCGCTTGGCATAGGGTGCACATAGGAGGCTGTACTCAGACAGAGTCACTATGCCACATAGGCAGGGCCGGATTAACAATGGGCCTGATGGAGCTACAGCTCCATGCCCACTCTCCAAATAGGCCCATTTTGTAGCTGAGGGCCAGGGCTTTCCAATGAGCCCAGCACCGCGTCGCTAGCCCCCCGGGAACCGGAGATACCGTCAGGCAAACCTGGAACGTTTTCCCCATAGGATAACATGGGACCCGCTAATTCCGACCTCCACCCGGTTCCAACAGCTGCCAGTTCCCCCTCCGGCATCACAAAAGCTTGAGGTTGATCTCAGTCAAGCTCAAATCGCTGGGCCTTCAATCTGATACCTGGTCCATATGAGTTCATTAATTCTAGAGATATTGCAGGTAAACCAATTTTTTTCAGTTCTGAAATGTAATTTCATGGCTGTTCATGTTGTTTGAGGACAGATTTCTCTGGAAACAAACGGCCCAGTTTCACGGTACCAAAATCATTCGAAGCCCACATGTAAATGGGTCAGTTGGTTCCGAAGATATAGCTGGTTATTTAAAGCGGGCGGGGGTGGTTTTCTCTTGGCTGATGTAAAAGGGGCCAGTCCGGGAATGTCCCTGCATGATCCTGGGACCATATTCCCGGGTAAATCCCTGCATTTTCTGGTGTGAAAGGGGTATTATTTCAAATAGCAGTGCTCTAAATAAAGCCGGGCAGCCCCCTGCTCTCTGCCCGGCTGTTAATGGCTGTCATTTCTGCCCAGCGAAGGCTGTCCCCAAGTTACCACGAGCATGTATTCCCCCTTGGCAATGAGCATGTAATCCCACATGGCAACGAGCATGGAACCCCTGGCAATGAACATGGAACCCCTGGCAATGAACATGTAGGTAAGCAACACTTACAGTATGTAGCATACATTTTAATAGGCATCATGGTGTTTGGCATAATACGTAATGAAGATTATCGTGTGTGTCTTAACATGTAATGGGCATTATGGTGTAAATTTTTAATGCGCGCCAATGCCCCTATTTATGAAGCATATTGTGCATTATTTCTCAATCTGTTTGGTATAGCGCAGGCATATCCAAACTATGGCCCTCCAGCTGTTGTGAAACTACAAGTCCCATCATGCATTACCACAGTTTTGCTATTAGGGAATGCTAAAACTATGTCAAGGCATGCTGGGATGTGTAGTTTCACAACAGCTGGAGGGCCACTGTTTGGATATGCCTGGTGAAGTATGTATTTTGGCTCAATCCATGTGGCACAATGTGAGTTTTGGCTTAATCTGTGTGGCATGATGTGAATTGTGACTCAATCCATGTGCCATAGTGTGAATTTTGGCTCACTCGGTGTGAATTTTGGCTCATTCCATGTGGCATAATGTATTAGAGGCAAGTACAGTATAAGGGGGTTACTATTGTGTTGCATGATTTGTATAAGGGGTATATTGTTTGGTAAACTTAGGTGACCACACAAAAGGTGCTGAAATGTTGTCTACCAAGTTTCGGCTTTCAGTATTTTTTTATGACTGTAGTGCCGCCTCACCCCGCAAGTATCTTAGGACATCGGCGTCCTGCGGGTGCACCTTTGGAGTGCACCTGTCAATATATCTCCATGCATTTTTCTTATGTCAGCCCCCTGCCTTTTCCAGGCATATATAATTAGTTGAAAGTATATACACAAATACAGACACACCCATGAGCAGATCATCCAAACAGAACACTGGTCATGCCACCCACATTATTCGGTGCTGGCCACAATCCCTATTATTGCACATAATAGGCCCTTGATCGTTCAGCTCCAGGCCCATTTAGACCTTAATCTGGCTCTGTGTCCCGGGCCGGCCGCCTGTTACATTGACATTCTTGGCCAGATTCCTGGCCAACCACTCGTGCCTCTAGGGGGGAAGGGGCAGGCCGCGGTGGACGAAGGACTGCTACTCGGAGGATGGAGCCGCAGCGTGGGGAAGCAAGGCCGGGCAGAGAGACGGGAGCCGCAGCAGTGGAGCACGGACCCGGGCCTAAAAGCAAGTTACAGTACTATGTATTGGGTGTTATAATGGTGGTGGGGGATCTGCCTGTGGTGTCCTGGTATAATTATACAGGGGGAGAAACCTGTGGTGTCCTGCCAGGACACCACAGGCTGCTCCCCCTGTATAATTATACCAGAACAGTCTTGGTGTAATTATACAGGGGGAGCTGCCTGTAGTGTCCTGGTATAAATAAACAGGGGGAGCAGCCTGTGGTGTCCTGCCAGGACACCACAGGCTGCTCCCCCTGTATAATTATACCAGAAAAGTCTTGATGTAATTATACAGGGGGAGCTGCCTGTAGTGTCCTGGTATAAATAAACAGGGGGAGCAGCCTGTGGTGTCCTGCCAGGACACCACAGGCTGCTCTCCCTGTATAATTATTCCAGAACAGTCTTGGTATAATTATACAGGGGGAGCAGCCTGTGGTGAAAGGTATAATTATACAGGGGGAGTAGCCTGTGGTGTCCTGCCAGGACACCACAGGCTGCTCCCCCTGTATAATTATACCAGGACAGTCTTGGTATAATTACACAGGGGGAGCAGCCTGTGGTGTAAGGTATAATTATACAGGGGGAGCAGCCTGTGGTGTCTTGCCAGGACACCACAGGTTGCTCCCCCTGTATAATTATACCAAGACAGTCTTGGTATAATTATAAAGGGGAGCAGCCTGTGGTGTCCTGGTATAATTATACAGAGGGAGCAGCCTGTGGTGTCCTAATTTTTGAATATAGGGGAGCAGCCTGTGGTGTCTTCTTGTTATTATGCGGGGGAGCAGCCTGTGGTGTAAGGCATAATTATACAGGGGGAGCAGCCTATGATGTTCTGGTATGATTATACAGAGGGAGCAGCCTGTGGTGTCCTATTCTGTTATTTTAATACTGGGGGGCAGCCTGTGGTGTTCTGATATTATACAGGGCAGCAGTCTGTGGTGTCCTGTTATTATACAGGGGGAGCAGCCTGTGGTGTCCTGTTATTATACAGGGGGAGCAGCCTGTGGTGTCATTATTATGTTTTTTTTTTATTAATACATATTTTTTTACCGAAAAGCCACCATTTAATGATGCGTTGTTACTTATGGGCCAGTGCTCTGGACTTGCCCCCCAGGCTAAAAGTTGCCAGCCAGCCCCTGCTTATTGTCCAGTGGTAGCACACCCCAGAAAAATGACTCATGATCTGTGTAGATAAACACCAATAAAGGGGTACTTTATAGGTGATTAGTATCTGAGCGATTGACAAACCCAGACCAATGTGTGTATATACTCTGTATGTGCATTTCCATGGGGCTCTGTACAATCCAGTAGTCCTGGCAGCAGATTTGAGATAGTTTGAGTATATGCCTTAAAACACCCTGTTCTTGGTGGTTTCCCACCTGTCCCCCTGTGTAACATAAGAGGGAAGAGAATAATGTGGGGTATACTGTAGATGTGATGTGCCGCATGACCATCACCAACTGCCGCCCGCATGCCACATTGCAATCCTCAGTGCACAGCAATATCACTGGCATTTCCTGGACAGCAGCTGATGTGGACGCAGGAGAAAAGGCCTCTCAGGTGAGAACAATTTGCAGGCGATTATTTTCGGACAGTGATTCTCCTAGTGAGTTATCAGTGAGTGGAGCTCAGCGCACAATTACATCTGTGCTTTTTCTTTCTCTTTTCTCCCCCATTTTTTTATTTTTTTTATTTGATCACCTTCTGCCTCCGGCTACAATGAGCCGACGAGAGTTGTCCCAGCTGATTGGAAATGAAGGTCAGTAAAATGTTTATTTAGTAAATTAAATCTTAGACCAATGTCTCATCTCTAGCAGTTGGCCATTGTAGTGGGAGGGATTATAGTAGTGGTGGCTGGCCAGTGTCCCTGTGTTACTGGCTGGCACCTCCCATGCTGTCAGTTACAGATCAGGAACCGCTAAGCATTGGGGCCTGCATCCATACACTCATACTGCTGCAGCTCTGTTTTTCAGTTGTATAGTAATATAATATATAAATCATGTTACTGCTGGAAGTCTTATTGTACACCAGCAATATCTGATTCTCACATGTTACATATGGCTATTTGTTATATCTACAATATATGAAATATCGTTTTAGATGGACCCAGCCCGAACATCAGAGGGACATGGCTGAGGTCAGGACTCCGCAGACCATCCCGTGGGAGTCAGTCAGCAAGAAGATCTGGACCAACATCGGGAAGAGGAAGATCTGGACGAAGAGGAAGAGACCATCAGGCAGTTGCAGACAGAGTAGATCTTCTCCTGCTGGACAGCATCATGCGACTCGTCCTGTCCCATCTCCCCACCTACAGCAGGCGCACCATTGCAGACGGAGAGGAACCAGAGTACTGCTCCATCTGTATCTCTGACATTAGGGTAGGTACAGAAATGGCTGTATCGTACTGTCACCACACCTTCCATGTTCCCTGTCTGACAGAATGGCTTCAGGTCAACAACATCTGCCCTATGTGCCGCATGAGACTCTTGAACCCGGATCATTTCTCCCACCTTTACTGACGGCTCCCCAGCAAAGCAGAACAACCAAACGTAAGATCATGGTCTAAAGCGGTAAGTTCCTGTTTAATTTTAAAGTTCAAAATATTTTACACTTTTAGAGTGTTTTTATTTTCAATTTACAGTTTTTGAATTTTTCAAACAATTAAAAGACTTGTCACTGATCCCTCCAGTTCCAACAATTGTTGTTACATGTTTACAGTGTTTTTCTCTTTTAATTATCTGTTTTGAAACTGGAGGGAATTGACGTGAACAAGATGGGGATTAGGGCTACTGGCGACACCCCAAAAAAAAACCGACATTGAGCAGCCACCTCATGGGTGTGTTGGAAGAGCTGCTAAGCTGCTAATTATTTTTAAAGTGTTGACAATTAAATCCAACTCATTGATAATTTAATAATTTGAACATTTAAACTCTGGTAAACTTCAGCTATTAATTAGTAAACCTGACCCTTTTCATCGCCAATATGTCTCCAAGTCATTATTTTACACTTATTATTGTTTACATATGTATAAATGTGGGCTAACATTAGCTGATTCAGTATAACATAATATTTTTATCATGATTTATAGAGCTCCAAAATATTACATGATATTGTGGGTCAGTGTCACGGGTCTTGCGATACATCTTGGAATTAACACCACATGATCTTCAGAAAAACAGTGTAGGCTGAATTTCCCAAATTCTGCAATTACTGTCCAGGGTTTAAGGATGTCCATGTGAGAGAACAGAATTACATCAGTCAACTGAATAAACAACTGGACTCAAGCCAGGATATCCTTAAAACATGGACTGTGAAGGTGCCCATAGGCAGCGGCGGATTGGCATGCCGGGACACCGGGTCAGATTCCGGTGGGCTGGCCCTAATGCCCTGCAGAAACGGCCGCTCACCCTACTTGGAGGGCCGCAGAGTGGGGACCGCAGCTACGTGTCTGCCTCTGAGATCCTCTGCAGACAGCGCTGGGGATTTCCATTAAAATGTGTCTCGTGTACGGTGGCTAGGGCCGTCGCTACCCGCACAGCAAGGTATGTGGTGCTGGTGCAGGGACGCGCAGGCCTGGAGAGCCACTCCCTGCATCCTCTGACAGCACTGCTGCTGCCCATGTGACAGGCGCCGCAGCAGCGCAGACTGGCAGCCAGTAGCGCACGGGGTATGAGAATACCCTGCTGTGCGCTACTGGCTGCCAGTCTGCGCTGCCGCGGCGCCTGTCACACAGGCAGCAGCGGCACTGTCAGAGGTCTCTACTTATCACCCTGTCTCAACTGTGAGGTACTGACATACATGCAAGACCATCGCCCGGCCCTCCCCACTCCCACGTCTCCTTTTCCGTCATTTCCTCCCCTCTCTTGACTCACATGGTGCACAGTCACTGGAGACTGGACTGGAGGAGCCCAGCTGATGCGACGAGTGGAGCAGCTGAATAGCATGCACAAAAGAAACTCTGGTAAAAACTACTTTTTGGGGGGGTCCTGGTGGTGATTTCTGCGGAGAGTGCCACAGATTAGTGTAGTGGGGGGAAGACGACGACACTAACAGAGTGTGCTAAGGGAGTGTCAGCTTATTTTGCTGGGGGTCACAGAGTAATGTGCGCTGGAAGGGATGGGTGGTGTATGATTATGTGCATTGGCTGTGGGTGTTTATAATTATTTGCACTGAGAAGGGAGGGAATGGTGTATAATAATTTGCGCTGGGGGGATGGCATATAATTATGTGTGCTGCAAGGAATGGCCTATAATTATGTGCGCTGAGAGGGGGGATGGTGTATAATTATGTGTGCTGGCAAGGGGGGTATATTGTGTTCTGGGAGTGGGGTTAATGGCGTATCATTTTGCCGCAAAATTTCTAGACACTTTCGCCATTCTGCCACTGCCTTCCGAAGGCTGGAGCGGCAGCAAAAACTCCACAACCTGCCCTGCCATCACCTCAAACAAGAGGTGGTGACGCGCTGGAACTTCACTCTCTATATGCTGCAGAGGATGGAGGAGCAGCAAAAGGCCATTCAAGCCTACACGGCCACCTACGACATAGGCAGATGAGCTGGGATGCACCTGACTCAAGTGCAGCGGAGACTGATTTCAGTGTTGTGTAAGGTTCTCCAGCAGTTTGAACTTGCCACACATGAAGTCAGCTCCAACACTGACAGCTTTAGTCAAGTTATTCCCCTGATCAGGCTGTTGCAGAAGCAGCTGGAGAAAGTGAAGGAGGAGCTAAAGCATTGCAATTCTGCAAAGCATGTAGCTCCTATGGATGAAGCCCTCCATACGCTTTGTCAGGATATGAGGGTGGTCTGTTAGAGGAATACATTCTGGCCACTGTGCTCGATCCTCGGTTTAAAGAGTATGTTGTGTCTCTGTTTCCGGCAGTCTCAAGTCTACAAAGGTGCAAAGACCTGCTGGTCAGGAGATTGTCATCTGAAGCGGACCATCACACGGCAAGAGCTGTCCCTCATTTCTCCCACACCTGTGGTTGCGAGGAAACAGCTGAAATTTCCAACACAACCCGCTGGCGGGGATGCCGGGCAGGCAGGAGCAAGTTTGGACCTGCCAATGATTGCTGACATGTCTACTGTCGCTGCATTGGATGCTGTCACCATTGAAAAAATGGTGGAGGATTACTTTGGTGACAGCATCCAAGTAGACATGTCAAGCAGTCCATACCTCTACTGGCAGGAAAAAAAGGCAGTTTGGAGGTCCTTGGACAAACTGGCTCTATTTTATCTGAGTTGTCCCCCCTCCAGTGTGTACTCTGAAAGAGTTTTTAGTGCAGTAGGGAACCTGGTCAGTGAGCGGTGTAGAAGGTTGCTTCCACAAAATGTGGAGAAGATGATGTTCATCGAAATTAATTATCAATTCTTGAATGAAGACCAGCAGTTGCCGCCAGAGACTACAGTGGGACCTGTGATTGTGGAGTCTAGCAGGGATGAATTGATAATCTGTGAGGATGAATAAGTACACACTGAAGAGGGTGAGGAATCAAAGGATGAGGACGACATCTCTGGAATTGAGAAAGCCACCCTGGAGTGGAGAAATGAGTTTTCCTAAGGAGTCTGGTCAAACTGACACCCGGCCGCCCGCATATTTATTGCCACAAGGGACCCGACTGGTGCGTTCACATCTGCGCTGCCGGCGCTGTGGCAGAGCTTCCGACAGCGCTTCTGCACAATGTGAGTCCAGCAGGAGAAGCGGTGCTAGCTGTTACATCTCAGCTGGGTTGACAGATATCAGAGCCGGGTGACCTCCATGTGGATAGGAGGAGAACGGCACAGCCTACGACACAGACTGCACTAAATTGGTGAGCCGTGTGAGCTCACAGATGCAGGCACTCCTTTCCATTTACAAATACACGGACACCTGCTGCCTGGACTAATTACCTATGTGGAATCTTGAGAGGTAATACACATTCTTATTTGGAGCTAAATATTCGTATTGGTCCATTGAGCAGACTACACTGGATGCTGGATAGATTGCGATTATTGCACTTTACAGCTGAGTCTTGGTCCTACTAATTGAGCAAGAACTATTCAGCCATTGCAGTATATTGTGATACTTACCAAAACGGACTAAAACTGCTAATCCAGCTATTGGTTTATCGATCAAATAAGAGTTATTAAGCCCATATGTGCATATATGAACCTTTTATCATTATAAAACATTTTTTAGTGTAATTTTGTTATTTTGTGTTTTTAGATTTAATAAATGTTATTAAATATTTGTGTGTACCGTTGAGCGCCCCACGCTGTTTTCTTTCTTGTGGTACTTTTTGGAGGTTGAAAGTCCTCCAGCATAGTGGCTGCAGGGCTACACTACACACTGCGAGACTCCCTAGCAATTTAGACAACTGTTTCTCTTTACTGCCCATAGCAACCAACAAGATTCTATCTATTGTCTTCTAGATTCTAAAAGCTGCTAAATTAGTAAGAAGGAGACTCTGATTGGTTATTATATGCAACATCACATCCTCAATAGAACTTCCATCTTAGTAAATGTACCCTTTACCCTCCTATAGCCTATCCTTAACCTCCCATCTCATAGCCCAATCCTACCCATCTAGTCCTTGCAGAATATTAACATTTTCACATGTCTACATTTCAGATGCTACTAAGACGCATGTGACCAGGTGGCTCACTCATCACGTGCTGCATGGCGTGTTGAGGCTGGATGTATGAGGACACATCTGTATATTGCATTTCACTACTGTTTTAAGAGGCATACACACGTAGAGATGTATGTTAAGCAATTTTGCTAAGCTATTTAGGGTAGGCGATTTTCTGGTGTACAGATCGCCCATGGGGAGCACATACACATGCAGAGATTTGTGCTGACATTAGTTGGGGGAGTGGTAACTCCACTTGAATAAATACAAGAAAAGATACCGACAAATTCTTGGTGCCAACAGAGATCTTTTTTCACGTTCATTAATTTTCTCACCCAAAATAAAGGAACAGAAAAACCACAATAGTGTAATACAGTTTTTGCAATTATGCATATATTTTCATTTGGAGGAATTTTGAAGTAGATGAGACTCATACCCTATAAGGTGGTCTACTGTTTAAGGTAGACACAATTCACTTGTTAGGGAGCAGTAACGTCACCATCAAGTCACCAATGCTTCCAATTCCAATTGTAGTATATGAAAGAAAATGAAGCTGGTATAGTGTAATACCGTTTTTTTATTCACAACAAACAATTTAACATAAAAACAAGAGTGTATCACAGCAGACTCTCACTGAGTAAAATTGTCCACAAAGCATTTGTAGACAAATCAGGCACTTGGTTTTATATCACAGGCGTCCCTGGAGCCTTTGTCCCAGTGAAGTCCAGTGTTGTCCACCCTTCTCTCCACGGCCAAAGCTTTTTAAAACCAAAACAGTTTCTTATTCAAGGCATGTGGAGAGGCGGACCTACTTCCTATATTCATACCCCAAGTGGGGAAATCCTATTTCCAGACATGGAGGGTGACATTTAATAAGATGCGCTTTTTGGGGTTCTTTTTGCGATTTTTAGTCAACAAAATGGGGTTATTGCACTTTTTGCCGAAATCGCGTACTTAATCGGTTGCGCTAAATCCCGTAATTCGCACATTTTGTGTGATAACTCGCAATTTCTCACTTGCCGGTTTCAATTCACATTTTTATCGCATCCAGATGTTTTCCCTTACAAAAGTATACATATTGCTTATTTTATGGAATGCGCAAATGGAATTCGCATTTCAAAAGTGTCTAAAAATCCCCACTGGTGCAGACCAGTTGCTGATGGGCGAATTGACCAAAAAGCAACTTTGGTCAAGTGCAGAAATGGTTAATTTTCTTACAGGTGTCCTCATTTTTAATCATAAACTCCCCTACATATACCCCAACATCATTAAGGACACCTGTGAGGGTTTGAGAGATGGAGATTGTGCAGAGTGGTGTGGAGCTGGCTGTTTGTGACTTTCATCATTTGGAGAAGCTGTGCAGAAGCAGGGAGCAAGCTGCGTGCCAGATCCAGGTACCCTGAGTACTGCGTGCTTCACATAGGTATCGTGCTAGGCTGTACCTGAACTCCCTCTCTGATCAACAGGTTGTGGGGATGTTTCGGCTGAACCGCAATAACCTTTTGAACTTATATGAGCAGGTGAGAGATGATTTGGACCCTCATGGGGGTGCCAACTATGCAGTGTCTGGGCTGCAGAAATGAATGTGTGCCCTCTACTTCTTGGCCACAGACTCCACTCAGTCTGTGACCTCATGGTCATTGGGGGTCTCACAAGCCACTTTCTCTAAGCATTTCACTCAAGTGTTACTTGCTTTCAAGAAGTTGTGGTGCACATATATCAGATTCCCACGTTGTGAGTCCGAGTGGCAGGACCTTAGGTGGCTTTCTATAGGCTCTCAGCATTCCCAAATGTGGTGGGAGCCATAGATTGAAGCCACATTGGACTTCGGCCACCGCACGTGAGGGGACACATCTACGTCAATCGGCATGGGTGTCACTCTCTGAACGTGCAGGTGGTATGTGATGCCAACCTAAAAATACTCAGTGTGGTTGCAGGCTACCCAGGGAACTGCCATGATGCCTATATTCTGTGTCACTCAGCCCTCTGGGACCGATTCCAGGACCACCCCAATGCCGGAGGGCTGGCTATTTTGGTATATTTTTACGATGCTGCATAGCAATTATAAAAATTACATACCAAATTAGTTCAACACCCTCACTGCACATTACCATAGTAGGTTACACCATTTCAGTTTTATTATAAAAACATTAGGATTGAAAAAACCACAGACACATTTTACAGTAAAGGAACGTCTTTACTAATGCAAAAAAATGATTTTAGGTCCTATTACTGGACCATACATTTTCACAAAAATATTCTTCATGATAAAACTGTAAAGAACAAAAATAGATACGTGCAACTTGTACAATCACTTTTTAGGTACCTGTGTACGCGCACATCCCCCCTTTGCCCCTGACCCCAGCTCACCCCTGGTTCGCACACTCCTACGTGGTGGTGAAGTGGGTGAGCCGCTCAGTGGTGTACTTGACACACTACTAATAGTGGATGTAGCTGTCTCTAGTGCATTTAATTCTTGAATTTAATTGTGCCTGCATGGCAATCAAGGAATGAGTCTGTGCTGATATAGCTTGTGTTTGCCCATGTACCCTTTCAGTTAGGTTGGCTATATTATTGTTTTGTACCCGTAGGCAGAGCCGGATTAACAATGGGCCTGATGGAGCTATAGCTCCAGGCCCACTCTCCAAATAGGCCCATTTTGTAGCTGAGGGTCAGGGCTTTCCAACGAGACCAGCCCCGCGTCGCTAGCCCCCTGGGAACCGGAGATACCGCCAGGCAAACCTGGAACGTTTTCCCCATAAGATAACATAGGACCCGCTAATTCCGACCTCCACCCGGTTCCAACGGCTGCCAGTTCCCCCTACAGCATCACAGAAACTTGAGGTTGATCTCAGTCGAACCCAAATCGCTGGGCCTTCAATCTGATACCTGGTCCATATGGGTTCATTGGTTCTAGAGATATTGCAGGTAAAACTATTTGTTTTTTTCATTTCTGAAATGTAATTTCATGGCTGTTCATGTTGTTTGAGGGCAGATTTCTCTGGAACCAAACGGCCCAGTTTCACGGGATCAAAATCATTCGAAGGCTACATGTAAATGGGTCAGTTGGTTTCGAAGATATAGCTGGTTGTTTAAAGGGGGCGGGGTGGTTTTCTCTCCCCCTCACACCAGAAAATGCAGGGACTAGGCTTGTGTAAAAGGGGCCAGTCCGAGAATGTCCCTGCATGATCCTGGGACCATATTCGCTGCATTTTCTGGTATGAAAGGGGTATTATTTCAAATAGCCGGGACCTGCAGTGCTCTGAATACAGCCGGGCAGCCCCCTGCTCTCTGCCCGGCTGTTAATGGCTGTCATTTCTGCCCGGCGGAGACTGTCCCCCAGTTTCCGCGAGCATGAATTTCCCCTAGGCAATGAGCATGTAATCCCACATGGCAATGAGCATGGATCCCCTGGCAATGAACATGGAACCCCTGGCAATGAACATGTAGGTAAGCAACACTTATGTAGCATCATTTTTAATAGGCATTATGGTGTTTGGCATAATACGTAATGGAGATTATGGTGTGAGGGTTAACATGTAATGAACATTATGGTGTAAATTTTTAATGTGCGCCTTTGGTGCGCAATGCCCTTATTTATGAAGCATATTGTGCATTATTGCTCAATCTGTTTGGTATAGTGCAGGCATGTCCAAACTATGGCCCTCCAGCTGTGAAACTACAAGTCCCATCATGCATTGCCACAGTTTTGCAATTAGGGAATGCTAAAACTATGTCAAGGCATGCTGGGACGTGTAGTTTCACAACAGCTGGAGGGCCACTGTTTGGACATGCCTGGTATAGTGTGTATTTTGGCTCAATCCATGTGGCAAAATGTGACTGTTGCCTTAATCTGTGTGGCACAACGTGAATTTTGACTCCATCTGTGTGCCATAGTGTGAATCGGTGTGAATTTTGTCTCATTCCATGTGGCATAATGTGTAAGAGGCAAGTACAGTATAAGGGGGTTACTATTGTGTTGCATGATTTGTATAAGGGGTATATGGTGTGGTAAACTTAGGTTACCACATAAAAGGTGCTGACATACTGTCTACCAAGTTTCGGTTTTCAGTATTTTTTTATAACTGGAGTGCCGTCTCACCCCGCAAGTATCTTAGGACATCGGCGTCCTGCGGGTGCACCTATGGAGTGCACCCGCCAATATATCTCCCTGCATTTTTCTTATGCCAGCCCCCTGCATTTTCCAGGTATATATAATTAGTTGAAAGCATTTACACAAATAGAGACACACCCATGAGCAGACCACCCAACCAGAACACTGGTCACGCCCCCTACATTTTTAGATGCTGGCCGCAACCCCTATTATTGCGCATAATAGGCCCTTGATCATTTTCAGCTCCAGGCCCATTTAGACCTTAATCTGGCTCTGCACATAGGGTACACATAGGAGGCCGTACTCAGACAGAGTCACTGCACCTGGCATAGGGTACACATAGAAGGCCGTACTCAGACAGAGTCACTACGCGTGGCATAGGGTAAACATAGGAGGCCGTCTCAGATGGAGTCACTGCGCGTGGCATAGGGTACACATAGGAGGCCGTACTCAGACGGAGTCACTGCGCTTGGCATAGGGTGCACATAGGAGGCTGTACTCAGACAGAGTCACTATGCCACATAGGGTACACATAGGAGGCCGTACTCAGATAGAGTCACTGCACCTGGCATAGGGTACACATAGAAGGCCGTACTCAGACAGAGTCACTGCGCGTGACATAGGGTACACATAGGAGGCCGTACTCAGACGGAGTCACTGCGCTTGGCATAGGGTACACATAGGAGGCTGTACTCAGACAGAGTCACTGCACCTGGCATAGGGTACACATAGAAGGCCGTACTCAGACGGAGTCACTGCACCTGGCATAGGGTACACATAGGAGGCCGTACTCAGACAGAGTCACTACGCGTGGCATAGGGTACACATAGGAGACAGTACTCAGACGGAGTCACTGTACCTGGCATAGGGTACACATAGGAGGCCGTAAATTTACCAAGTTGGGGGTTCTATTAAAGATGGGATGTTGCTATGGGCAACCAATCAGATTCTATCTAATATGTTCTAGAACAGGGGTGGAAAATTATTTCAGCTAGGGGGCCACTTAACACTCGAATATATATAATGTTTATTTGATTGACAGTAATGATACAATGTGGATATGACTGTTCAACAGAAGTAGCTAATAGTGCTTCCTAATTTTTATGTGTAGAGTCCAATAAAAGTTATGTTTTAGATAATTAATCATATCTGATATTTAATCAATAAAAGAGTGCGCCCAAAAAGGCACATTTGTCTTTTCGTTTGCCTCTAGCAAACAAATCCCCTCTTATTCGGCCACTTAACACTTCCAGCAAATATTCCAGGGCCACTCTACGGAAAAGGGGGTGTGGTGACTCAAAAGGGTGTGTGTCCTTAAGTGTAGTGTTCTACACTATATACCCCCTATACACATTATGCAACAACATAGTAGACCCCTTACATAATATCTCTTTACAAGTGTAAAGGCCCCCATCCACTAGTGCAGCTTGGACCGTTTTCATCCTATTCAGAGGCATTGGGCAGAGGAATCGAATTGAAACGGCCCATATCTCATGTGTTTAACTCCGATTCCGATGCGCGGTCCCGTGCACATCGGATTGGAGCTGGAGATTGTCAGTGCCCCACCTAGGATCCATCGGATCCCGAATCCAGGAAAAGGATTGCATACAATTTATTGTGTGTGTGACAGCTGTCGGGTCAGTCGCATGCGATGCACATTCCTTCTCACATGGACAAAACCATGCTGCACTGCAGAGGGGGCAGAAGTAACATGTGAAGAGAGAGACAGATTTGGGTGAGTTATTTTGTTTCTGTGCAGGGAAAACTTTTACATTGCAATATAGATCTCACTTTGAAGTAAAACCCCACCCAAATCTAACTCTCTCTGCACAAGTAACATCTGCCCCCCCTGCAGTGCACACGGTTTTGAGAAAGAATTTGCCTTCGCCAGTGAACCAGAATAAGGGCATGTATCTTCTGTATTAGACTGTGGGTACAGCCAGCCTTTGCTACATATCGAATAACCTTAGGCATTGATTCTGGTTGGCTCGCAAAGCAACATTAGTTAGCAATTTGCGAGCCATGTAACTCCGCCTGCCACCCATACGATTGCCCGCCCCCCGCTACTCGATTAATTTACCTGACCATCGAATGATTTCTGTAGCGCTCTCAAATTTAAGTCACTCTCTCCTGACTTAGATTAGCGGCACCCTGCTCCGAGAACAGGGCGTGCAGCTTACATCCGGTGATGTCAGCCGCCCGCCCCCAGAAGGCAGTGGCCCATTCTGAAGCGGACACCCAGCGGTTTCCTGAGCGCACCAGTTTTCATGGGTACGCTCAGGAAATGCAGGGCATTTGCTTGCGAACACCCTCTGCCCGACACCCTCGCGCTTTGAGCGCCCCGAAGACTATGCAAGTCCACAAGGGCACGCGCAGTGAAGACTGACCCCCTTACTGTAAGTATAGATCATGCACATACCGTCCAACATTAACATAAGTGTAGTGTGACTGGTTCCAAAAAGGGGCGGGGCTTCAATTGGAGGGGAAGAGCTACACTATGGGGAGAGGGGGGTGCACAAGACCATACTTTTTCGTCATTTATGGGGACAAGCCCAGCTCAGAACTGCTGAACAGCTTCCGGTTCCCCTCTCTGGACTGATAGATGCTGTGTGCATGCATCGATCACCAGCTGCTCTGTAGTGCTGAGCAGTGGTGATCACCTGCTCCCCCAACTGACCCCCTGCACGCAAGACACTGTGACCTACGGTAGGGACAGCAGGACAGTCTCCAAATAGCGGGACAGTTGGGAGGTATGACTATGGTAGTCATGGCAGCAAAATGATCTGGCTGTGGGCACCCTCCATCGGGAAAGCATTGACAGTAAGCCAATGGCGATTTGAATCATTGGTGGTCAGAACAAGTGCCCCACCACCTAAAGTAAGGAAGGTGCCACCACCACCCTGGGTGAGGCAGGTGCCACCGCCACCTCGGGTGACCCAGGTGCCCCTGCCATAGAGGCATGTGCCCCCACAAACATCGGGAGTAAATGCGCCCCCACAACCATCGGGAGTAAATGCGCCCCCAGCAACATTGGAGAGGCATGCGCCCCCAGAAACACCGGAGAGGCATGCGCCCTAAGCAACACCGGAGAGGCATGCACCCCCAGCAACACCGGTGAGGCATGCGCCCCCAGCAAAACCGGAGAGGCATGAGCCACCAGCAACATCTGAGAGGCATGAGCCCCCAGCAACAACGGAGAGGCATGAGCCCGCAACAACACCGGCGAGGCGCTTGCAGACACATTCAAATATATATGTACTTATATTTATATATACATATTCATATATATATATATATATATATATATATATATATATATATATAGCTAGGGAATGCCCGGCACTCTGGTTTTCCTCAGGTATTATCTTGCTGCCCGTGCCTTCTCAGGGTACCTCTGTGGGTCCAATGAATATGCGTAGAAGGAGCGGCACTGTGCAGACTGTAGTTGAAGTAAAAATCCTTTATTGTATGTATATGTATATACAAATGGTGCAGGTCTCATCTTGGCAGGGGATGGCGATGGCGACGCCAGCCGTCATCCCCGGCCAGCGCCATATCTATAGCGAGAAGGGGATGCGCGAGCACGAGAGGCGCACGAGTCCCATTCCGACGGCGCTTCCAGCCGCTCCCCCGGGTCACTGCCGGCTTGTCGGCAGTAACCCAGGGTCCCCGCCGCCTACCCACACAACCCCCCCCCCCCCAACCCTATCCGTCTCCCTTAGGCGGAGATGGACAGGGTTCCCGTCGCCCCGCCGATGGAGATTTAGACGCGCGTGCACGTAAGTCAGATGGCAGGCCAGGCTGCTGGTGGATCGCCAGCGGTGACGTTCTATCATTTTAATCAACAAAATTGTATATGTATATACAGATGGGGCAGCAAGAAAGAGGCCTGCCCCATCTGTATATACATATACAATTTTGTTGATTAAAATGTGTGTTGCATAATCATACTGCATTTTCTCTGTTTTTCCCCAACTGGGCATCTACATGATAGATGAATATTTAAGGGCTATAGCCCTGTATCCATCACACTCCTATCTACATACATCTATAGCAATGGATGGAGGTATAATTCAGTAGAAGTGGGTGGTGATATAGCAATGGGTGGAGGTATAATTCAGGAGTGCTGGGTGGTAATATATGCTGATGGGTGGAGGTATAATTCAGTAGAGGTGGGTGGTGATATAGCAATGGGTGGAGGTATAATTCAGGAACTCTGGGTGGTGATATAGCAATGAGTGGAGGTATAATGCAGGAGCGCTGGGTGGTGATATAGCAATGGGTGGAGGTATAATTCAGAAGCACTGGGTGGTGATATAGCAATGGTGGAGCAGAGCCGGCCCTAGCTAATTTGGTGCCCTAGGCAAGATTTTGGCTGGTGCCCCCTAGCAGACATACTCACTACCATGCTTAGGGGTCAACCCAATTATGTACGAAGACATCGTGAGTGCAAGTGAAAAAATATGCAGCACTTACAAACTGTTGACATGTGGCTTTTTGTATGCAGCCCTATATGGAAATCTGCGGGTCAGGCACTAAAGGTTTACATGCCATGACAGCGGCATCCTTTGCATTACGATATACTGTATATTGACCTCCTAGTGTTTAGAAGGCATTATACATTTGTCCCACACATCAGAACACCCCAGGTTCTCCTATCACAGCATCCAATCACCCAGCATAGGATGTCTGTAAGCACCCCTCTCCCAATGGTGACAGCGCATTCACCCCTACGTGTGCAGGGATGGTTCTAGGTCTAACAAGCACCCTGTACAAGAAATATTGGAGCGCCTCCCTCCAATTCAACATCCATAATTAGAGCAAGGTTGCCGACCCTCCCGGAATTTGCGGGAGTCTCCCGAAAACCGGGTCCCCCCTCCCGGCCCCCGGAAGGGTGGGCAATCAGGGGGACCCCCACTGAGCCCCCCCCCCCGATCGCGACATTTAAATGCTGCAATCCGCAGGTATCAGAGGAGGGGGCGGAGCTAAAATGGGACTATCGTGTCATTTTAGCCCCGGCCCCTCCATGGAGATCAGTTATTTCGGCTATTTGCCATAATGGGGGTGGGGCTTAATTATGTCACCGTCTCCTTATTGGCCTTCCCCAATACAGACTCTCACCACTACAGTCCATCATGAATGCAGCTGCGAGGCTAATCTTCTCAGCCAGACGTTTATCGTCTGCAAAGCTACTCTGTCAGTCACTTCATTGGTTACCTGTATTCTACCGTACTCAATTTAAAATTCTTTTACTTACACACAAAGCCATAAACCATACTACACCAACATACCTTCTCTTATCTCAAAATATCTTCCAACACGACCTCTACGCTCCTCCCAAGATCTGCGTCCAGGGCCGGATTAACAATGGGCCTGATGGAGCTACAGCTCAAGGCCCACTCTCCATTTTGTAGCTGAGGGCCAGGGCTTTCCAATGAGCCCAGCACCGCATCGCTAGCCCCCCGAGAACCGGAGATACCGTCAGGCAAACCTGGAACGTTTTCCCCATAGGATAACATGGGACCCGCTAATTCCGACCTCCACCCGGTTCCAACAGCTGCCAGTTCCCCCTCCGGCATCACAAAAGCTTGAGGTTGATCTCAGTCAAGCTCAAATCGCTGGGCCTTCAATCTGATACCTGGTCCATATGAGTTCATTAATTCTAGAGATATTGCAGGTAAACCAATTTTTTTCAGTTCTGAAATGTAATTTCATGGCTGTTCATGTTGTTTGAGGACAGATTTCTCTGGAAACAAACGGCCCAGTTTCACGGTACCAAGATCATTCGAAGCCCACATGTAAATGGGTCAGTTGGTTCCGAAGATATAGCTGGTTATTTAAAGCGGGCGGGGGTGGTTTTCTCTTGGCTGATGTAAAAGGGGCCAGTCCGGGAATGTCCCTGCATGATCCTGGGACCATATTCCCGGGTAAATCCCTGCATTTTCTGGTGTGAAAGGGGTATTATTTCAAATAGCAGTGCTCTAAATAAAGCCGGGCAGCCCCCTGCTCTCTGCCCGGCTGTTAATGGCTGTCATTTCTGCCCAGCGAAGGCTGTCCCCAAGTTACCACGAGCATGTATTCCCCCTTGGCAATGAGCATGTAATCCCACATGGCAACGAGCATGGAACCCCTGGCAATGAACATGGAACCCCTGGCAATGAACATGTAGGTAAGCAACACTTACAGTATGTAGCATACATTTTAATAGGCATCATGGTGTTTGGCATAATACGTAATGAAGATTATCGTGTGTGTCTTAACATGTAATGGGCATTATGGTGTAAATTTTTAATGCGCGCCAATGCCCCTATTTATGAAGCATATTGTGCATTATTTCTCAATCTGTTTGGTATAGCGCAGGCATATCCAAACTATGGCCCTCCAGCTGTTGTGAAACTACAAGTCCCATCATGCATTACCACAGTTTTGCTATTAGGGAATGCTAAAACTATGTCAAGGCATGCTGGGATGTGTAGTTTCACAACAGCTGGAGGGCCACTGTTTGGATATGCCTGGTGAAGTATGTATTTTGGCTCAATCCATGTGGCACAATGTGAGTTTTGGCTTAATCTGTGTGGCATGATGTGAATTGTGACTCAATCCATGTGCCATAGTGTGAATTTTGGCTCACTCGGTGTGAATTTTGGCTCATTCCATGTGGCATAATGTAATAGAGGCAAGTACAGTATAAGGGGGTTACTATTGTGTTGCATGATTTGTATAAGGGGTATATTGTTTGGTAAACTTAGGTGACCACACAAAAGGTGCTGAAATGTTGTCTACCAAGTTTCGGCTTTCAGTATTTTTTTATGACTGTAGTGCCACCTCACCCCGCAAGTATCTTAGGACATCGGCGTCCTGCGGGTGCACCTTTGGAGTGCACCCGTCAATATATCTCCATGCATTTTTCTTATGCCAGCCCCCTGCCTTTTCCAGGCATATATAATTAGTTGAAAGTATATACACAAATACAGACACACCCATGAGCAGATCATCCAAACAGAACACTGGTCATGCCACCCACATTATTCGGTGCTGGCCACAATCCCTATTATTGCACATAATAGGCCCTTGATCGTTCAGCTCCAGGCCCATTTAGACCTTAATCTGGCTCTGTGTCCCGGGCCGGCCGCCTGTTACATTGACATTCTTGGCCAGATTCCTGGCCAACCACTCGTGCCTCTAGGGGGGAAGGGGCAGGCCGCGGTGGACGAAGGACTGCTACTCGGAGGATGGAGCCGCAGCGTGGGGAAGCAAGGCCGGGCAGAGAGACGGGAGCCGCAGCAGTGGAGCACGGACCCGGGCCTAAAAGCAAGTTACAGTACTATGTATTGGGTGTTATAATGGTGGTGGGGGATCTGCCTGTGGTGTCCTGGTATAATTATACAGGGGGAGAAGCCTGTGGTGTCCTGCCAGGACACCACAGGCTGCTCCCCCTGTATAATTATACCAGAACAGTCTTGGTGTAATTATACAGGGGGAGCTGCCTGTAGTGTCCTGGTATAAATAAACAGGGGGAGCAGCCTGTGGTGTCCTGCCAGGACACCACAGGCTGCTCCCCCTGTATAATTATACCAGAAAAGTCTTGATGTAATTATACAGGGGGAGCTGCATGTAGTGTCCTGGTATAAATAAACAGGGGGAGCAGCCTGTGGTGTCCTGCCAGGACACCACAGGCTGCTCTCCCTGTATAATTATTCCAGAACAGTCTTGGTATAATTATACAGGGGGAGCAGCCTGTGGTGAAAGGTATAATTATACAGGGGGAGTAGCCTGTGGTGTCCTGCCAGGACACCACAGGCTGCTCCCCCTGTATAATTATACCAGGACAGTCTTGGTATAATTACACAGAGGGAGCAGCCTGTGGTGTAAGGTATAATTATACAGGGGGAGCAGCCTGTGGTGTCTTGCCAGGACACCACAGGTTGCTCCCCCTGTATAATTATACCAAGACAGTCTTGGTATAATTATAAAGGGGAGCAGCCTGTGGTGTCCTGGTATAATTATACAGAGGGAGCAGCCTGTGGTGTCCTGATTTTTGAATATAGGGGAGCAGCCTGTGGTGTCTTCTTGTTATTATGCGGGGGAGCAGCCTGTGGTGTAAGGTATAATTATACAGGGGGAGCAGCCTATGATGTTCTGGTATGATTATACAGAGGGAGCAGCCTGTGGTGTCCTATTCTGTTATTTTAATACTGGGGGGCAGCCTGTGGTGTTCTGATATTATACAGGGCAGCAGTCTGTGGTGTCCTGTTATTATACAGGGGGAGCAGCCTGTGGTGTCCTGTTATTATACAGGGGGAGCAGCCTGTGGTGTCATTATTATGTTTTTTTTTTATTAATACATATTTTTTTACCGAAAAGCCACCATTTAATGATGCGTTGTTACTTATGGGCCAGTGCTCTGGACTTGCCCCCCAGGCTAAAAGTTGCCAGCCAGCCCCTGCTTATTGTCCAGTGGTAGCACACCCCAGAAAAATGACTCATGATCTGTGTAGATAAACACCAATAAAAGGGTACTTTATAGGTGATTAGTATCTGAGCGATTGACAAACCCAGACCAATGTGTGTATATACTCTGTATGTGCATTTCCATGTGGCTCTGTACAATCCAGTAGTCCTGGCAGCAGATTTGAGATAGTTTGAGTATATGCCTTAAAACACCCAGTTCTTGGTGGTTTCCCACCTGTCCCCCTGTGTAACATAAGAGGGAAGAGAATAATGTGGGGTATACTGTAGATGTGATGTGCCGCATGACCTTCACCAACTGCCGCCCGCATGCCACATTGCAATCCTCAGTGCACAGCAATATCACTGGCATTTCCTGGACAGCAGCTGATGTGGACGCAGGAGAAAAGGCCTCTCAGGTGAGAACAATTTGCAGGCGATTATTTTCTGACAGTGATTCTCCTAGTGAGTTATCAGTGAGTGGAGCTCAGCGCACAATTACATCTGTGCTTTTTCTTTCTCTTTTCTCCCCCATTTTTTTATTTTTTTTATTTGATCACCTTCTGCCTCCGGCTACAATGAGCCGACGAGAGTTGTCCCAGCTGATTGGAAATGAAGGTCAGTAAAATGTTTGTTTAGTAAATTAAATCTTAGACCAATGTCTCATCTCTAGCAGTTGGCCATTGTAGTGGGAGGGATTATAGTAGTGGTGGCTGGCCAGTGTCCCTGTGTTACTGGCTGGCACCTCCCATGCTGTCAGTTACAGATCAGGAACCGCTAAGCATTGGGGCCTGCATCCATACACTCATACTGTTACAGCTCTGTTTTTCAGTTGTATAGTAATATAATATATAAATCATGTTACTGCTGGAAGTCTTATTGTACACCAGCAATATCTGATTCTCACATGTTACATATGGCTATTTGTTATATCTACAATATATGAAATATCGTTTTAGATGGACCCAGCCCGAACATCAGAGGGACATGGCTGAGGTCAGGACGCCGCAGACCATCCCGTGGGAGTCAGTCAGCAAGAAGATCTGGACCAACATCGGGAAGAGGAAGATCTGGACGAAGAGGAAGAGACCATCAGGCAGTTGCAGACAGAGTAGATCTTCTCCTGCTGGACAGCATCATGCGACTCGTCCTGTCCCATCTCCCCACCTACAGCAGGCGCACCATTGCAGACGGAGAGGAACCAGAGTACTGCTCCATCTGTATATCTGACATTAGGGTAGGTACAGAAATGGCTGTATCGTACTGTCACCACACCTTCCATGTTCCCTGTCTGACAGAATGGCTTCAGGTCAACAACATCTGCCCTATGTGCCGCATGAGACTCTTGAACCCGGATCATTTCTCCCACCTTTACTGACGGCTCCCCAGCAAAGCAGAACAACCAAACGTAAGATCATGGTCTAAAGCGGTAAGTTCCTGTTTAATTTTAAAGTTCAAAATATTTTACACTTTTAGAGTGTTTTTATTTTCAATTTACAGTTTTTGAATTTTTCAAACAATTAAAAGACTTGTCACTGATCCCTCCAGTTCCAACAATTGTTGTTACATGTTTACAGTGTTTTTCTCTTTTAATTATCTGTTTTGAAACTGGAGGGAATTGACGTGAACAAGATGGGGATTAGGGCTACTGGCGACACCCCAAAAAAAAAACGACATTGAGCAGCCACCTCATGGGTGTGTTGGAAGAGCTGCTAAGCTGCTAATTATTTTTAAAGTGTTGACAATTAAATCCAACTCATTGATAATTTAATAATTTGAACATTTAAACTCTGGTAAACTTCAGCTATTAATTAGTAAACCTGACCCTTTTCATCGCCAATATGTCTCCAAGTCATTATTTTACACTTATTATTGTTTACATATGTATAAATGTGGGCTAACATTAGCTGATTCAGTATAACATAATATTTTTATCATGATTTATAGAGCTCCAAAATATTACATGATATTGTGGGTCAGTGTCACGGGTCTTGCGATACATCTTGGAATTAACACCACATGATCTTCAGAAAAACAGTGTAGGCTGAATTTCCCAAATTCTGCAATTACTGTCCAGGGTTTAAGGATGTCCATGTGAGAGAACAGAATTACATCAGTCAACTGAATAAACAACTGGACTCAAGCCAGGATATCCTTAAAACATGGACTGTGAAGGTGCCCATAGGCAGCGGCGGATTGGCATGCCGGGACACCGGGTCAGATTCCGGTGGGCTGGCCCTAATGCCCTGCAGAAACGGCCGCTCACCCTACTTGGAGGGCCGCAGAGTGGGGACCGCAGCTACGTGTCTGCCTCTGAGATCCCCTGCAGACAGCGCTGGGGATTTCCATTAAAATGTGTCTCGTGTACGGTGGCTAGGGCCGTCGCTACCCGCACAGCAAGGTATGTGGTGCTGGTGCAGGGACGCACAGGCCTGGAGAGCCATTCCCTGCATCCTCTGACAGCACTACTGCTGCCCGTGTGACAGGCGCCGCAGCAGCGCAGACTGGCAGCCAGTAGCGCACGGGGTATGAGAATACCCTGCTGTGCGCTACTGGCTGCCAGTCTGCGCTGCCGCGGCGCCTGTCACACAGGCAGCAGCGGCACTGTCAGAGGTCTCTACTTATCACCCTGTCTCAACTGTGAGGTACTGACATACATGCAAGACCATCGCCCGGCCCTCCCCACTCCCACGTCTCCTTTTCCGTCATTTCCTCCCCTCTCTTGACTCACATGGTGCACAGTCACTGGAGACTGGACTGGAGGAGCCCAGCTGATGCGACGAGTGGAGCAGCTGAATAGCATGCACAAAAGAAACTCTGGTAAAAACTACTTTTTGGGGGGGTCCTGGTGGTGATTTCTGCGGAGAGTGCCACAGATTAGTGTAGTGGGGGGAAGACGACGACACTAACAGAGTGTGCTAAGGGAGTGTCAGCTTATTTTGCTGGGGGTCACAGAGTAATGTGCGCTGGAAGGGATGGGTGGTGTATGATTATGTGCATTGGCTGTGGGTGTTTATAATTATTTGCACTGAGAAGGGAGGGAATGGTGTATAATTATTTGCGCTGGGGGGATGGCATATAATTATGTGTGCTGCAAGGAATGGCCTATAATTATGTGCGCTGAGAGGGGGGATGGTGTATAATTATGTGTGCTGGCAAGGGGGGTATATTGTGTTCTGGGAGTGGGGTTAATGGCGTATCATTTTGCCGCAAAATTTCTAGACACTTTCGCCATTCTGCCACTGCCTTCCGAAGGCTGGAGCGGCAGCAAAAACTCCACAACCTGCCCTGCCATCACCTCAAACAAGAGGTGGTGACGCGCTGGAACTTCACCCTCTATATGCTGCAGAGGATGGAGGAGCAGCAAAAGGCCATTCAAGCCTACACGGCCACCTACGACATAGGCAGATGAGCCGGGATGCACCTGACTCAAGTGCAGTGGAGACTGATTTCAGTGTTGTGTAAGGTTCTCCAGCAGTTTGAACTTACCACACATGAAGTTAGCTCCAACACTGACAGCTTTAGTCAAGTTATTCCCCTGATCAGGCTGTTGCAGAAGCAGCTGGAGAAAGTGAAGGAGGAGCTAAAGCATTGCAATTCTGCAAAGCATGTAGCTCCTATGGATGAAGCCCTCCATACGCTTTGTCAGGATATGAGGGTGGTCTGTTAGAGGAATACATTCTGGCCACTGTGCTCGATCCTCGGTTTAAAGAGTATGTTGTGTCTCTGTTTCCGGCAGTCTCAAGTCTACAAAGGTGCAAAGACCTGCTGGTCAGGAGATTGTCATCTGAAGCGGACCATGACACGGCAAGAGCTGTCCCTCATTTCTCCCACACCTGTGGTTGCGAGGAAACAGCTGAAATTTCCAACACAACCCGCTGGCGGGGATGCCGGGCAGGCAGGAGCAAGTTTGGACCTGCCAATGATTGCTGACATGTCTACTGTCGCTGCATTGGATGCTGTCACCATTGAAAAAATGGTGGAGGATTACTTTGGTGACAGCATCCAAGTAGACATGTCAAGCAGTCCATACCTCTACTGGCAGGAAAAAAAGGCAGTTTGGAGGTCCTTGGACAAACTGGCTCTATTTTATCTGAGTTGTCCCCCATCCAGTGTGTACTCTGAAAGAGTTTTTAGTGCAGTAGGGAACCTGGTCAGTGAGCGGTGTAGAAGGTTGCTTCCACAAAATGTGGAGAAGATTATGTTCATCGAAATTAATTATCAATTCTTGAATGAAGACCAGCAATTGCCGCCAGAGACTACAGTGGGACCTGTGATTGTGGAGTCTAGCAGGGATGAATTGATAATCTGTGAGGATGAATAAGTATACACTGAAGAGGGTGAGGAATCAAAGGATGAGGACGACATCTCTGGAATTGAGAAAGCCACCCTGGAGTGGAGAAATGAGTTTTCCTAAGGAGTCTGGTCAAACTGACACCCGGCCGCCCGCATATTTATTGCCACAAGGGACCCGACTGGTGCGTTCACATCTGCGCTGCCGGCGCTGTGGCAGAGCTTCCGACAGTGCTTCTGCACAATGTGAGTCCAGCAGGAGAAGCGGTGCTAGCTGTTACATCTCAGCTGGGTTGACAGATATCAGAGCCGGGTGACCTCCATGTGGATAGGAGGAGAACGGCACAGCCTACGACACAGACTGCACTAAATTGGTGAGCCGTGTGAGCTCACAGATGCAGGCACTCCTTTCCATTTACAAATACACGGACACCTGCTGCCTGGACTAATTACCTATGTGGAATCTTGAGAGGTAATACACATTCTTATTTGGAGCTAAATATTCGTATTGGTCCATTGAGCAGACTACACTGGATGCTGGATAGATTGCGATTATTGCACTTTACAGCTGAGTCTTGGTCCTACTAATTGAGCAAGAACTATTCAGCCATTGCAGTATATTGTGATACTTACCAAAACGGACTAAAACTGCTAATCCAGCTATTGGTTTATCGATCAAATAAGAGTTATTAAGCCCATATGTGCATATATGAACCTTTTATCATTATAAAACATTTTTTAGTGTAATTTTATGTTATTTTGTGTTTTTAGATTTAATAAATGTTATTAAATATTTGTGTGTACCGTTGAGCGCCCCACGCTGTTTTCTTTCTTGTGGTACTTTTTGGAGGTTGAAAGTCCTCCAGCATAGTGGCTGCAGGGCTACACTACACACTGCGAGACTCCCTAGCGATTTAGACAACTGTTTCTCTTTACTGCCCATAGCAACCAACAAGATTCTATCTATTGTCTTCTAGATTCTAAAAGCTGCTAAATTAGTAAGAAGGAGACTCTGATTGGTTATTATATGCAACATCACATCCTCAATAGAACTTCCATCTTAGTAAATGTACCCTTTACCCTCCTATAGCCTATCCTTAACCTCCCATCTCATAGCCCAATCCTACCCATCTAGTCCTTGCAGAATATTAACATTTTCACATGTCTACATTTCAGATGCTACTAAGACGCATGTGACCAGGTGGCTCACTCATCACGTGCTGCATGGCGTGTTGAGGCTGGATGTATGAGGACACATCTGTATATTGCATTTCACTACTGTTTTAAGAGGCATACACACGTAGAGATGTATGTTAAGCAATTTTGCTAAGCTATTTAGGGTAGGCGATTTTCTGGTGTACAGATCGCCCATGGGGAGCACATACACATGCAGAGATTTGTGCTGACATTAGTTGGGGGAGTGGTAACTCCACTTGAATAAATACAAGAAAAGATACCGACAAATTCTTGGTGCCAACAGAGATCTTTTTTCACGTTCATTAATTTTCTCACCCAAAATAAAGGAACAGAAAAACCACAATAGTGTAATACAGTTTTTGCAATTATGCATATATTTTCATTTGGAGGAATTTTGAAGTAGATGAGACTCATACCCTATAAGGTGGTCTACTGTTTAAGGTAGACACAATTCACTTGTTAGGGAGCAGTAACGTCACCATCAAGTCACCAATGCTTCCAATTCCAATTGTAGTATATGAAAGAAAATGAAGCTGGTATAGTGTAATACCGGTTTTTTATTCACAACAAACAATTTAACATAAAAACAAGAGTGTATCACAGCAGACTCTCACTGAGTAAAATTGTCCACAAAGCATTTGTAGACAAATCAGGCACTTGGTTTTATATCACAGGCGTCCCTGGAGCCTTTGTCCCAGTGAAGTCCAGTGTTGTCCACCCTTCTCTCCACGGCCAAAGCTTTTTAAAACCAAAACGGTTTCTTATTCAAGGCATGTGGAGAGGCGGACCTACTTCCTATATTCATACCCCAAGTGGGGAAATCCTATTTCCAGACATGGAGGGTGACATTTAATAAGATGCGCTTTTTGGGGTTCTTTTTGCGATTTTTAGTCAACAAAATGGGGTTATTGCACTTTTTGCCGAAATCGCGTACTTAATCGGGTGCGCTAAATCCCGTAATTCGCACATTTTGTGTGATAACTCGCAATTTCTCACTTGCCGGTTTCAATTCACATTTTTATCGCATCCAGATGTTTTCCCATACAAAAGTATACATATTGCTTATTTTATGGAATGCGCAAATGGAATTCGCATTTCAAAAGTGTCTAAAAATCCCCACTGGTGCAGACCAGTTGCTGATGGGCGAATTGACCAAAAAGCAACTTTGGTAAAGTGCAGAAATGGTTAATTTTCTTACAGGTGTCCTCATTTTTAATCATAAACTCCCCTACATATACCCCAACATCATTAAGGACACCTGTGAGGGTTTGAGAGATGGAGATTGTGCAGAGTGGTGTGGAGCTGGCTGTTTGTGACTTTCATCATTTGGAGAAGCTGTGCAGAAGCAGGGAGCAAGCTGCGTGCCAGATAAAGGTACCCCAAGAACTGCGTGCTTCACATAGGTATCGTGCTAGGCTGTACCTGAACTCCCTCTCTGATCAACAGGTTGTGGGGATGTTTCGGCTGAACCGCAATAACCTTTTGAACTTATATGAGCAGGTGAGAGATGATTTGGACCCTTATGGGGGTGCCAACTATGCAGTGTCTGGGCTGCAGAAATGAATGTGTGCCCTCTACTTCTTGGCCACAGACTCCACTCAGTCTGTGACCTCATGGTCATTGGGGGTCTCACAAGCCACTTTCTCTAAGCATTTCACTCAAGTGTTACTTGCTTTCAAGAAGTTGTGGTGCACATATATCAGATTCCCACGTTGTGAGTCCGAGTGGCAGGACCTTAAGGTGGCTTTCTATAGGCTCTCAGCATTCCCAAATGTGGTGGGAGCCATAGATTGAAGCCACATTGGACTTCGGCCACCGCACGTGAGGGGACACATCTACGTCAATCGGCATGGGTGACACTCTCTGAACGTGCAGGTGGTATGTGATGCCAACCTAAAAATACTCAGTGTGGTTGCAGGCTACCCAGGGAACTGCCATGATGCCTATATTCTGTGTCACTCAGCCCTCTGGGACCGATTCCAGGACCACCCCAATGCCGGAGGGCTGGCTATTTTGGTATATTTTTACGATGCTGCATAGCAATTATAAAAATTACATACCAAATTAGTTCAACATCCTCACTGCACATTACCATAGTAGGTTACACCATTTCAGTTTTATTATAAAAACATTAGGATTGAAAAAACCACAGACACATTTTACAGTAAAGGAACGTCTTTACTAATGCAAAAAAATGATTTTAGGTCCTATTACTGGACCATACATTTTCACAAAAATATTCTTCATGATAAAACTGTAAAGAACAAAAATAGATACGTGCAACTTGTACAATCACTTTTTAGGTACCTGTGTACGCGCACATCCCCTCTTTGCCCCTGACCCCAGCTCACCCCTGGTTCGCACACTCCTACGTGGTGGTGAAGTGGGTGAGCCGCTCAGTGGTGTACTTGACACACTACTAATAGTGGATGTAGCTGTCTCTAGTGCATTTAATTCTTGAATTTAATTGTGCCTGCATGGCAATCAAGGCATGAGTCTGTGCTGATATAGCTTGTGTTTGCCCATGTACCCTTTCAGTTAGGTTGGCTATATTATTGTTTTGTACCCGTAGGCAGAGCCGGATTAACAATGGGCCTGATGGAGCTATAGCTCCAGGCCCACTCTCCAAATAGGCCCATTTTGTAGCTGAGGGTCAGGGCTTTCCAACGAGACCAGCCCCGCGTCGCTAGCCCCCTGGGAACCGGAGATACCGCCAGGCAAACCTGGAACGTTTTCCCCATAAGATAACATGGGACCCGCTAATTCCGACCTCCACCCGGTTCCAACGGCTGCCAGTTCCCCCTACAGCATCACAGAAACTTGAGGTTGATCTCAGTCGAACCCAAATCGCTGGGCCTTCAATCTGATACCTGGTCCATATGGGTTCATTGGTTCTAGAGATATTGCAGGTAAAACTATTTGTTTTTTTTCATTTCTGAAATGTAATTTCATGGCTGTTCATGTTGTTTGAGGGCAGATTTCTCTGGAACCAAACGGCCCAGTTTCACGGGATCAAAATCATTCGAAGGCTACATGTAAATGGGTCAGTTGGTTTCGAAGATATAGCTGGTTGTTTAAAGGGGGCGGGGTGGTTTTCTCTCCCCCTCACACCAGAAAATGCAGGGACTAGGCTTGTGTAAAAGGGGCCAGTCCGAGAATGTCCCTGCATGATCCTGGGACCATATTCGCTGCATTTTCTGGTATGAAAGGGGTATTATTTCAAATAGCCGGGACCTGCAGTGCTCTGAATACAGCCGGGCAGCCCCCTGCTCTCTGCCCGGCTGTTAATGGCTGTCATTTCTGCCCGGCGGAGACTGTCCCCCAGTTTCCGCGAGCATGAATGTCCCCTTGGCAATGAGCATGTAATCCCACATGGCAATGAGCATGGAACCCCTGGCAATGAACATGGAACCCCTGGCAATGAACATGTAGGTAAGCAACACTTATGTAGCATCATTTTTAATAGGCATTATGGTGTTTGGCATAATACGTAATGGAGATTATGGTGTGAGGGTTAACATGTAATGAACATTATGGTGTAAATTTTTAATGTGCGCCCTTGGTGCGCAATGCCCTTATTTATGAAGCATATTGTGCATTATTGCTCAATCTGTTTGGTATAGTGCAGGCATGTCCAAACTATGGCCCTCCAGCTGTGAAACTACAAGTCCCATCATGCATTGCCACAGTTTTGCAATTAGGGAATGCTAAAACTATGTCAAGGCATGCTGGGACGTGTAGTTTCACAACAGCTGGAGGGCCACTGTTTGGACATGCCTGGTATAGTGTGTATTTTGGCTCAATCCATGTGGCAAAATGTGACTGTTGCCTTAATCTGTGTGGCACAACGTGAATTTTGACTCCATCTGTGTGCCATAGTGTGAATCGGTGTGAATTTTGTCTCATTCCATGTGGCATAATGTGTAAGAGGCAAGTACAGTATAAGGGGGTTACTATTGTGTTGCATGATTTGTATAAGGGGTATATGGTGTGGTAAACTTAGGTTACCACATAAAAGGTGCTGACATACTGTCTACCAAGTTTCGGTTTTCAGTATTTTTTTATAACTGGAGTGCCGTCTCACCCCGCAAGTATCTTAGGACATCGGCGTCCTGCGGGTGCACCTTTGGAGTGCACCCGCCAATATATCTCCCTGCATTTTTCTTATGCCAGCCCCCTGCATTTTCCAGGTATATATAATTAGTTGAAAGTATTTACACAAATAGAGACACACCCATGAGCAGACCACCACACCAGAACACTGGTCACGCCCCCTACATTATTAGAAGCTGGCCGCAACCCCTATTATTGCGCATAATAGGCCCTTGATCATTTTCAGCTCCAGGCCCATTTAGACCTTAATCTGGCTCTGTCTGCGTCTCTCATCCGCACTCATTACTCGCTCCCATTCCCGACTGCAGGACTTTCTTCAGGCTGCACCCACTCTGTGGAATGCCCTAAAAAGCACAATAAAACTCTCCCCCAGTCTCCAAACCTTTAAGCGTTCCCTAAAAACACATCTCTTAAGGCAAGCCTATCAAATTCCAGAACCAGTCATAGAACCTTGCATTCTGGTGGAATCAATGCAATAAAGAATACAGTATGTATACTTATGTATTAATACCTATTTCCCTATAGATTGTAAGCTTGCGAGCAGGGCCCTCCTACCTTTTGACTGTCTGTAAATACCCTGTTTGATGTATCACTGTCTCCTTTGTAAAGTGCAACGGAATATGCTGCGCTATATAAGAAACTGTTAATAAATAAATAAATAAATAAATCCCGTTTGTTAGGGGCCGAATTGGTCCCCGCCCCCAATAGTCCAGGTTAGCGCAAGCGCTATGTAAAGCTGCCCACAGGAGAAGCTAGTGATATCACTGACTGTGTGCCCCTGCGGCTTTTTGGGGTGTGGTATATAGCACCCCGACAGTTGGGGATCCAACGGCCAGTATACCCACATCAGAATCCAGAACGCCGGCAGTATGACAGGGGAGCGGGTGCATTGAAGGATCTATTCTCTCTCTATGGAGGTCGTGGACTGTGGCCCTTATTCTGCTTCACTGGCAAAGGCAACTTTACTTTTACACTGCAATATAGATCTAACTTTGAAATAAAACCCCACCCAAATCTATTTCTCTCAGCACAAGTAACATCTGCCCCCCCCCCCCCTGCAGTGCACACGGTTTTGTCCATTTGAGAAGGAATTTACCTTCGCCAGTGAAACAGAATAAAGGCCTGTATCTTCTGTATTAGACTGTGGGTGCAGCCAGCCTTTGCTACATATCCAATAACCTTTGGCCTTGATTCTGGTTGGCTCGCAAAGCAACCTTAGTTCGCAATTTTCGAGCCATGTAACTCCGCCTGCCACCCATACGATTGCCCGCCCCCCCGCTACTCGATTAATTTACCTGACCATCGAATGATTTCTGTAGCGCTCTCAAATTTAAGTCACTCTCTCCTGACTTAGATTAGCGGCACCCTGCTCCGAGAACAGGGCGTGCAGCTTACATCCGGTGATGTCAGCAGCCCGCCCCCAGAAGGCAGTGGCCCATTCTGAAGCGGACACCCAGCGGTTTCCTGAACGCACCAGTTTTCATGGGTACGCTCAGGAAATGCAGGGCATTTGCTTGCGAACACCCTCTGCCCGACACCTCCGCGCTTTGAGCGCCCCGAAGACTATGCAAGTCCACAAGGGCACGCGCAGTGAAGAATGACCCCCTTACTGTAAGTATAGATCATGCACATACCGTCCAACATTTAACAAAAGTGTAGTGTGACTGGTTCCAAAAAGAGGCGGGGCTTCAATTGGAGGGGAAGAGCTACACTATGGGGAGAGGGGGGTGCACAAGACCATACTTTTTCATCATTTATGGGGACAAGCCCAGCTCTGAACTGCTGAACAGCTTCCGGTTCCCCTCTCTGGACTGATAGATGCTGTGTGCATGCATCGATCGCCAGCTGCTCTGTAGTGCTGAGCAGTGGTGATCACCTGCTCCCCCAACTGACCCCCTGCACGCAAGACACTGTGACCTACGGTAGGGACAGCAGGACAGTCTCCAAATAGCGGGACAGTTGGGAGGTATGACTATGGTAGTCATGGCAGCAAAATGATCTGGCTGTGGGCACCCTCCATCGGGAAAGCATCGACAGTAAACCAATGGCGATTTTAATCATTGGTGGTCAGAACAAGTGTCCCACCACCTAAAGTAAGGAAGGTGCCACCACCACCCTGGGTGAGGCAGGTGCCGCCGCCACCTCGGGTGACACAGGTGCCCCTGCCATAGAGGCATGTGCCCCCACAAACATCGGGAGTAAATGCGCCCCCACAACCATCGGGAGTAAATGCGCCCCCAGCAACACCGGAGAGGCATGAGCCCTAAGCAACACCGGAGAGGCATGCACCCCCAGCAACACTGGAGAGGCATGAGCCCCCAGAAACACCGGAGAGGCATGAGCCCCCAGAAACACCGGAGAGGCATGCACCCCCAGCAACACCGGAGAGGCATGAGCCCCCAGCAACACCGGAAAAGCATGTGCCCCCAGCAAAACCGGAGAGGCATGAGCCCCCATCAACATCGGAGAGGCATGAGCCCCCAGCAACAACGGAGAGGCATGAGCCCGCAACAACACCGGCAAGGCGCTTGCAGACACATTCAAATATATATGTACTTGTATTTATATATATTTATATACACATATTCATATATATATATATCTATATATCTATATATATATCTATATATCTATATATCTATATCTATATATATATCTATATATATATCTATATCTATATCTATATATGTTTATACAGATGGGGCAGATCCCATCTTGGCAGGGGATGGCGATGGCGACGCCAGCCGTCATCCCCGGCCAGCGCCATATCTATAGCGAGAAGGGGATGTGCGAGCACGAGAGGCGCGCGCGTCCCCTTCCGACGGCGCTTCCAGCCGCTCCCGGCTTGTCGGCAGTAAGCCAGGGTCCCCGCCGCCTACCCACACCCCCCCCACCCCCACCCCCCCAACCCTGTCCATCTCCCTTAGGCGGAGACGGACAGGGTTCCTGTCGCCCCGCCGACGGAGATTGAGACGTGCGTGCACGTGAGACGCACGCGCGTCTCAGTCAGATGGCAGGCCAGGCTGCTGGCGGATCGCCAGCGGTGACGTTCTGGCGATTCGCGAGCAAGGAAGAGGCCTGCCCCATCTGTATATACATATACAATTTTGTTGATTAAAATGTGTGTTGCATAATCATACTGCATTTTCTCTGTTTTTCCCCAACTGGGCATCTACATGATAGATGAATATTTAAGGGCTATAGCCCTGTATCCATCACACTCCTATCTACATACATCTATAGCAACGGGTGGAGGTATAATTCAGGAGCGCTGGGTGGTGATATAGCAATGGGTGGAGGTATAATTCAGGAGCACTGGGTGGTGATATAGCAATGGGTGGAGGTATAATTCAGGAGCGCTGGGTGGTGATATAGCAATGGGTGGAGGTATAATTTAGAAACGCTTGGTGATTATATAGTAATGGGTGGAGGTATAATTCAGGAGCGCTGGGTGGTGATATAGCAATGGGTGGAGGTATAATTCAGGAGCACTGGGTGATGATATAGCAATGGGTGGAGGTATAATTCAGGAGCAATGGGTGGTGATATAGCAATGGGTGGAGGTATAATTGAGTAGAAGTGGGTGGTGATATAGCAATGGGTGGAGGTATAATTCAGGAGTGCTGGTTGGTGATATAGCGATGGGTGGAGGTATAATTCAGTAGAGGTGGGTGGTGATATAGCAATGGGTGGAGGTATAATTCAGGAACTCTGGGTGGTGATATAGCAATGGGTGGAGGTAGAATTCAGGAACTCTGGGTGGTGATATAGCAATGGGTGGAGGTATAATGCAGGAGCGCTGGGTGGAGATATAGCAATGGGTGGAGGTATAATTCAGAAGCACTGGTTGGTGATATAGCAATGGTGGAGCAGAGCCGGCCCTAGCTAATTTGGTGCCCTAGGCAAGATTTTGGCTGGTGCCCCCTAGCAGACATACTCACTACCATGCTTAGGGGTCAACCCAATTATGTACGAAGGCATTGTGAGTGCAAGTGAAAAAATATGCCGCACTTACAAACTGTTGACTTGTGGCTTTTTGTATGCAGCCCTATTGGGAAATCTGCGGGTCAGGCACTAAAGGTTTACATGCCATGACAGCGGCATCCTTTGCATTACGATATACTGTATATTGACCTCCTAGTGTTTAGAAGGCATTATACATTTGTCCCACACATCAGAACACCCCAGGTTCTCCTATCAGAGCATCCCATCACCCAGCATAGGATGTCTGTAAGCACCCCTCTCCCAATGGTGACAGCGCATTCACCCCAACGTGTGCAGGGATGGCCCTAGGTCTAACAAGCACCCTGTACAAGAAATATTGGAGCGCCTCCCTCCAATTCAACATCCATAATTAGAGCAGGGTTGCCGACCCTCCCGGAATTTGCGGGAGTCTCCCGAAAATCGGGTCCCCCCTCCCGGCCCCCGGAAGGGTGGGCAACCCTCCCGGAATCAGGGGGACCCCCACTGGGTCTCAGAGGAGGGGCGGAGCTAAAATGGCACAATCGTGTCATTTTAGCCCCGCCCCCTCCATGGAGATCAGTTATTTCAGCTATTTGCCATAATGGGGGCGGGGCTTAATTACGTCACCGTTAAGGAATCCCCCCCCCCCCCCAACTCGTAATGAAAGATTCCTCTCCTGGCTTCTCCCGGAGAGGATTTTGTGCAAGTCGGCAACCCTGAATTAGAGCAATGTGCTGCTTAGCAATCTGTCAGGATCAGTGTTCTCCAGAGAGAACACCGGCCCTGACCGGTGATTACCTAGATTTATTCAGCATGGTGGATATTAATCGCCCAGCCGATAGCGATGCACGGGCCGCGCATCCCTATCACTATGGCCGCTATGCACAGAGCGATGTAGGGGCATTTTCTAAGCGTTTTAGTACGAGCGCTTAGAATATGCCCTGAAGTCGCCCCATAAGGCAGACCACCGCACTGTCCCAATTATGTACATGCAGAGTTGTAGGTGAACCATAAGAGGCATCCAGAAAGAAGTGTACAGAGAATGTACTGGTCATTCCTGGGCTTTAAGAAGAAGGTGTATTACCGCACACACAGATATGTTCATTCTTGTGGGCATGTGCTTGTGTACAAAGACACCTGCTCCTCACATAGGAGACCACACTCCGATGGAGTCACTGCACCTGCAATAGGGTACACATTGGAGACCACACTCCGATGGAGTCACTGCACCTGCAATAGGGTACACATAGGAGACCACACTCCGATGGAGTCACTGCACCTGGCATAGGGTACACATAGGAGGCCGTACTCAGATGGAGTCACTGCACCTGGCATAGGGTACACATACTGTAGGGGTGTGGTATACTGTAGCTCACAGACAGTCAGTAGGTAGACATCAAAAGTTAGACGTGCATTAGTCAGACATTGACAAAAGTTAGACATGCATTAGTGAGACATTGACAAAAGTTAGACATGCATTAGTGAGACATTGACAAAAGTTAGACATGTATTAGTCAGACATTGACAAAAGTTAGACATGCATTAGTCAGACATTGACAAAACTATACTTATATGTTAGTTGGGCGCCCAATTAGCATACGTACGTTACCGTAGGGAAATCGCATCGCATCCGATGTTTTGCATGCGATGCGATGTGATTTTTCCATAGGGTTCTATGTTACAGACTTTGCTATACAATATTGGGTGCCATGGCATCCAATAATCGCATCGCATCCGATGTTTTGCATCCGATGTTTTGCATGCGAAACATCGGATGCGATGCGATTAGATTTTTCCATAGGGTTTTATGTTAGTGAACTTACTGTACAATATCGGGTGCCATGGCATCCGATAATCGTATTGCATCCGATGTTTTGCATCCGATGATTTGCATTATATGTCATATTACATGGATAGTCCATTATATGGCATAAAACCCTATACAATCGGATCCGATATTTTATCGTATGCCATGGCACCCGATATTGTATAGTAAAATCAGTTACATACAACCCTATGGAAAAATCGCATTGCATCGCATCCGATGTTTCGCATGCAAATCATCGGATGCAAAACATCGGATGCGATGCGATTATCGGATGCCATGGCACCCAATATTGTATAGCAAAGTCTGTAACATAGAACCCTATGGAAAAATCGCATCGCATTGCATGCAAAACATCGGATGTGATGCGATTTGCCTACGCAGAATAGCCCACTAAGCTATTTGCTAAGTGGGCGCCCAACTAACATATAAGTACCGACAAAACTAACATCACAAGTAAATTGTTGACATGATAAATCAATATGTGTACATGGACACCTTATAAGTGTGGTTATGGTATATTAGATCTACAATGTCTAGGTCTACAGTTATATGGTTGAACACTAATGGTCGACAGGGTCAAATGGTTGACAGGGTGAAAAGTTCTACAGACAATAGGTCGACAGGGTCAATAGGTCGACAGTGAAAATGTTGACGTGGTCAAAAGGTCAACATTGTAAAGGTCAACATGGAAAAGGACGACTAGTTTTTCTTTTTTTGTCTATATCGACATAGGTCGACATGGGCGCTGTCTGTGTACCGCATCCCCTCGCATGGCTCGCCATGCTTTTGGCTCGGTGCCTCGCTGCTCTCGGCACACTATTATATATATCTCCCTCCACGCCGTAGTGGATGGTAGGGCATGAAATACCGCCTGTCGGCATGTGTTAGCTTTAATTTTTGTAAAAAAAACTGTCTAATGCATGTCTAACTTTTGTCAGTGTCTGACTAATGCATGTCTAACTTTTGTCAGTGTCTGGCTAATGCATGTCTAACTTTTGTCAGTGTCTGACTAATGCATGTCTAACTTTTGGTGTCTAGCTATTGACTGTCTGACTTGGCATTGTCTGTCAGTCGTCGGGAACCCGCCTCTTTCAGGCTTTGAAAGAAATAACCTCCTGCTCTAGATAAACATATAAAAGGAAGTAACAGGTGCTGGTAGAACAGCAGAGAGTGATTCACAATACGACTGCTGCTGCTGCCATGCTGCTGCTGCTGTTCTAAATCATGGACTGGATCTTCCACATTACCTTCATGGGAAAGTATCCTGTCCCTGCCACCAGAGCTGGATTAAGGCTTTGGAGGGCCCGGGGGACTTAAGATAGGGGGGCCCTAAGGTCTAGAATAAAAATTACAATGTCATCATTCACTACAAAGAAAATTACATATATGTGGTAAATGTAATATTAAATATATATATATATATATAGCGTGGTGACGGCGGCACTCAAATAAATGACACGAACTGCCAGGGGTACAGAGGTATCCCAACGTTTCAAGCCCTTGCGGGCCCTTTATCAAGGTGTAGAAGACAGCTTGGCTTCTGCACCTTGATAAAGGGCCCGCAAGGGCTTGAAACGTTGGGATACCCCTGTACCCCTGGCAGTTCGTGTCATTTATTTGAGTGCCGCCGTCACCACGCCATATTACAAGCTTCATCACTTGATTATTTGGAGGGCACCGGATATTTGTTCTTGGTTTTCCTGACACACCATTGGAGTGCCACACCAATCCAAAACACTATATATATATATATATATATATATATATATATATATATATATATATATATATGATGGCAGCACTCCACCAGCCGGTTGTAGTAGCCAACGTTTCAGTGCTATAATAGCATCGTTGTCAGTGTGCAGTGACTAATCTTGCTGCAGTCAGAGAGGGACCAGTGCAGCTCCGTACGCCTCTCCAGAGGTGGATCCAGAAAAAACGACCGGAGTGGCCTTGAAATAGTGGGTAAGGGGGAAGCATTCGGGGACACCAGGGAATGGGTGACAGGGGAAGGCAGTCGGTGAAATAGAGGGTGATGAGGAGAGGCAGCAGGTGATGCCAGGTAGAGGGTGACATAGACAGGCAGAAGGTAACAGGTAGATGCAGTGGAGGATGGAGAAGCACAGGGTGGCAGGAGGGAGGACATGGGGGAGGGAAGAAGGGGGATACTGGGCTAGGGGAGTCAGTGAGATGGTGAGAGACACTAGGTCGGAATTAGGGGCTCTAAGTGAATAGGGGCCTCTAGGCAGGAGGAGAAGAGGGTAGTACTCTGATGGACAGGTTGGTGGCTTCTAGGTGTGGGGGCAGAGAAATGGGTGTAGTGGGCTGGTTGATTAGGACAGACAGGGAGACACTGGGAATGGGATGGGGGGGGGTCAGTAATGAGCCGGAGTAGCAGAGCCTAGGAACACTGACCTGCTTCTGTTTGCTGCCTGGCCTAGCACATTTGTTCTCACAGCAGCCTATCCACTGCTGCATCCCCTCTGCATTGCCATTGCTGTGCAGGGACCTGCTACTTCTCATAGGGTCAGGCTTTCCCACAGGCCGCTACTTTTTGAAATTGTGCAGGACCTGGCTCCCAGCAACTCCTTCTGCCCTCCACATACCCACACAGTGGCAGTTCTCTTCATCCCTTCTATACCTGGCTCAGGGAATCTCTGTCTGTCCCCCATCCGTGAGAGTCCTGGAGGCTCCATCCCCTCTCCACCTGGCACCCGGCAGCAGCAGGTTCATTCCGTAGGGTCCGACCCGATGTGCATGGGACCGCGCATCGGGTCGGATGAGGTCTCAAACACCTTTTGGCCCGATTTCTCGGCCCGTTCCGTCGGAATTAGGAAAAATAAGTGTATGGGGGCCTTAAGTGTGACTGCTGTTCTTGCTGTCACTGACTAAAATACAGTGGGGCAGATGTATTAAGTCTGGAGAAGAGAAACTGGAGGTGGAGATAAAGCGAAAGGAGATAAAGCACCAGCCAAACTCCCAAATGTCATTTTCAAACACATTTCATTGGCTGTTTTTCCTGTCACTTCATCTCCAGTTTATCTCTTCTCCAGGCTTAATACATCTGCCCCTATGTTTGTTATAGGAGAATAAAGGCCCCCATACACTATGCGATTTGGGCACGATTTTGCCCGATTCGAATGAATCGGGCTGTAAAATCGGCCCAAATCGCATATGGTGACCCGACCTGCATGCCCTCCGACCCGATGCGTGGCCCCGTGCACATCGGATCGGAGTCAGGAGGTCAGACGGGCTGCACATAAGATTTTCTAAATCTTATGTGCTACCCGGAGCCGTGCAGGGATGGCAGCTGGCGGGGGGACATACCAGAGCCGGGGGACGGCGCAGGGAGCCGGGCAGAGGCGGAAGAAGCTGCTGTCAGTGGGAAGGGGGGGAGGGAGGCGCAGTGTACCAGAGAGCCGGGCAGGAGAAGACGTTGCACCGGCAGCGCGAGTGGCGGGAGCAGAACACTTAAAAAAAAAAAGCCCATACAAACGCATAGGAAGCCATTGAATGGCTGAGACCTCTCAGCCAATCGCTAATTGGCTGAGAGAGGTCTCAGCCAATCAATGGCTTCCTATGCATTTGTATGGGCTTTTTTTTTTTTTTTAAGTGTTCTGCTCCCGAGTCCCGCCGCTGCCTGGCAGCGTCTTCTCCTGCCCGTCTCTCTGGTACTCTGCGCCGCCCTGACGGCAGGGGCTTCTTGCACGGCTCCCTGCACCCCAGCCCGGCCAGCTAAGTGCTCAGGGACCCACCGCCCGCCCCACTGCTCCCCCTGATCACCGGCACCCCCCTGCCCCTCACCGCCTGCATATCCTCCAACATGACCCATTCCATTAGGTACAAAATGCTCTGTTCCTGGACTTCCCTGCCAGTGGCAGTTACAGATGTGAGCCTGCAGCACAGTCCAATATTCAAAAAGGGGGGGTCACACCAGCTGCCATCCCAAACATCACTGAGAGTTGATGTGCCCCCCCCTCTTTGAATATTGGACTGTGCTGTAGGCTCACATCTGTAACTGTCACTGGCAGGGAAGTCCAGGAACAGAGCATTTTGTACCTAATGGGATGGGTCATGTTGGAGGGTATGCGCCTGACCCCTGCTCCTCACCGCCCGCTGCAGCTCCCTGTTACATGTGGTAAATCGCAAGCGATTTATCACATGTAAAATTTGGCTTATCAAGTGACAAATTGTATGTGAGCCTCCCGGGGAGCTGCCAGGCGGCTCACAGGAGAATTGGGTCCGACTTGTCCTAAGGACAAGTCGGCCTAATGTATGGGGGCCCTAACAGTGTTGGAAGTAGTTCTTTGGTGCAAGCACAAAAGTACATGGTTTTAATTTCTGAAGTACTGTATGTTTAACATTCTGCACTGTGAGGTTTTGTTATTTGCTTAATCATGCACATAGGCACCACCTACCTGTCAGTGTAGGTGATGTATCAGTTAATAGTGTGTCAATCAATCGTGTATCAGTTTATAGTGTATTAATCCATAGTGTGTCAATCAACATTTAAAGACCATAAAGGTCTTTTCATCAGGAAAAAAAACAAAAGAATATCCTGATGAAAAGACCTTTAAGATCTTGAAACGTTGATTGATACACTGTGGATTGAACTTTGCACCTGTCGAAAAAGACCATGGGCCAGATGCACTAAGCTTCAAAAGTGATAAAATAGAGAGAGATTAACAGCCAGCCAATGAGCTCCTACCTGACATTTTGCATTCACAGTCTGTGACATGGCAGGTAGGAGCTGATTGGCTGGCTGTTTATCACTCTTCATTTTATCACTTTTGAAGCTCAGTGCATCTGGCCCCATAAGATTGCCACCCCCTCCTTCAAGTCACTCGAGGATATTGTTCTTATATAATCTGCTAAAGAAGGCACCGCGGCATCCTTTTACCAGCAAATCTGAGTGCCTGCACACATGCAAGTATAAATCTATATGTCTTTCTATTTTTTCTTGAGGAGGTGCTACATTAGGAGAAAGGGCAAAGGGGGAGCTAAGCAGTGGTGGTCTTCCCCCTGCCAAAAAAAATTCCAGCGTTCCCCCCTCAAAGAAGGCGATTGACTATGGGCGTCGCTGACTAAACGGACAGGTGACCCAGGCAGCAGTGAGCGCTGAGCTGGTCCTGCTCTGTACATATGTAATGAGTGGGGACCCAGCGCAGTGTATACTGAATGAGCTGGTCCCCGTCCCATGCATATGTAATGAGCGGGACCCGCTCATTACATAGGGGCAGGGATGCGCTCATTCAATATGCACTGCACTGGATCCCCCTCATTAGATATGTACAGGGTAGGACCAGCTCAGCACTCACTGCTGCCTCGGTTGTCTGTCAGTTCAGCCAGCGGCACCCACCACAGTCCCCATTGGCAGCGCTCCCCCAAGCCACCGCAGGGTCTGCCACATATGAAGCTACGGCCCTGGAGCTAAGGATGAAGAAGAGAGAACCATATGAAGTGGGATGTGAGAAGAGCGCAGGTCCCAGAGGAGAGTGCCAGCCCACAGTAACTTTAGGTGCTGTACTGGGTGCAAGATGGAGGAGGGACCTGGAGGTGAGAGAAGAAGGTTTGTTGAGAGGCAGGAGGTGAAGCAGCCACAAAGGGGAATATCTCAGTCCTGAGAGAGCCCTGGGAAACCTAGATGGTGGCCACATGGTGCACGTGGCCCAATACATTGACTGGCGCCTATCAAATATTTAGGGGGAATGAGTCATCCCCTTGCCCCCTCTTCCAACATCTATAATTGTGATTTTAAAGTAAATTTTAAAAATTGCAACACATTAATTAGTCCATATTTTATTTATTCTGCGCTAGTAAATGTTAATATCCTGTTTTAAGTGGTTTGCACCTTAATTTATCATTTTATCTTTTTTCATTTAATATTTTCTCATTTATAGGGGATTTTGCATTTATATTAGTAAATTAGTATTAGTATATAGTATATAAAAAATCATTTGAATGACTGATTGGGAGCACCTGTTAAGCCCTCTACTCAAGAGAATCATTATTACACTGTCTCCCTATAGGGGGCAGGCACACTTCACAGTGGCGTAACTATAGCTCCGCAGCCCCCGCGGTGGAGGGGAGGTGCAGAGAAAGTGTGGGCGCCGGGGGTCTGCGGGGCTATAGTTACCCGCTGCTGTCTCTGCTGGTACCTGCGTGCCGTGCCGTCATGGTCCCGGACGTCTCTCCCAGCGCTGGCTCCGGTCCTATTGCTATAATGAAAACTGACACTTAGAAAATGGCTGCCCCCATACTGCAGACAGTTTTTTGTCTGCAATATGGGGGCAGCCATTTGGTAAGAGTCACATTTCATTATAGCAGTAGGAGCCAGTGCGCCGGGAGACAGGGGACCGTGACCGCAGATGCGGCCAGGCAGCAGGTACGGGCATGGGTGGGGGGGGGGCCGACGGGAGTGGGGGCGCCCAAAAATTTGTGGCGGGGGGAAGCAAAATCGGTAGTTACGCCACTGACACTTCACTTATGGGGCCAGATGTATCAAGCCTCAAAAAGATAAAATGGAGAGTGATAAACAACCAGTCAATCAGCTCCTGCCGGTCTATAACTCACAAACCTTCTAGCTAGGGCAGGGCCCTATATAGCATATAGGGGGGGGTTATTCATATTCATTCGGTCGGACCGATGTTGTGCGTCTGTGCATGCGCAGGTGTGTTTCTGTGCATGTGCAGACAAAGGGTGCGTGCACCCACTGCGAACATTCTGCTCGCCGGGTGCATGCACCCTACACGGCAAACAGGTGCGGAGAAGGGTGGGGGTGCTGGGAAGCCTCATTACCATATGGGAACGCCCAGCGTTTCATGGGTGTTCCCTTGAGAATGCTGGGTGTTCTCATGGTAATGAGGCGGTGACGCAGGTGTGGGGGACAGGCAGCTGGCATCTCCGGATGTCAGCTGCCCGCCCATATCCGTCCCAGCGTACATACATAGGTAAGTGACTTGAAAGTCACTTTTATATGCGTGCACGCACCACATCTTTTGATGGTCAGAGACCATCGAAAGATGTGGGAGGTTACCCGCAGCATGCGAATGGATGTTTATGCTAAACATCCATTTACAGCCTGTGTCGGCGAACCCGCGCTGCGAGGGGGGGGGGGGCGGACATTTGCCGGGTGGGGTTTGGTGGAATTGCAAGGCTGCGAATTCACAGTCATGCGAATCAACCAGAATAAACCCCATAGTGTATAAGCAGTCTGCCGGTGTATCCTTCATCATAGTAATATATTGTTATGGTCATAGGTCTCTAACTGCAAGCATCTGTATATATATTATTAACAAGCCAATAAACATCTCAAACTTTACTGCAGATTGTTAAGACAACACTTACGTGAGATATTGATCATTTGTTCATTTGTACGACAGTGCTATAAATCAAACATTACACTGACACTTCTAGCCCTGTCCGACATGCAGAAATGAGTATGAGCTGTACTCATTGCTATAAATATTATAATTAAAAAATATTATGGAACAGTAAAAAATGATGCGGATGCTTAATGTGTGAATGATCTGCACTCACTAGTAGTTGTGCTGTAAATGTTTATAATGTGCAAATCATTACGGTAAGCTACAGACAAGTAATATCGGAGCCTTGGCATACACTTGGACAGCAGGTGCCTGAATACCATCTGATCATTGCTGCGCACAGGACCGCATTCCTGGGATGTTTGTGCTGCTGGGAAAGGTTGCATATGGGGAAGGGCGTTTCTCATCACTCTAAGTTAAACACCAATTATTCAACATGTGACCCTCCAGCTGCTGTGGAACTACTCATACCATCATACGCAGTCACAATGCCCTAATAGAAAATGGGGTTCATACCAAAACATTGAAAGGCTCTGGGGGTCATGCAAGTGGAGGAACAAGAGACACAGGGGCACTGCACGTCAATACCTTGACTCCTACCTGCAGGAATTTATTTGGTACAAAATCCCTTGGTGCAGAGAACGCTTTCCTGCGTATTTTACATGCACTAACTCTGGTCCCAACGGCCGACAAATCATCTGACACAAATGCTGACGCAGCTGCGTCAACATCAGCTGCATTTGAAGGGAATGCAGATAGTGAAGAATTACTGTTTTTATAGTTTCTTGGACTTGTTATTTGATATTATTGAACATTGTTCATTGGGTTGTTTTTTCTTAACAGTTACCAGTTAACACATGTCGTCATTACTTTTTCAGATGTATGATATGCCATGTGTGAATGTCTTCTTTAAACACCCCCACTATCCACGACAGCCTGAAGCGTGGCGAGCGTACGCATTACGCATCCTCCCGACCTGTTCATACCCCACTAGTATCCATATCGGCATGGAGTTGAATTTCTAAAATGTGGCGAGGGCAGCGAGCCACCGAGCCTGAAGCATGGCAAGCACAACGAGCCCCGCGAGGGAACGCGGAATACACGTCAAGTAATCTGCGTCCCCTCACGGGGCTTGCTACGCTCGACACGCTCCAACACTGTGCGCATGCTATTTAGCACTGCCGAGGGATGAAAAACAGGGGCGTGGCCTTAGGAAGCATCACCCTGGGAGGCCACGGCCCCTTTCCATAGACCATGCCCCCTTTTCATTGGCGACTGTCCCCGAGTGTCCCGTTTGCCATGTTGGGAGGTATGTATAAGGGCAGGGGGTGGCCCTCAGAAATTTTAATTACAGATGACAAGGGGGCTGTTAAATATTATTAATACTACAGGGAGGGGGCTGTTAAATAATAATAATACTACAGGAAGGGGGCATAATGTGTAATGGGCATTACAGTGTTCGGCATATTGTATAATAAGCACTACAGTGTGCGGCATAATGTGTAATTGGCATACAGTGTGTGACAATATGAAATGGACATTACAGGGTATGACAATGTGTAATGGGCATTACAATGTGTGTAATCCTGGTGCAGTGTGTCTAGGCCAACCTAGGTTATTCACTTTGGTGCTTTCACATTGCACTTCAACCTGGCAATAAACTGGGTTATAAATGTGATCTGAAAGGGGTATGAGGGGCTCTACCTGATGCAATGTGTACAAGTAGCAATACTATGTGGTATAATGTGAGTAATGGACACTACTGTGACACTATTATGTGGCCATGCCCCTTCCCCATGAAGCTATGCCCTAAATATTTGTCGCCTGCCTTCAGCGCACATTGTATTGGGGGGGGTGGGACAACAAAGCATATTTTTGCACCTGGGTCCATAACTCGCTAGTTCCGCCTCTGGACAGAGATATATATATTCTAATACACGGTTCAATTTACCTTCTGATGTTGACGATATAGTCAACATCGGATCGGCATTGGATCGGAATCGGATGCAGATCGCAAGGGTTTTAACCCTTGCGATCCCGATGCGGGTTCACGTATCGCAAGCCAGAAAGTCTTGGCTGCCTTGACTATATAGTGCAGATCTGCACTATATAGTCAGACTTGTATGCAAATCGGATGTGCCTTGCGATCCGATCCCGATCCGATCTGATCGGATCATGGATCGCATCTTAAGGCACATCTGACCGTGTGTACACACCTTAAGAAAGGCACATGAGGAGAGATGACAAAGGAATTATGCTGTCAGTATACTGTATGTCTCCACAAACCAATAAAACATTTTGCCTAACAATTTATTAGTGAATCACTATATTTTTCTTTGGGGTCTATTTATTTATTAACATTATTTTGAAGAAAATAATGTAAAAAGGGGAGTTTAAACATCTTTTTCACATATTTTAGTTTCATCTAAATATATTAAAGGGGGTCAAACAAGGAGAAAAACCCCTAGAACCACACAAGGAGAAAGCCCCTAGGACCACACAAGGAGAAAGCCCCTAGGACCACACAAGGAGAAAGCCCTGATGGTGTTGTGGAGACACATCATATGGGCAGAGCTGTCCCTGCATGCGATAATTTATACATCTATGCGATGTAGTCAATTATCGCATTGCGAGTTGGGCCAAGATGCGGTATACTTAATGTGTATACTCCCTATCCTCAATAGAAAGCTACTTTCTGAGTCTTTTACTGGTCTTATCAAACAATGCAAGGAAACTTCTCAGCTTTTAGCATTGAACTTGTATTATTATAGTAATAATATTTTTACATTTTTCACTGCTGTGAGGGCATGGGAAAACAGTAAAGTCGAGGTTTCAGGCTCAGGGGTAACCCATTGGGGGAAATTTACTAAGATGTGAATTCTACTTCACCATACCCTCCAACTGTACCGAATTTGCCAGTACAGTACCGTTTTTTTAACAGTCCGTACTGGCAAATCCAGTATGTACCGAATGTACCGATTTTTCAATCACAGCGAGTGCGCCATGAAATCATTTCTCCTGGAGCTCCCGGGCCCTGCTCCGGCGTGTGCTGCTTGGTCCACCGGCTCTCCCCCTCCCGTTCCCCTTGAGTGCATTGCGGGCCGGGCCGTGCGTCATGAGTCATGCACTCAGAGTCAGGGGAAAGGCCGTCTCTGCCCTCACTGTCTGGAAGCCAATCTTTGTGGGGAAGAGGGGTGCGGTGGGCAGCTGATGCGTGCGTCCTTTATTGTGAATGAGACTCACATGCGCCAGCACCCCCCCCCCCCTTTGTGCATGAGACGCACGTGCAACCAAACCCCTAACCCTGACCGTCTCCCTGAAGCAGACATGGGCAGGGTTGCCGTACCCTGTGCACAAATTACTGAGACGCACTTGTGCATACCAGGCAGATGGAGCGCCTCTCTACCGGCGTCCGCCGGGGATCTTGCGTTTACCGATGCTGTATGAGAGGCACTCATTAGGCTTGCTAGTGATGCCGGGGACAGAGCTGCAGCTCGCGTGGACACACTGTATGAGAAGCACTAACTAGGCTTGCCAGGGACACCGGGGACAGAGCTGCAGCTCTCGGGGACAGTATGGTGACTACACTGACTATGCAGGGCTGCCGTGGGGACACTACGCTAACTATGCCAGGCTGCAGTTGGCCTATGCTGACAGCGTAGCGTAATGTGGCACCGTAAAACTACACAAGTACCGAAAAAATTATTGTACAACTAATGGGTTAATGATACTAAATTAGATGCATTTACACAGACATTCTCAGCTTTCATCAGGCATAAAAATATGGTTTAAACTGGTTTATAGTTTATCAATGGCGCCATCTTGTGGCCTTTTAGCTAACTAGGTTCATATGTAACTGGTGAAACACACTGGACAATAGGGATACGGTCACTAGGTATACAAGCATTAGGTCGACACCAGTAGGTCGACATGCAGCAAGGTCGACATGACTGAAGGTCGACATAGGTTAGGTCAACAGAGTCATTAGGTCAACATGCATTAGGTCAACATGGGGAAGGTCGATAGTCAAAAGGTCGACATGGGGTTTTTCAGGTGGGTTTTTTCAACGACGTGCCGACAGGCAGTATTTCATGCATTTACACAGACATTCTTAGTTTGGTACTCTTTACCTAGAAGGGCGCCCGTCGTGGTGATCGCGGGTACATTTATGTCTGGCCGCGACGCGACCGACGCGATGCCCGCGATTTCCCATTGAAACCCATGTTAAACATGGAAATCGCGTCGGTCGCGTCGCGGCCGTCCATAAATGTACCCGCGATGCCCGCGACGCGATGCACCCGATTTCCCATAGGAATCAATGTTAAATGGCCCGACCGACGCGATTTTACTGTTAAATGCCTCAATGGACCCGATTTGGCCATAGGAATCAATGTTAAATGGGCCACAGAGGCCAAATAGGCACAATTAACCCTTAAATGTCCCCCCAAATTTTTAACGCCACCCCACGATCCACGCCAACCCGAAGCGTGGCGAGCGCAGCGAGCCCGCGAGGGGCGGCGGTACGCGTCCTCCGACCTTTTCATGCCCTACTATCCACGTCGGCGTGGAGTTGAGAATAGAATAGTGTGGCGAGCGCAGCGAGCCACCGTGCCCGAAGCGTGGCGAGCGGACGCGGATACCTTCACAGGTAAACGCGTCCCCTCGCGGGCTTCACAGGTGTCCGCGTCGCCACGGACACCTGTGAAGCCCGCGAGGGGACGCGTATAACTGTGAAGGTATCCGCGTCCCCTCGCGGGGCTCGCTGCGCTCGCCACGCTTCGGGCTCGGTGGCTCGCTGCGCTCGCCACACTATTCTATTCTCAACTCCACGCCGACGTGGATAGTAGGGCATGAAAAGGTCGGAGGACGCGTACCGCCGCCCCTCGCGGGCTCGCTGCGCTCGCCACGCTTCGGGTTGGCGTGGATCGTGGGGTGGCGTTAAAAATTTGGGGGGACATTTAAGGGTTAATTGTGCCTATTTGGGCTCTGTGGCCCATTTAACATTGATTCCTATGGCCAAATCGCGGGCATTGAGGCATTTTACATCAAAATCGCGCTCAATCTGCCTTTTTAACATTGTTCCCTATGGGAAAATCGCGGTCATCGCGGGTAGCAGATTTTTATGTACCCGCGATTTACCCGCGATGCCCACGATGCCCGCGATGACCGCGATTTTTACCCCCGACGCCCGCGATTTCAATCGCTGGCGCCCATCTAGGTAAAGAGTACCCTTAGTTTTATCAGGCATAAAAAATATGGGTTATGTTTATAGTTTATCAATGGCGCCATCTTGTGGACTTTTAGCTAACTAGGTTCATATGTAACTGGTGCAACACACTGGCCAATAGGGATACGCTCGCTAGGCCTACAAGCATTAGATTGACATGACTGAAGGTCGACATGACTGAAGGTTGACATGCAGCAAGGTCAACATGTGTTAGGTCGACAGGGTCATTAGGTCGACATGCATTAGGTTGACATAGGGAAGGTCGACAGTCAAAAGGTCGACATGGGGTTGTTCAGTGTTTTTTTGAGCCGACATGCTGACAGGTGGTATTTCATGCCCTACCATCCACTAGGGCGCTGTGGGAGACTAAAATAGCATGCCGAGCATAGGGAGGCAGCGGTACTATGTTTCAGTATCCATGTCGACTGTGTTGACATTTGGGACAAAAAAGTGAAAAACCCCATATCGACCTTTTGACTGTCGACCTTCCTCATGCCCACTTAATGCATGTCGACCTTCATGCATGTCGACTTAGTGGTGTTGACCTAATGCTTGTCAACCTAGTTGCTGTCTGTCCCGGCCTAGTTGCTGTCTGATTCATACCCAGGCAATATTGCTGTTCAGATGAATAGTTAAGTGACAATGATTAAAGTTCAATTTGGCCATTAAATAAGAGCCGGGCATCTGATTCCTGATCACTTTTGAGTTCACTGTTGGTGTGGTTTGATGTGGTCTATAAACAGAGGTTAGCTTCACAATTCGATTTAATAGATTTACTAAAGCTTCTAAAAATTAAATGTGATTTTGCCCATAGCAACCAATCAGATCCTGTGAGGTTTATTAACAAAGATTGAACACGTTCTATTGAAGATGGGATGTTGCTATGGGCAACCAATCAGATTCTATTACCCTATAGAAGGCGCAAATGAAGGAGATTCTGATTGGTTGCTATGGGCAACATTTTATCTTAAATTGAACTCCCATCTTAGTAAATATACCCATGTGTATAATTTCCTAGTATGCACTTTTCATTTTTTTAGAAGCCTTAGGGCCAGATGTCCTAAGCTCAAAAAGTGATAAAATAGAGAGTGATAAAGTGCCAGCCAATCAGCACCTAAGTACCATATTACAAGCTGTGTTTGAAAAATGACAGGTAGGCGCTGATTGGTTGGTGGTTTATCACTCTCCATTTTATCACTTTTTAAGGCTTACTACATATCATCCTTAGTCAGAGCCATAACTAGACATTTAGGTGCCCTGTGCCAAAGAGCACTGGTGCCCCCAACCCTATAGCATAAATAGTAAAAAAAAAATGGTGTGGTCCCATGGGGAAGAAGCGTGTCCAAATAAAAGTACCCCCAATTAAAATTATGCCACATAGTGCAACCTTATTAACACTACATTGCATAGTACTGTCCCTTTTCATGTTACGCCACCATACCCTCCAACTGTACCGATTTAGCCGGTACAGTACCGTTTTTTTACGGTCTGTACCGGCTAAATCAAAGTCTACCGAATGTACCGGTTTTTGGCAAACACGGGCACAGGCTCACCTTGTCTCCCATGCTGTGGTGGGAAAGGAAAGGAGGCCGAGCGAGGAAGCCCGGACAGCGAAGCGGGGAGCAGGCGGCTGCACCGACCGCTGTCCGCCGCCACACGTGACCCATGCCCGGCCAATCATCATAGGACTCACATGGCTGAGTCGGACAGCGGGAGAGGCGCCGTGACCGCCGTCAGCGCTGAGCGCATCATCTGGCTCGGCGGCTGCTAATGTTACCGCAGTCACTGGCGGCAGCCGGGCTGGGGAGAGGACTGTGCGGGTGCTGCTGTGTTATGGCCGGCACACGGGGCAGCGGGGAGGTGCTAAACGGAGGAGAATATACGGAGGAGGTGCTAAGCGGAGGAGAATATACGGAGGAGGTGCTAAGCGGAGGAGAATATACATTGCTGATATCTTTATATACGGGGAGGTGCTAAGCGGAGGAGAATATACATTGCTGATATCTTTATATTGCATAATGTTAATTTTAAATACAGATCTGAAAAAATGGGCAGCATACATTCGTAAAGGGGGCGTGACCACGCCTCCTCTAGTCATGGCCACGCCCCCTTTACGTATGTGTACCGATTTCTGCCCTCCAAATGTTGGAGGGTATGCGCCACACAGTAGTGCCCCTTATTCACATTATATGACATAACAGTATCCTTTATTCACGATACACCACACAGTAGTACACCTTATTCACAATATGCCACACAGTACTTCCCCTTATACACATTACACCACACAGCAGGGCTACTTATTCACATTATGCCACAAACCAGAGCACCTTATTCACATTATACCATAGAGTAGTACCCATTACACACATTACAACACTTATACAGCACAACACATACTGCATATCATGCTAGCACATAAATAGTGACTGCTACACAAATGCATGTCGCCTCTCCTGCAAACTGGTTACTTCCTCCCATTCCCACCTCCAAGATTTTGGTCGTTGTGCTCCGTATCTCTGGAATTCTCTACCCCACCCTAACCATCTCACTACAAACATTTAAACGGGCTCTAAAGACCCACTTCTTCATTAAATCCAACCATCTCTCATGGTTAGATTTAACCTTCGGTTTATGTTCACTTCTACCCCATCCAACATCCAACTACCAATGCCAGCACCAGAGGTGTAACTCTGGGAGGCAATGGAGTCATCTGCCGCCAGGCTCCTGCTTCCAAGGGGGCACCTCTCCTCCAGTGGCGCACGCTGGGGGGTTTCTAAGTACCCAGAAACCCCGCCAGGGGTCCCCTCTTTCCATGGGTACAAGAATTTTAAAAATCGGCCCTTGGGAACCGGAGATATCTGACTTCAAAGCAGTGGTCCCCATCCAAGCCTGTTAATTGCTCTTCCCAGTCAGATATTTCAGGTTTTGTCTAACTTAGAGTTTTTCTGAGGGTATATTCCAAAAGCTGGGACTCTCCCCCTTTGATGGACACTAGTAGCTTGTCTCTACTATTCCCAGAACCAGAGATATCAGTCTTACAGCAGCTGACTGCTGCTCCAGCTCCACACACCTGGTATGTAGTTTTATATACTCATTGGCAGATTGCTCTGCCTCCTGAATTCTGATCCCCTAGTCCCCAGTACCATTTGGTAGGTGGAATTCTTTAGTTTCTAATTCCATTAAAATATAAGCAATCTATTTCTGGGAACTGGAGATATCTGCAGTCAAGCAAGCTGTCCTCCCACCAGAAAATTATGAATAATAAGCCCACTCCACTATACACCCCTTCTCTGCATATTAAACATCCTCTACCACCCTGGAAGTTATGTATCAGGGCCCCTTCATTCAGCCCAATGCCCCCTTCTCCCACCCCATCTCCCACATCTGTGCAGTAAAGGGGTAATTAGTGGAAATGACTGATCCAGGCACTACATGCTGAGCGGTTGATATAATGCCCCCTACCACCCCCGGGGACATCAAAGCTTACTCCCACCCCTACCGCTGGAGAATCGGTAGGGGCCCCAATACATTGTTATGCCCAGGGGTCTACACTGCTGTTGACACCCCTGTATGTATATATATGTATGTATGTATATATATATATATATATATATATATATATATATATATATATATAGAAAAAAAAGGACGCACTCTCCAGTATTTTAACCCCTTCCCGCCGCAGCCTGTTTTTGCCTTCCTGACAGAGCCCTTTTTTTCAAATCTGACGTATCACTTAAGTGGGGATAACTTTTTTTTGCTTTTACTTATCCCAGTGATTTTGAGATTGTTTTCTCGTGACACATTGTACTTCAAATTAGTGGTAAATTTGGGTTGATACAGTCTGTGTTTTTTTGTGAAAAATACCAAAATGTCGTAGGAAAATTTAGCAATTTTCAAAATTTTAAATTTTCTGCTTGTAAGACAAATAATCATACCACTCAAAATAGTTAATAACTAACATAGACCATATGTCTACTTTATGTTTCCATCATTATTTCAAACTCCTTTTAATTTTTGGACACTAGGAGGCTTAAAATATGAATAGCAAATTCTCAAATTTTCCAGAAAATTTCAAACACTGATTTTTTTTGGGACTAGTTCAGTTCTGATGTGACTTTGAGGGACTTGTATGTGAGACACCCCCATAAATGATGCCATTTCAAAAACTGCACCCCTCACAGTATTCAAAACAGCATTTTGGAAGTTTGTTAACCCTTTAGGTGTTTCACAGGAATTAAAACAAAGTGTAGGTGAAATTTCAAAATTTCATTTTTTTTGCAGATTTTCAATTTTAATACATTTTTCTAAGGAACACAGTAGATTTTACTAGAGAAATGTGACTAAAAATTTATTCCCCAAATTCTTTTGTTTTCATAAATATCCTATATGTGGCCCTAGTGTGCACGTTGACCAAACCACAGGCTTCATAATAGAAGGAGCACCTACTTAATTTTGGAGCCTCCTTTTTATGAGATTATTTTTTAGGCATCATGTAGGTTTCTAGGCACCATAAGATGCTAAAAGTTAGGAACCCCCCCACAAGTGACCCCATTTTGCAAACTACACCCCTCAGGGAATTCATCTAGGGGTATAGTGTACATTTCAAACCCCCAGGGGTTTCACCAATTGTGGTACAACTGGGCAGTGAAAATGAAAAATTACATTTTTTACACAAAAATGCAGTTCTGGCTCAAAATTTTTCATTTTCACAAGGAATGAAGGAGACAAAGCACCCCAAAATCTGTGCCCCAATTTCTCCCGAGTACAGCAATGCCTCAATGTGACCAAAAAATACCATTTGGGTGCATGGCAGGACTCAGAAGGGAAGGAGTGATTTTTGGATTTTGCAGCTCAGATTCTGGTGGAATGTTGGTGGGTGCTATGTCGCATTAGCAAGACCCCCGAAGCACCAATACAGTGGAACCCCCCCACAAGTGACCCCATTTTGCAAACTACACCCCTCAGGGAATTCATCTAGGGGTATAGTGTACATTTCAAACCCCCAGGGGTTTCACTAATTTTGATACAACTGGGCTGTGCAAATGAAAAATTACATTTTTTTACACAAAAATGCAGTTCTGGCTCAAAATTTTTCATTTTCATAAGGTATGAAGGAGAAAAAGCACCCCAAAATCTGTGCCCCAATTTCTCCCGAGTACGGCAATGCCTCACATGTGACCAAAAAATACCAGTTGGGTGCATGACAGGACTCAGAAGGGAAGGAGTGATTTTTGGATTTTGCAGCTCAGATTCTGGTGGAATGAATGGTGGGTGCTATGTCGCATTAGCAAGACCCCCGAAGCACCAATACAGTGGAACCCCCCCACAAGTGACCCCATTTTGCAAACTACACCCCTCAGGGAATTCATCTAGGGGTATAGTGTACATTTCAAACCCCCAGGGGTTTCACCAATTGTGGTACAACTGGGCAGTGAAAATGAAAAATTACATTTTTTACACAAAAATGCAGTTCTGGCTCAAAATTTTTCATTTTCACAAGGAATGAAGGAGACAAAGCACCCCAAAATCTGTGCCCCAATTTCTCCCGAGTACGGCAATGCCTCACATGTGACCAAAAAATACCATTTGGGTGCATGGCAGAACTCAGAAGGGAAGGAGTGATTTTTGGATTTTGCAGCTCAGATTCTGGTGGAATGTTGGTGGGTGCTATGTCGCATTAGCAAGACCCCCGAAGCACCAATACAGTGGAACCCCCCCACAAGTGACCCCATTTTGCAAACTACACCCCTCAGGGAATTCATCTAGGGGTATAGTGTACATTTCAAACCCCCAGGGGTTTCACCAATTTTGATACAACTGGGCTGTGCAAATGAAAAATTACATTTTTTTACACAAAAATGCAGTTCTGGCTCAAAATTTTTCATTTTCATAAGGTATGAAGGAGAAAAAGCACCCCAAAATCTGTGCCCCAATTTCTCCTAAGTACGGCAATGCCTCACATGTGACCAAAAAATACCAGTTGGGTGCATGGCAGGACTCAGAAGGGAAGGAGTGATTTTTGGATTTTGCAGCTCAGATTCTGGTGGAATGAATGGTGGGTGCTATGTCGCATTAGCAAGACCCCCGAAGCACCAATACAGTGGAACCCCCCCACAAGTGACCCCATTTTGCAAACTACACCCCTCAGGGAATTCATCTAGGGGTATAGTGTACATTTCAAACCCCCAGGGGTTTCACCAATTGTGGTACAACTGGGCAGTGAAAATGAAAAATTACATTTTTTACACAAAAATGCAGTTCTGGCTCAAAATTTTTCATTTTCACAAGGAATGAAGGAGACAAAGCACCCCAAAATCTGTGCCCCAATTTCTCCCGAGTACGGCAATGCCTCACATGTGACCAAAAAATACCATTTGGGTGCATGGCAGAACTCAGAAGGGAAGGAGTGATTTTTGGATTTTGCAGCTCAGATTCTGGTGGAATGTTGGTGGGTGCTATGTCGCATTAGCAAGACCCCCGAAGCACCAATACAGTGGAACCCCCCACAAGTGACCCCATTTTGCAAACTACACCCCTCAGGGAATTCATCTAGGGGTATAGTGTACATTTCAAACCCCCAGGGGTTTCACCAATTGTGGTACAACTGGGCAGTGAAAATGAAAAATTAAATATTTTACACAAAAATGCAGTTCTGGCTCAAAATTTTTCATTTTCACAAGGAATGAAGGAGACAAAGCACCCCAAAATCTGTGCCCCAATTTCTCCCGAGTACGGCAATGCCTCATATGTGACCAAAAAATGGCAGGACTCAGAAGGGAAGGAGTGATATTTGGATTTTGCAGCACAGATTCTGGTGGAATGTTGGTGGGTGCTATGTCGCATTAGCAAGACCCCCAAAGCACCAATACAGTGGAACCCCCCCACAAGTGACCCCATTTTGCAAACTACACCCCTCAGGGAATTCATCTAGGGGTATAGTGTACATTTCAAACCCCCAGGGGTTTCACCAATTTTGATACAACTGGGCTGTGCAAATGAAAAATTACATTTTTTTACACAAAAATGCAGTTCTGGCTCAAAATTTTTCATTTTCATAAGGTATGAAGGAGAAAAAGCACCCCAACATCTGTGCCCCAATTTCTCCCGAGTATGGCAATGCCTCATATGTGACCAAAAAATACCAGTTGGGTGCATGGCAGGACTCAGAAGGGAAGGAGTGATTTTTGGATTTTGCAGCTCAGATTCTGGTCGAATGAATGGTGGGTGCTATGTTGCATTAGCAAGACCCCCGAAGCACGGTGAAATGATGAACCTAATAATCCATAGATGTGTGGTATATTTTAAAACACTCCTTTATACATAGGCCGGGTTTGTCGGGGCAAGTTTCACAGTGGAAAATAGTATCCTTTCTTATTCCCTTTTTATAGCAAACTTTGCACCTTTTTTGTGTCCTGCCCTTTTTTGCAGTGGAGGGGATTTCGTTAGGAAAATGTTGCCCTGGTACAATACGGGGGCCAGTACTAGAAGTACTGGGGCCCTTTGCCTGCTGGTTCCCAAATATTAGGCCCTTTATGACTTCCTCTTGAAAGTGCATAAATGTCCCCCTCTGGCTGGTAGAACGGAATAGCACGTAAGCGTTATACAGTGCCATCTGGATGATATACACGGCCAGCTTCTTGTACCAGATTTTTGTTTTCCGCAGGGCACTGTACGGCTTCAGTACCTGATCTGAAAGATCCACTCCGCCCATGTACTTATTGTAATCTAGGATACAATTCGGTTTTGAGGTGTGCGTACTGGTACCTCGTACAGGGACGGAGGTGGTACTGTCTCCGTGAATTGTTGTCAGTATAAGGACATCCCTCTTGTCCTTATATTTGACCAACAACATATTTTCGGTGCATATTCCCCTGCTTTCACCCCTTCTCAGTACTTGGGCAATGTGCGTTTTTGGGAGGCCTCTTTGGTTCTTGCGCACAGTACCGCAAGCTGCTGTACCTCTTGAACCAAGGGCCTTAAACAGGGGGATGCTAGTGTAAAAGTTATCCACATAGAGGTGATAACCTTTATCCAGGAAGGGGTGCACTAAATCCCAGACAATTTTTCCACTAACACCTACGAGGGAGGGGGGGCATTCTGGCGGTTCAATTCTTGAATCCTTCCCTTCATATACCCTAAACCTGTGGGTGTACCCTGAGGTGCTTTCACACAGTTTATACATTTTTATGCCATACCTTGCCCTCTTACTGGGAAGGTACTGGCGGAATTTAACCCTTCCTTTAAAATGTATAAGGGACTCGTCGATACAAATAAATTTTTCAGGGATGTACAACTCTGCAAATTTGGCACTAAAATGATCAATGACCGGCCTGACTTTGAATAGCCGGTCAAAGGTGGGATCATCTCTGGGTGGGCACTGTGCATTATCGGTGTAATGTAAAAATTTAAGGATTATCTCAAAATGAGTCCGAGTCATGGCCATACGGTAAAGTGGGGTGCTGTACAGAACATCTGTACTCTAATATTGCCTAATTTCTGGCTTTTTTACTATGCCCATATGTAACACCAGACCCCAAAACGTCATCATCTCTACTGCATCTACAGGGGTCCACCTAGCAAATGATGACGTGGGGTTTTGAGCAATAAACTGCTGGGCATATAAATTACTTTGGTCCACCATTAAATTTATAAAATCATCAGAGAAAAATAATTTGAAAAAGTCAATTTCTCTGAGACCTGTTGAATCAAATTGGATTCCTGGGATGGCCAAAAACTCAGGAACCTGGGGCTCTAAATTGTCTGGTGGTGGGGTCCATACGGGATCAATCATTTGGGGGGGGTCTCAGCTGCTCTACGGGGGCGTCTTTGAGGGGGTCCCTCATCACTAGAGGAGGAAGAGGAGCTTAAGACGAATCCTTCAAATTCCCCGCTTGCATCACTGGCTGTGTCAGAGTCAGAGGCAAGCATGGCATGCTCCTCCGCTGAATACATTCTTCTGGATGACTGGGATGACATTTGGGATGACATTTGGGATGACATTTGGGATGCCATTTTTATTTTTGTGTTTCTGTAAGTGTAATGTTTCAACACGTGTATAGTGTAGGGGGGGTACAAACTTTATTTCAACACGGGGGGTATGTAGTGTGTAGTGTGTATGTAGTGCAGAAAAAAAAATACTTTATACAGGAATTTGATCACAATAAAAAAAAAAATTGAAGGGGTTAAAAAAAAAAAAAGGTCCTGCGCCAAAAATTGAGCACAGATGTTGGTCAGTAACGTCCGTCACTGAACAGCGCTCAAAGGCAACAGGAATTTGATCAAAAAAAAAAATTTATATCAACCCTGTGCCAAAAATGCTGTTCAGTGATGTACGTCACTGATCAGCGCTCAGCGGCCACAGGACACCCACAAAAGCAACGTGGGTGTAAAAACAATTTAAAAAAAATAAACCACAGCACTCTCCAAAAAAAAAACAATTTAAAAAAACTGCAGAAAAAAAATTATATCAACCCTGTGCCAAAAATGCTGTTCAGTGATGTACGTCACTGATCAGCGCTCAGCGGCCACAGGACACCCACAAAAGCAACGTGGGTGTAAAAACAAAACCCCACTGCACTCTCCAAAAAAAATCAATTTAAAAAAACTGCAGAAAAAAAATTATATCAACCCTGTGCCAAAAATGCTGTTCAGTGATGTACGTCACTGATCAGCGCTCAGCGGCCACAGGACACCCACAAAAGCAACGTGGGTGTAAAAACAAAACCCCACTGCACTCTCCAAAAAAAAAAACCTGCAGATCAGTGATGCAGTGATGCAACACTGATTAGCAGTGAGGGGCAGCAGGCACACAACTGTGGGTGCAACCTGACAGGGTATATATATAAAAAAAAAAACCTGGACCCCCAAAAAGTTGCTGATCAGTTAATTTATACTGATCAGCACAAAAGGGGGGGCAGCAGTCAGTTGCACAGGCAGCACAAGCTTTGGTGCAACTGACAGGTATATATATAAAAAAAATAACCCCTGCACCCCCAAAAAGTTGCTGATCAGCACAGATATACTGATCAGCACAAAAGGGGGTGCAGCAGACACAAAATATAGCACTCTCTATCACTCTCTATCACTCTCTATCACTCTCTGTCACTATCTCTCACTATCTCTCACTATCTGTCACTCTATGACACTGCAGCAGCAGCAGCACACAGGAAGTGACAAGATCCAGGAAGCATTCAGCTGCTGGCAGCACGCTACCAGCGGTGATTAGGTAAGTATCAGGCAATGATCAGGTATGTATATCACGACAGATTGGTCGGTGACCGCTCTGCACGCAATTCCAGACCGGAATTGCGTCTGCAGCGCAGTCACCGTTAGTTTAAATCACGCTCTATGGCTGTGATTGGTCCGTCGTCCGACGGACCAATCACAGCCTTGGGGGCAGGTGTGTTGAGGTGGGGTGAGGTGTGGTCATCACCGGTGACCCCCTCACGCCCCCTCACACCCGGCGGTGATTGACACCTGTGTTACCGAGCGTCTGATTCGCCGGTAACACAGGAAAACGCTGCGACTGTTCACATTGAACAGCCAATCACAGCGATCGCCGACGGGGGGGAGGCATCGCCGCACCCCCTGGGTGTGGTTCAGACCACACAGCAGGCAACTTGCTGTAGGAACCTGCTGTGTGGTCTGAGCTGTGCCCTCTGTTGGATTGCGTTACCTGTTGCTTACCTCCTGACGAAGGTCCCAAGTGGACGGAAACGTTGAGTACCCTGATACTTATCCTTTTTGTACATTTTTCTTGAATACACAGCTAATTTTAATTGCATTTAAAATATTGGAGAGTGCGTCCTTTTTTTTCTACATACATGGACTTTGGTTCTGGATGACACCCTAGGAGATGCCCTTTGTTGGATGGAGTGCGATCTTATCTCTACATATATATATATATATATATATATATATATATATATATATTTTTTTTTTTTTTTTTTTTATTATTATTATTATTATTTATATACATTACTGGGTCACCTAAGTGTCCATCTCCATGCATTGCTCCGCCCCTCTGGAAACCCCCTTCTGAAAATCCTGCGTTTGCCCCTGTCCTCCCCTGTGTGTTTGAAACAGGTAATGGAAAGCTGTCGACCTCACATTCTCTTTATTCTAAACATATACACACACATGCATACATACAGTATATTTATATACGGTTGGTGCGTGTATGTGGGGGTACACCAATATTTATCTTGACGAAATTACACCACTGGCCAGCACCACAGGTGTGGACTGGAGAAGTGATGACTCCCTGTTCAGCTAGGGTAGCTAGAGGTGGGGGCTGCTGTCAGGTGACCACGTAGACTGCAGTGACACATCTCTCTTCAGTATCCCCTTGTCCCCCCGCCTAATGCGGAGCTTCCAAAATCACCTACATAACATCACTGTAAGGAGAGCAATTTGCCATCACATGTTATCAGTCACCATTACATTATACAGTGTATGCCTCCCATCTGCACAATAGTCACAATGTGCTTGGTATGTGTTTGGAACATACAAATACATGTACAGTACTTTGGGCAATGCTCTATATGCTTTATAGATCACCAATATCCAGCAACAGACTGAGGCTGCTTTTTGGCACTGGCATTTTGCACTCGCACCCCGAAGACACACATGCCTGTTACAGGGTGTACACATGCCAAATGTGTGTTACTTGGACAAATACAGGACCCAGAAGCTGCCCTATGTATAGCTATCCCGGCTCTCTCTGTGCACTGACCGGCCCACCAGGCCAATGGCCCCTCTCGCATTTGCCAGAAGTGCCAGATGGACAGTCCAGCCCTGATCATATCATTATACATATGTAATGTAAATTATGATTTGCTTGTTATTTATTGTTCTGATACTATGATTGATAAAAAAAATATATACAGTATACAACTTGTCTCTGATGATGGTTTGCTGACATATTCATCAATCAGAGGAGGATCTACAGTAATACTACAGTTTGGTCATAATGTGTAAAGGGCACTGCTGGGTACATTTACTAAGATTGAATGGTTGCGAATTAGCTATTCTCGTCTGGGAATCACAAATTGTAAATTCACTAAGCACTAAAATTGTGCAGTTTTGCTCTAATACAAATGAAAATCATGGCAGAACACAGAAGTATGAATTAATAGACTATTCTCCATAATCGGCTTTCCATAGGCACCAAGCCAACATGGAAATTTACTATCATTTGTATCAGGAAAGCCAGCCAATAATTTAGCTCAAAATACGACACTCTATAAACCATCTTTCGGCAGAGAATTGAGATCCATGCAGTGCTTTTATGTATAAAAGTTAAAGAAAGCTTGAATCGACTTCGGTAGGCGGGGCATCAAGTATGGCCGCATTTTATTGAAGCTCCTGGGGACGATCTTTATAATCCACAGCTACCTACCCTTATAGACACCCTATTTGGGCTTAAAACATACCTGAGGGACAGCTGATATTCTGAGGAACGGGGTAGTGTCTTCATCTCCCTGGGAACTAGTTCATCTACCGGAGTCTGGCCGCATGAAGGGCGGCACGCATGACCGCTGAGGTTTTGGCGCGAAGGAGGGAGAGGCCGCGGTGGTGGCTGAGCGGCTGATGGAGACCCAGTAACAGACTGCACCCTCCCGTGTGTCCCTCCTGCGGCCTTGCTCTAATGGCTCTGTGGGAGTCCTCTCGAGTGGTTTGGGGATCTGGGGCCGGAGCGGCTGGTCGGGGAACCAAGACGATACATCGGGTGAGGAGGGGGCTGCTCTGTGATCGGAAACGAGGGACTGCTTCCCCCGTGGGACTAAGCCCCGGGCTCCCGGAGAATAATAGCAGACCCAGCAAACGTTTGTGCTGGACGACCAACAAATGGTGGTCACGGTCATTAGCCCTGCAAACCACGTTGACTTTGTGCCTCACTCGGACATCTCTCGCCCATATTGGAGGAGAGTGTGAGATGGTACTGTATTGCAGATAGGCAGAACACCCGCCCGACCTCAGGCACTCTCTGAACCACAAACACCCCAGCTGCCTGCAACATTATTGGTGACTTCCACAGCTCATCAGCCTGTTTGCCTGGCCCCCAACCCTATTGCCTCACGTGGAGAGGTCATCTACCTTAACTTCAAACCTGCCAGTTACTACAGCCACGAGACTGACCAGGAGGCTCATTGATATAATATTCCCCTGTACTGCTGTTTAAACTTCTTGCACTATCACTAAAGTGCACTCTCAATACAGATCGGTGGGAACTGATCCCGTGTCTGCACTACTTGGGGATACCTGGGCAAGTAGAGCTTGTCTGAGACACATATTGGCTAAATCACAAGTGGAGGCAATGTGTGATGTGATTGTGGATCCCCTCGTGTTGTGGGTGTCTTTGTTGAGAGACAGCTATTTGGGGTATAAGCTGTGTGCCGCTGTTTTAATTTCACTGCACACCTTAGTTGGAGCACTATCTGAATATACTTCACCACCTACGTTTACTGACTGTATCTTTGACTCTAGTCACACGTGACTCGGCTGAAGAATCTTTTTCCACACAGGGTGGGGGACAACATTGTTCTGCAGATACGGACCTTAGATTCTGGTTTATACTGCTGTTTAGTATTGATTAATAAGCTACCATTGAACTGCTCTTGTGATCTCAACGTCTTATTACTGACAGGATAGATAATTTACCTTGTTCAGGCCAGTTTCCATATTGTTTATAATATTGTTACTTTTGAAACATTACTTAATTATATTGTATCTAAAAGATTAAGAAAAATGTCCAGGAATGTAGTTATAAATGCAACCACCTTAGCTGCCCAGAAGGCTATTGAATTATCGCAGATCCTCGTACCTTACTTTGAAAAAAGGAGGACTCAAATAATGTTGCTTGTTGATAAACCACATACCCACATCACACCAAAATATTTCTGAGATCGGTAACTCCCAAAACACTGAACCAACAATTGTCACTGATGCTACCATCTCAACTCCTCCCATAATCTCTACTCAAAATGCTGGTTTTCCTGGCTCTGTTTTAGACACTGCCGGACTTAATTCTTTAGAGGTACAGGCAGTAACTGGCAATGCAGAGGCATGTTTAGACACTACCCAATACTGGGCCTTCTGGAAACCAATGATTGCAAAATACATAAGTGGCCTTGCTCCCTATAGGTCCCAGATACTGTGGCCAACTGTTGAAAAGCTGTTGGTATTGCTGTGGCACTTCTCCCTCCTCCCTGCCATTTATATTCCACATTTACTCCTCGGTTTTATAGGAAAAAAACATGAATGGACTATTTGTTTACATTTATCAGCCGCTCTGTCCACTAGATGCGCTTCTGTTACTTGACTAGGACATTTAGTTTGTCCTTCGGATATTAGACCCTTATTGCACATATTGAATTTGGTCTACTGCATTAGAATTTGATGGGTATTTCTTTTCAATGTTAATTGATATAAACAATTATAATAATCTAGCTTTCATCTCAATAGTTATAACAGTTTGGTATATACTCAGACTAATTGACGTTTATGATACTTTTATTGGCGTCTATGGTACTTTTATTGGTCGGCCCTGTCTCATTCCTTTAATGGTGTTCATTCACCTGAGTCCCCATAAGCCCTATGCTAGCAACGATATTTGTATGAATGATTGTACACTTATCCCTAGTCTTAATTATCTTTGAATAATTATGGGCACCCCTTTAATACCAGCCAATTAAAATAGTGGACTCTACAGCCAATGTTTCTGTAAAAGTGGAAAACCGTTTATATTAAACACAGTTATTCTTTTGCCAGTATTCAATGTGAAATTTTCTCCGTGCATGGCGAGAGATATTTTCTCTCGCCATGCACTCTCCGTGTTCCGGAGCCTCCTGCTCCCACTATTCAACGTGTTAAATACTCGCCGCCACTCGCGGCGAGTCTTAACCCCTGCAGCGGACGAGCGTCCGCGGCAGGGAGCTGTCAGGGAGCCGGGGGACGTAGCAGCCAAGAGAGATTAAAGTCTCTCTTGGCTGCTGCAGGGGATATGGGGAGGGGAGCAGGGCTCCCCTGGACCCAGGCAGCACAGGCTGCCCCCCCTATAGCCAGCGGGGGACCCAGTATTCACTGTACCCGAACGTGCATCGGGTGCAGTGAATATATGAATATCTAATGAGCGGCTCGAGCGCTCCGGCCCCCTGCTGGCTGCACTGTGTAAAAAAATGTTGTGAGTCTTAACCCCTGCAGCGGACGAGCGTCCGCGGCAGGGAGCTGTCAGGGAGCCGGGGGACGTAGCAGCCAAGAGAGATTAAAGTCTCTCTTGGCTGCTGCAGGGGATATGGGGAGGGGAGCAGGGCTCCCCTGGACCCAGGCAGCACAGGCTGCCCCCCCTATAGCCAGCGGGGGACCCAGTATTCACTGTACCCGAACGTGCATCGGGTGCAGTGAATATATGAATATCTAATGAGCGGCTCGAGCGCTCCGGCCCCCTGCTGGCTGCACTGTGTAAAAAAATGTTGTGAGTCTTAACCCCTGCAGCGGACGAGCGTCCGCGGCAGGGAGCTGTCAGGGAGCCGGGGGACGTAGCAGCCAAGAGAGATTAAAGTCTCTCTTGGCTGCTGCAGGGGATATGGGGAGGGGAGCAGGGCTCCCCTGGACCCAGGCAGCACAGGCTGCCCCCCCTATAGCCAGCGGGGGACCCAGTATTCACTGTACCCGAACGTGCATCGGGTGCAGTGAATATATGAATATCTAATGAGCGGCTCGAGCGCTCCGGCCCCCTGCTGGCTGCACTGTGTAAAAAAAAAAAAAAAATGTAAAAAAATATTTTTTTAAAAATTAAATATATATTCATGTGCTATAGGCACATGAATAAAAATAACATGGCCCTTCACAGAAAAAAAAACCTGATTTTTTTACACCAAAATTAAAAAAACACCCTTTTAGTTTAAAAGTTCACATTCCTGCTCTCCATCAAAAGATGGAGAATTTCTACACGGAGAGAGACGGCGAGAATCACTTAGAAAGACGGAGAATATTTCACATTGAATAGGGTGGCTCGCCTTTGGAGAAAAAAAACCTCTCTCCACCGCGTGAAAAGCACAAACTCTCCAGAAATCACAGCGAATTTTTCTCATTGAATACTGCCCTTTATCATAAACTGCAATATTAAGTCGGTATAGTCTGGTTGTCATCAAACATACACGATTACAGTATGTGCATTTTCAGACTATTGTTACATAGCACTTACAGTCCTATCCCCCTTTGCTAATTAGTAAGCTTTAATAACTTACTTGTATTGACTCTTGTGGTCCCTCTGTTAATTGTGGTGGGGGATCTGTGTTTGTTTATACAATAATAATAATATAATTTCTTTAAGGGTTTGGCTGCAGAAAAGCAGCCTTTCCCCTCTTTATTTGGTTGAGAAAGTTGAAAAATGTTGTGAACAGGGCCGGTGCTAGGGTGTCCGGCGCCCTCCTGCAAACCATACATTTTGCGCCCTTTCACATTGCCATTGCAACAAGCTGCAGCCCGATTGTGGGAGTGTATGCAACATGCGATCCTATGGAGGATCTCGGGTGCATGTACATGTACTGTACATTTTGCATACACCATCTCAGTGCTGTGTCCGCAAAATGTTGCAGGCACTAAAGGTGCCCATACACGCTGCGAGAATCGCATACATTAAGGGCTAGATCGCATCGCACGGCATGCATGCAATGTGTGTGCGATGCGATCCGAAAGCAGTACAAAAAGTATGTGCAGCACTCGTGACTGAGGGGGAAAGGAGGGGAGAGAAGGAGGAGATGGAAGAAGAGGGGAGGAGAGGACTGGCAGGTGCACTGGCACAGCACACTGAGAAGGGGGAAGGAAGGGGAGGTGGCGCTGCTGCCTGTTCATCATTTGATTGACAGCTGACAGGCGCAGGGAGCAATGGGTAGGGGGCGCATCCGGACATGACATGTCATCCAAGCATTCACAGACAGCGCTACATGCCTCAGCGCAAGTGTCCGTGAGGAAGAGGGGGCAGGTCGCAGGAGGAGGACAGTGTGTGCGCGATGCAGGGAGCTGCTCAGCCTCTCCATACTGCTGCCCGCTGTCAGACAGGCGTGCAGGCAGTGACAGTGAGGGCTGAGGCAGCTTTAGCAGAGCAGGCAGGGAGACAGCGCCTTTTCATCATGGCGCCTCCCTGCTTTGCAGGAGCTGCTGAGTGGGTAGGGCCGGCCCTGGTTGTGGAAGAAGCCTGACATCATATATGACCAGTACACTGTTTACTTACTTATATGATCTTTGTACATCCTGATAATATATTCATAATTTTGCTTCTTATAGACAATTTGTACTATTATTGTCTTAATTTGAATATTGCCATGTCTTATATAACTTTTCATATTATTCGCAAATGTCTTATACGATGTATATTTTCGATAACTGTGCTTCGATAAAATAGGTTTAAAAAAAAAAAAAGAAAGGTTGAATCTTTTTTTTTTAAACACTTGGGGTCCCCCCTCCTAAGCATGAACAGCCCCATAAAAGTCCTCTTTTGCTGCTCAAAATCTTTAACTTATATGAACATCTGGGAAAAGCATCTACTTGGCAAACGCAGGGTTTTCATGGGGGGGTGTTTCCGTACGGGATACAGTCAGTATCCCGATGGTCAGGATTCTGGCATTCAGTCTACCGACGCCAGCATCCCTACTGCCTTCAGATAACTGGAACCGGAAACGCAATTAGATCAGGATGTCGTTAACAAAATCCCAATAGTCAGCTATACAAACAGCTCAATAAAATCAGTATAATTTGCAAACACAAGTATCTATTAAGTAATCCTGTAGATGTCACTTAATGCAAGTTCAATAAAACCCATACACTCTGTCCTCCAATGGTGGTGCCAGCATTATGCTTACTACTTGTTCCTCCAGCGCTGCTGAGTCTCCTGCTGATACAGGTGTGTCTCTCTGCTGCAGTGTGTTTGCTTCCAGATATTCCAGCTCTTGTGATTATCTGCCAGAGAAGTACACTACTCACCTCAGCACAATCATGCCTAGCTATTGATGTTCCAGCCATCGTTCCTGAGCTATTGATGTTCCAGCCATCGTTCCTGAGCTATTGATGTTCCAGCCATCGTTCCTGAGCTATTGATGTTCCAGCCATCGTTCCTGAGCTATTGATGTTCCAGCCATCGTTCCTGAGCTATTGATGTTCCAGCCATCGTTCCTGAGCTATTGATGTTCCAGCCATCGTTCCTGTGCTATCGATGTTCCAGCCATGGGTTCTGTGCTATCTATGTTCTAATCAGCGCTCCCCAGCATCTGATGTTCTAATTACCACTCCCCAGCATCAGATGTTCTAATCATCGCTCTCCAGCTTCTAATGGTCTAACCATTGCTTCCAAGTGTCCGATGTTCTACATCATTGCTCCCAAGCTTCAGATGTTTTGAGCATCACTCCCAAGTCTTCAATGTTCTGTCATCGTTCTCAAGCAACTCTAAGTAACATACTCTTTACTTATTGCAGTTATTGCCGTATTCAAGAACTGCATCAGTGTTTTGCACTACACCTTTAAATCCCCATCTTGCTTACAGTTATTGTGATCAATACCTGCTTATGTGATACGTTATCTCTTATTCAAGTTGCTAAGTGCAATCTTCCACTGCTGTTACCAACTACCAAGTGCTCAATAAAAGATTGTACTTTTATCCCCTGTCCTTCTCCATGCTGGTCACGCCTCTAGGCTACACTACAAGTGCCATATCCTGGGTTAATGTAACAGAGCTTAGTTAAGCCTCCCTGATTTATTCATTGGTCAGAGTCTCCGCCTGAGCCTTTTGTCATCTCGACTCAGACCCCAGGCGTGACACAGGGCTACCGTAAATGCAACATACCACTAATTAAATTGACCCCTAAAGGCCCATACGCACTAAGCGATTTTTCAGCTGGATCAGCTCAGTTGTGCCTATTGAGCTGAAAAAGTCAAAAGTCACCTAATGTGCCTGGCCTGGCGATGAGCGTTAAGAACTGATGCGTGCTACCGCATCATTGCTGCCCAGCGCTGCAGTGCACCCAAACTTAAATCTAGGATTAGAATGAGCAAAAAAGGGGAGGAGGGGGGCGGGGATTTTTTCAATCGCACAGGACACAAAAGTAATAGATTACAGAAATGGACTGGACCTTCTATTATAATATGACAGGAATTCTTTGTCTATATTTCATGAAGGTGTGCGACCTTAGGACAAAAAAATTTTGTACAGGAGAAGAAAGAGAAAGTATGTCCTTGATATGGTGCACCTAGGTTTTTATTAAAATTTAACTTTTATTAAGTATTCATAAAATAAGCTGCGAAATAGAAAAAGAAAACACATTCAACATAAAGTGGTGTAAAGACAGGGACAATATAAAAAGAAAACACAATCAACATTAAGACAGGGACAATATGGTGTTTAAAATAAGGTGGCGAGCAGGTGGCACACTGTAATAAATTCTTTAATTTCACAATGTATTTTATTTGTTGTGAATTTGCTTAACTGTGATGTATATTTGACTGTATTCAAACGTGTTCCCTCTAATAAAGGCTACATAGCCTGGGACTTGTTTGCAATATTTTGAAACATTTTATTTCATGTTCACTCACAGAGGAGATTTGTAACAGTCTATTAGAGGTGCTGAATAACAGAAGTGCCAATTAGGAGATTTATACCTGTAATGTTTGCTTAAATTGTTAGAAAATGAGCTAACTCGATCACATAGGGTTAACCTTCTCCCACTGCTCTGCTATTATGTATGATACAGCTATTAAAGCGGTGTTTGATGTAAGGCTAAATATCAATGGGTCCTAGAACCAACCATGTGGTTGCAACCTGAGTATCGTGGGTTAAATTAAATATTTAGGGACATCCCTATTGGTAATGAGTCCCTGTTATAGTGATTAGCCGCTCATAGGTGCAGATTTTTATATTCGGTACCCAAATAGTTAGTAGACACACGGCAAATGGCACTTTAGTCACTGCAGGTCTACCCGTGTGTTCGTGATGGGTTATAGTGCTTCCGGCCAATCAATATAGTATAGTCAGTTCACAATCGGCTTTGATTCACTGACGCCAAATGACTGTCAGTGTAAGCTGCAGTGAACCACACGGTATTGTGGTCAGTAGCTATATGTGCAAGGCGCTGTGCCTCTGAGGCACAGTTCTGACACCCTGCTCACACTCTGTCTATCTCTTAAGGGCCCCATACATCAGCAATTAATTGTGACAATTTTCAGATATGGAGATGATTGCCACAATTAATTTTAGATGTGTGGGCTCCCCCTTTTGGCAATCCCAATCAAAATCGCCAATCGATTGCTTAATCAGGTTTTTAAACATGTTTAATAATCTGGAATTATCTGCAGATCTTTGTTATATGTGTGGGCATTCCCAATTCGTCTTCTTCATCTATTTACATTATGAACAGCTGAAATGACAATCGATTGGGCAATTTCCAGATATGAAGATGCAATCTTTAGATGGAAAAATCTGCCGATCACTGAAATAAATCTGTAATGTGTGGGCAAAGTCAGATAGATTGTAAAATCCATTTATCTGGCCAAAAAATCCCGGGATCTGGAAATCCATAAATTGTGATTGCTGATGTATGGGTCCCATTAGTTTGCAGGCACGGTGCTGAACGCTCACATTCGCTACCCAAGTAGTCATGCCTCTCTCCTCTAAAGTTTTATGTCACAGACAATGCAATTTATCACATCAATTCAAACATGTACGCAGTGGCATAACAACGGGGGGCTCAAGCCCAAGCTAGCAATCCCCTGCACCCTTTACATTTTTGTTAATAGTGTCATGAGCAGTGGCAGGCTAGCAGCACCAGTGACAGCGCAGCACTGTTACGGCCTCAGTGTCTCTGTCCTCCCACTCCCTCCTGGGGCTCAACGTCACCAGCCCTGGCGCAAAATACAAAAGCCCCTGATGACCTGTGCAGTGTTGAGGTATCCCGGTGCGGAGGTTAGGAGACCCGGCGCGGGTGCAGCTTCCGATACTTCTCATGTGTGCTGCGGAGGTTAGGAGACCCAGCGCGTGTCTAGCTTCGGGCACTTATGTCCTGTGTGGAGACCCGGCGGTGCAGACTGCAGAGACCCGACAGGGAGGAGAGAAGATGCAGCGCTGTGGCGTCATTGCAGTATTATTATACAGAGGGAGCAGCCTGTGGTGTCATGGCATTACTTTTATATTATACAGGGGGAGCAGCCTGTGGTGTCATGGCATTATTATTATTATACAGAGGGAGCAGCCTGTGGTGTCATGGCACTGCCACTGCCGCCAGGGGATAAGAGGGAACAGGCTGCCGGGCCCTCCTCCACTTAGCTGTGGAGGCCGGCGGCCATGTTCCTGTGGCCGCAGACATCTTTTAAAAGACCACAGGAACATGGCAGCCGGCAGTGAAAAAAAAAAACGTTAAGGCGGCCTCGGACACGTCGTGGCCCGCAGCACACCTGCCAGAGCGGCCTGGGGGGCAGATGGCACCCTGCCCCTGGCCCAGCCCACCCCTGCTGCCTTCATACAGATGGCTTGCACGTGCACACAATATACTGTGCTCATGCGCGCACTGTCCATATTTTTAGTATGGGGGGGGCACCAATTCCCTTTATGGTACACAGCACGTGTCTACTTATGGCACCGCTACAGGGGCATGCCGTCATAGTGACAGCACACAGGAGTTTTGGATTTCGGGAGCGACTCCTGCAAACCCATGCCCTCTATTGATGAGGCGGCGGGGATCCTGAATCACGAATCCAGCATGTTGGAAGGTATGCTGATTTTTCATTAGGATTTCTGGCATCTGCTGAATGCACATTGGCCTATTCAGATCTGATCGCAGTAGTTTTTTTTTTGCAAAATGGGCAAAACCATGTGCACTGCAGGTGGGGCAGATGTAACATGGGTACTTGTGTAATATCTGGGCATCCGATTTTTTGATTGGGTCGGAAAAATCGCATTGATCGCGACCAAATCGCATTCGATGCGATCAACGCAATTTTTCCATAGGATTCAATGTTAAATGGTCCTGTTCATACGAGGGGCCGCGGAATACATTTTAAGTAATCCGCGTCCCCTTGCGGGGCGCGATGCGCTCGCCACGCTCCGGGCTCGGTATCTCGCTGCGCTATATAAAATCAACTCCATGCCCACTTGGATAGTGGGGATATGAACAGGACCATTTAACATTGAATCCTATGGAAAAATTGCGTTGATCGCATCGCATGCGATTTGGTCGCGATGCGATCGATGCGATTTTTCAGGAAAATCGCGTCCATCGCATCTGATTGTATGCCTTAAGTTAAGGCATACAATCAATCGCATCGGGCGCCCAGATATTACACAAGTACCGTAACATGTATAGCGAGAGATAGATTTGTGTGAGTTATTTTGTTTATGTGCAGGGTAAATACTGGCTGCATTATCTTTTACACTGAAACTTCGATTTCAGCACACCCCACCCAAATTTAGCTCTCTACTGCACATGTTACATCTGCCCCACCTGCAGTGCACATGGTTTTGCCCATTTTGAAAACAAATTTGTACTGCGATCAGATCTGAACAGAGCTCTATTAGAAAATAATGGTGTGTACACTCGGGTACAATCAGCATGAGATTTTGACTATATAGGGATTGCATGCAGATCGCAGAGGTTTTTTACCTTGCGATCCCGATGCGCACTCCCGTGGCAGCACAAATTGAAACCCAGGTAGACCGGGCTGCAGTGACTATATAGTGCAGATCTGCACTATGGGGGTTATTCTGGTTCACTCGCAAAGGCACAATCACTCTCTAATGGACAAAACCATATACACAGCAGGTGGGGGGGATGTAACATGTCCGGGGAGAGTTAGATTTGGGTGTTTTATTGTTTCTGTGCAGGGTAAATACTGGCTGCTTTATTTTTACACTGCAATATAGATATCAGTTTGAAGTACAAAACCCCACCCACATCTAAAGTCCCCCATACATTAGTCCGACTTGTCCTAGGGACAAGTCGGACCTGATTTCCCCTGCAGCTCCCCGGGAGGGGGACACACGATTAGACACTTGATGTGAAACATTTTGCATATGATAAATCTCATGGATTTATCATATGCAGTCCCCGGATAGCTACAGGGGTGAGAGCAGGGTGGGGGATGCTGGGGAGCTGCAGGGAACAGCTGGGCAAGGTAAGCTGACAAATAGTCAGCAGGCAGGAGACACTGTGAACCGGGCATGGGGAGAGGCTGGCAGGGGCAGCGTACACATAGGCAGCGGGCGGGGGGACGCCGGTGAACGGCTTACATGCTGGGCAGGAGGACCAGGCAGGCAGTCGCAGCTGCAAGGAAGAAAAACTTAATACAAAGAATGGGGAGCCAGTGATTGGCTGAGAGCTCTCTCAGCCAATTGCCGAGAGAGCTCTCAGCCAATCACTGCCTCCCCATTCGTTTGTACTGAAGCTGCGGATGCCTGGTCCTCCTGCCCAGCACATGAGCTGTTCCCCTCACCTTGTTTTTGCTCTGACTATTCAGTTAGCTATCTCTGAAAAGCAGAGGAACTAGAAAAAAAGACTGTAAATCTTGTCAGTAAACAAACACAAGCATAAGGGCAGTATTCAATGAGGCTGATTCGCCATGTTTTATGGCGATTTTGTGCTATTTTCGTGCTGTATGGCGATTTTTTGACTAAAACGGTAAATCACCATATTCAATGACCAGATGGCGAATACATTTCAAGGTTTTTATCGCCATGATTCACCGAGTATCAATCGCTATCTTTTTATGGTGAAGTGGAATGTGAACTTGTTTTGTTTTCTACATTTCGTGTCAAAAAATCAGGAATTTTATTCTGAGGAGGGGCATGCTATTTTTATTAATGTGCTGTAAGCACATGAATATATATTTCATTTAAATATATATATATATATATATATATATATTTATTTATTTTTTACACAGAGCAGCCAGCAGGGGCCGGGAGCCGAGCCGCTCATTAGATATTCATATATTCACTGCACCCGATCATTACATATGCACGATTTTGTGTAGTGAATACCCGGTCCCCTGCTGGCTATCCTGGGGGGCAGAATGTAAACCCTGCCACCTGGATGGCAGAGCTTGTTGGGCGCTTGGGGAGATGTGTATGGATTGCCAAGCTGCTCACACCTGGGGGTGGTAAGTCCCCTATATAGCTAGGGGCCTTATTTTGGTTCATTCTTTCTGACAAAATCCTTCTTAGATGGACAAAACCATGTGCACTGCAGGGGGGGGCAGATGTAACATGTGCAGAGAGAATTAGATTTGGGTGAGTAATTTTGTTTCTGTGCAGGGAAAATACTGACTGCTTTATTTTTACACTGCAATATAGATCTCACTTTGAAGAAAAACCCCACCCAAATCTAATTCTCTCTGCACATGTTACATCTGCCCCACCTGCAGTGCACATGGTTTTGCCCATCTAAGAAGGATTTTGTCAGAAAGAATGAACCAAAATAAGGCCCTAGGTCTGAAGAAAAGAAAAAAATGGATGGTGGAGCGCTACTATTTTTAAATATATTTAGATTATGAAGAATTATATTGAGTTAAAAATATTGACCAATTGGGTATTACAATAATCAGTTTAATATATTCTATCTCAAGAATTTACACATAACGCAAATAAAACACATCTAAAATACAATGTAAATAAAATTCTATAAGACAATAATCACCCCTATATGGAATCCCAATGAGAAAGGTGTGGAATGTGGATATATCTCACTTGTTCCTGGTGATACTCTCCTGTGTGATAAATGGATGGATACATACACTGGATTGGCAGGTGTCCATAAACCTTACTTGGAGCTGATGGTACTGTTCTCCCCTCGTGAGGAAAGATGGTACACGTCTCACGGAATGGAGGGTCTCACAGAATTAGCAGGTGGTGGTGTCCCTTGGTTGGAATGGTCCAGTGATTAAACTGGATTGGCGGGTGTCCATAAACCTGACTTGGAGCTGATGGTGCTGTTCTCCCCTCGTGAGGAAAGATGGTACACGTCTCACGGAATGGAGGGTCTCACAGAATAGGCAGGTGGTGGTGTCCCTTAGTTGGAAGAGTCCAGTGATTAACTTGAAAAAAAGAGGAGAGCTGGTTCAAAGTGAGATGAAGTAAATTGTAATCCACAGGGTCCAATAGAGGGTGAGCGCCTAACGCGTTTCGTCATCCACAGATGACTTTATCAAAGGCAACCAGGGGTGATTATTGTCTTATAAAATTTTATTTACATTGTATTTTAGATGTGTTTTATTTGCGTTATGTGTAAATTCTTGAGATAGAATATATTAAACTGATTATTGTAATACCCAATTGGTCAATATTTTTAACTCAATATAATTCTTCATAATCTAAATATATTTAAAAATAGTAGCGCTCCACCATCCATTTTTTTCTTTTATCCTGGGGGGCAGCCTGTGCTGCCTGGCTCCCGGGGAGCCCACCTCCCCCCCACAAAAGTTCTGGGGCAGGCAGGGAGACTTCCATCTCCCTGCCTGCCGCCGTCCTCAGGCTCCCTGCGGCATCGCCTCAGGCTCCCTGCGGCATCGCCGCAGGAGTTAAAATTTGCCGGTCAGGGGCAGTGAGCCCCTGACTCGTTGAATACTGGAGCCGGCGAGGCTCCGGAACGCGGCGGGCAGTGGCGAATGTGCAGCGAATCCTAAACAGGATTCGCTTCACATCGTCAAAATTCTTATTGAATACTGCCCTAAATCTTCATTGCCATTGACCAGAGGTATTTGTTCTGTTAAATGCTAAACACACACATTTAGATTTGTTGTGGTACAATATTACTTCTAAATCCATATTTGCAGAATAAACATAAGGCGTCGTGTTGTCACATCTATTAGAAGTGTTAGTCTTTAATTTAATTAGGTTAAAAAAAAATCACAACCATTTTGTGTACTTGCCACTTGTTCTACAAATTGATTATATTAAACTATAATGATAGGTGTTTCCCTAGTTTTCTAATAGCTGACACAATACAATGCTGATGATTCATAGGCAACAAACTTGTTAGGCTAATTGCAATTTCTTATATATTGTAAACATTGAAAATATATTTGCACAGAACTGTGGAATGCAGTTCTATATAATTTAAGCACACAAAAATAACACACACAAACACACAACAATTGGCAACCTGTGGGTGTGATTGACAAACAGTGTTCATCCACAAACCAGATATCCAGCATAATGAAATAATCCTGGTCCTGTTTTGAACGTATAATTATCAGATATACTCATAGGCGTGCGCAGCCCATTTTATTAGTGGGTGCACCATTGAAGGGGCGTGTACATCACGCCTACTGGGCATGTCCATCAAAGCCTACTGGGCGTGTCCATCACTGCCTACTGGGCACCAATGCAAACTAAATAGAAGGTGACTTATTTATGTATATGGGCTTCAGAACTAATCATTCCCACCAGACACACCAGAAACAGGGAAAGTGTGCGCCAGAGGCGCGCTGCAAAAATTTACACTGTAATGGCCATTACACATAATGCCACACACTGTAATTTATTTATTTATTAACAGTTTCTTATATAGCGCACACATAATCCGAAACGCTTTACAGAGAATATTTGAACATTCACATCAGTCCCTGCCCCAGTGGAGTTTACAATCTATATCCCCTCTACTACATATACACGCACACACAGACATTCTAGGGTTAATTTTTGTTGGGAGCCAATTAACCTACCAGTATATTTTTGGATTGTGGGAGGAAACCAGAATACACGGAGTAAACCCACGCAAGTACGGGGAGAATATACAAACTCCGCACAGTTAGAGCCATGGTGGGAATTGAACCCATGACCTCAGGGCTGTAAGGCAGTAATGTTAACCATTACACCATCTGTACTGCCCATTACACATAATGCCACTCACCGTAATGCCCATTAAACATAATGCCACACACCATAATGCCAATCACACATAGGAGGTTATTCTGATCGGTGCGGCCAAACGTGCGTACGTTCCAAAACAACGTACGCTATCCGTACGCGGCCGTTGGGGTTAAGTCCACCCACAACTCAGCCGCATACGTACGGCCAGAAACAACGTCGAAGGGGAGTGGCGTACAAATGTGCGTACGCCAACGTACACGGACGGGCCAGCCCTTACACTCCGACAACTGGCGTACAATTGAGCGTACACCACCGTTTACGGACGTCTCTCGTCCGTCTTCCCGCCGACTTCTTGCGGCTATCTGAGCGTACGCCAGCTTGCACGGACGGGTCCCTATTGTTTTCAATAGAAAAGTCAGCTTATGTCACCGCTCGTGAGAGTGAGCGTACGTCCGTGTACGCTGACATACCCTTCACATATATGGACCTGCAAATCTTGCCTTTCAACTGTAATTATGAAAATGAATTAATTGATTGAATTAATTAATGTGCAAAATAGTGGCCATGGGCTTAAAACATTGCTGAAACATCCTTTGTAGGTGTTAGATGTGGTTTATGTTATTGTATCCTAAATACAAAACCTATGTTTGTATTAGAGTGAACACGTTGACACATGTCGACTTGTGTAGATTGAGTGTGCTACTGTGTAAAGTCTATGAAAGCACGTAGTGAATGTGTATAACTGTTTAACAAATACCTACCTTAGCATATATAAGCAGGTCTTACAAAGATTCTTACCTTAAATTAAACAAACCTTTAAATGTAGAGAAGTTTCGAAAGATAAGCTTCCAATGTGTTTGAGTGCTGTGTGTAGGCTTGCAGGTAGTGAAATCATGGTTTGGACTTAATAGACTGCAGCATTGGTTATTACATTCAGGTGTATGTGTTTGGTAGTAATCAGCGTAAATTAGCAAATCCAGGCGCACGCTGGCATGCGGTATCTGTAGGGGTGGTTTGAGATGGCGGTTGGCGGCCGCCTGTTTTGTGTCCGAAATGAACGGTGCTTTAGTCGATCGTGCGGTAGTAGCACCGCTCATTTTTGGTGCACACCCCCGTGTACGCCCATATTTACGCCCATTTTCCCTCATTATTTCGGCCGCTCCCCTCATCACGCCCCTATGCCGCCCCCAATGCCCGTACACTCGCGTATAGGTTTTTTCGCACGTAGAGACCCGTCCGTAAGCGTTGTGGAGTGTTCGCGCCTGCGCATTAGCGAATGTACGCATGCGCAGATCATAAAAAACCCCGGGACGTACGCGTACGGCCCGGCCGCACCAACCAGAATAAGGCCCATAATGCCTATCACAGTAATGCCCATTACACATAATGCCACACACTGTAATGCCCATTACACATAATGCCACACACCATAATGCCCATCAAACATAATGCCACACACAGTAATGGACATTCCACATTATGCCAAGGGTTGACAATTTTTTGTAAAATAGGGATAATAGGGACAGTGCGTGCTGAAGGCGCGTGCCAAAAATTTACACCGTAATGCCTATTACACATCACACACCCATTACATAGTATACCACATGCCATATTGCCCAATACACATTATGCCACACACCGTAATGCCCAATACACAGACCAAACACTGTAATTCCCATTACACATTATGCAACACACTGTAAGGCCCATTACATATTACGCCTCACACCGTGATGCCCGTTACATGTTGCACCACACACTGTGATGCCCATTACATGTTGCACCTCACACTGTGATGCCCATTACACCTCACACCATGATGCCCCTTACATATTATGATTCAGACCATGATGCCCATTACGCCTCACACCGTGATGCCCATTACACATTGTGACATAATGGCCATTACACATTATGCCACACACCATAATGCAAATTACATATTATATCACACACTGTAATGGGGGCCCCACACGCTGTACACCGTTCACCCATTTAATTCTACTCACCTCATCATTGGTCCGGCAGAGCAGCGGTAAAGACCACTGGGTATACACAGCATGTAGTGACCCATAATCATATTACACAGCATGTAGTGACCCATTTTCACATTACACAGCATGTAATGACCCAAATTCACATTACACAGCATGTAGTGACCCATAATCACATTACACAGCACAAAGTGACCCACATTCACATTACTCAGCACGTAGTAACCCATTGTCACATTACTCAGCACGTAGTAACCCATTGTCACATTTCTCAGCACGTACTGACCCATAGTCACATTACACAGTGCATAGTGACCCATAGTCACATTACACAGCATGCAGTGGCCCATAGTCACATTACACAGCATGTAGTGACCCATAGTCACATTACACAGCATGTAGTGACCCATAGTCACATTACACAGCATGTAGTGACCCATAGTCACATTACACAGCACGTAGTGACCCATTGTCACATTACACAGCACGTAGTGACCCAGTCACATTACACAGCACGTAGTGACCCAGTCACATTACACAGCCTGTAGTGACCCATAGCCACATTACACAGCACGTAGTGACCCATAGTCACATTACACAGCCCATAGTGACCCATAGTCACATTACACAGCCCATAGTGACCCATATTCACATTACACAGCCCATAGTGACCCATAGTCACATTACACAGTGCATAGTGACTAATATTAGCACATAGTGACCCATATTCACTTTACACAGAGCGCAGTGACCCATATTCACATTACACAGTGCATAGTGACTAATATTAGCACATAGAGACCCATAGTCACATTATACAGTGCGTAGTGACTAATATTAGCACATAGTGACCCATATTCAAATTACACAGTGCATAGTGAATAATATTAGCACATACTGACCCATATTCACATTACACAGGGGTTCGGCGGGCGGTGTTCTGCTTGCTAAGCACAGGGCCGGTGCTACCATTAGGCAGCTGCCTAGGGCACCGGCAGTGAGGGGGTGGAACTGAAGGGATCAGCACACTAATATGTCTCTGAAAGAGACTACATTATTTTACAACACAAGCAGGGGCATCAGAAAGGGTAAGCTTCCTCCCCCCAAATATGGCAGAGGCGCTAACACGGGGTTGCAGCGAACCGCGCACTGTGCATCTCTCTGTGCGCCCGCAGGCAACCCGGCACTGTCTGCGTGACTGTCTGGCGGCTGTCAGAAGTAATGCTGTAAATTGGATGGAGGAGAGGCGGGCAGTCAGGTGAAATCCTGCTAGAGCACTGACACAGCTACGCAGACAGTGCCTGGTTGCCAGCGGGTGCAAAAAAGGGATGCACAGCAGCACACAGCGCGACTCTCTGCAAAGTGCAAACCCTGTGTTGGCGCTCCGGAGGCGGTAAGTGACTTGGATGCTAGGGACGCATTCCGGGCTGAGGGTAGGAGGAGGAGGGGCTGGTTGGGACGGGGGGGGGGGGGAGTTGTATAGTGGTTTTCAAGAGTTATGTGAGAGGCTCAAAAGTAGATTTTCAGGGGAGTAGGGGCGGCAAGCTAAAATTTTGCCTAGGGCGCATGAAAGCCTAGCACCGGCCCTGGCTAAGCAGCAAAAGATTGCTGCTTAGTGAGCAATACTGAATTAGGCCCCCTGTTCCCCTCACTACATTCTCACACACAGCCCACTCCATCACAATATATGTCACACTCACACCCACTTACTCAGTCTCCAGTCTCCAGTCTCTGCACACATCTTCAGCCAGGAGCCAGCCTGCAGCTGCACTAGTCCATCCGGGCACAGGAAAATGCAGGGGCGTGGTCTAATCACGGACCCCCGCGGCCCCGTCCCCTTTTGAAAAGACTCGTGCTGACTGCTGAAGCCTGAAGGAGCCCAGCCAGCCAGGCCAGCCCAACGCAGCAACTGCTAGCCGGCCGGGGGAGGGGGCACTGCGGTCATAGGAGGTGCTGCCTGCAATTGTGCTGGGGATCATTAGGAGGTGCCTGTGCACCCCCAGAACCCCCCTTGCGCACGCCTATGGATATACTGTATCAGTGGCTCCCAAATGCAGCCCTCAAGGCACCTCAACAGTCCAGGTTTTAATGCTATCCATGCTTAGGCACAAGTGGCGTTAAAGCCCGTACACACTAGGTCAGTGGTTCCCAACCCTGGTCCTCAAGTACCCCCAACAGTTCATGTTTTGCAGATCTCCACACAGAATCACAAGTGCTATAATTAGCTCCACCTGTGGATCATTTAAAATGTGCCTGAATAATCTGTGCACCTGCTGGGTGACCTGTAAAACGTGCACTATTGGGGGTACTTGAGGACCAGGGTTGGAAACCACTGCCTTAGGTGATATAATGAGTGATTTAGCTTACTTTGGCACTTCTGAGCGATAATGTTCATATAAACTACCCAGTGTGTATGCCTCCATCTCCAGTGTATGCTGCCAAGGGTCATTATCTGCCTCCTATGTTGTCTGTGCATGTACAGACAAGGCCGCCTGGTTATTGGTGGCCATGCTTCAGTATGCCACATATCTTTGCTCCCTCACCTACCGTTGCATGGGAGCACATTGACCAGAATAAGGTCCAAAAAGTGTTCTACGGGCAGTTGTAAAAAAAAAGTTATACATCATACTGCTTCCATTGTCTACAGCACCTAAACATGTATCCGTCCAATCTGTCTGGTGAGAATAGAAATCGAATAATGTATGGGAGCAAAGGACAATTAGCCATTCATTCCAAACACTGGAAACCAGGCAAAAATTATTGTTGGTATAAATTTGTTAAATCAGATGGATTTAACCAATTAATCTGAATGACCATTGTCTGTTTTCCAGTGTTTGGAGGCAAATGATCGATTGCCCTATTCTCCCCTACATTACCAGATCTTTGTTCTCACCAGACAGATTGGATAGACAAATCTTTAGGTGTGTATCCAGCCTTATTTACCTATACAATTACCCATACTACAGAAAGACCGTATTTAATGCCTGGCTATAAGCAACAATGCTTTCCCTACCGCTTTACTATGGAATTAGAAATATTCAAAAGATAAATGCGGAAACAAAATGAAATTGGCTTGAGTTATTAAAAAGTGTATAAACATAGATATTAATACATGAAAATAAAAAAATACACAATTAATTAATCCTATTATAACGATAATCAAGACAAAAGCAAAATAATCCTCTCTAATATGGAAAGAAAATAAACAAAACATCAATGGTAATGGTGCCCATACACGCTACGATTATCGTATGCGTTTTGTACTTTTTAAGTACAAAACGCATCGCATATACGATAATCGCGGCGTGTTAAGTGTCTGCCGCGTTCAGATCCGACGCGATGCGCGTCCCCGGGAGCCCGATATAGTAAAGTACAAAAAGGATGTGCAGGCACATCCTTTTTGTACTGTATCGCATATAGTCAAAATCAAATCAAATCAAATAGGACCAAAAAAGCGTAGCGTGTATGGGCACCATAAGTTGATTGAAGAGCTACAAGTTTCAGATTCAATAAATAGTTAAATGTATAGTCTCAAAGATTTCATTATAATATAAAACAATGATTAATTAAATTGAACATAATTAATTGTTGAATGCTGCCACTCTTTATATTACATGTTTACCCTCTACCTAAATGGATTCAAATTTAGCTAAATAATATTAATTTTAGTGTATTTTCCAATTAAGAATAGACATGTTGCCAAAAACATAAGCTGGGTGAGCAGAAAGAAGAGTTTCTTTCACACCAAAGTGAGTACATTAACACCACACTGTGTATAACCGAGTGGTATGCAGTATGGGAAAAGCAAACTATACACACTGTACATACTGCACAGTGGTCTGATTCAGACCCATACCTCACAACTTTGTGTATATGCTCAGTGGGACTCAGTGGGTCAGTTTTTGCCACTCTGGGTGCATGGCCAGCACTGTGTGAGCTGCTGGCCATGCCCCCATCCCAAGGCGTAACTACCATAGGTGCAAGGGGTGCAGCTGCTATGGAGCCCAGAGCTGAATCAGCAACTGAACCATCAGCTGCTAAATAGGGGGCCCTTACAAACTTTTGCTATGGGGCCTATGAATATCTAGGTAAGCCTCTACCCCAGCCCCCTGTCTGTGGGAATAGATGCAGCAGCAGTGGGGATTCCCACCCCCACACACACACTGTAGGATACTACTAGCCTGAGAGAGACGGTACCGTGAATATCAGGACAGTTGGGAGGTATGTAGACCTGTTATCAAGGCTGCAATTTTTGCAGATGGACAAAACCCATGCTGCAGGTGGGGCAGATGTAACATGTGCAGAGAGTTAGATTTGGGTGAGAGGTATTCGACCTGAACTCTAAATTGCAGTGTAAAGGTGCGTACACACAGGGGCGATTTTGTACAATATCGCGGGCAATATGGTCGCTAAGCGACCATATTGCCCGCGATGGGAGTGTGCACCGGCGATGTATCGCCGGGTGCGCGCTCCCGTTTTTACCCCTGTAGTGATCGCTGGTCGCAGGAACATGTCCTGCGACCAGCTGATTACCACTGCCGGGCTCCCCCCGGCAGTTTCTTTTTCATCAGCGACCATCTCTGGTCGCTGATGAAAAGGAGAAACTGAGCAATATATCTCCCCCGTGTGTACGGGGTTTAAGAATAAAGCAGCCAGTATTTACCCTGCACTGCACAGAAATAAAATAATTTACCCAAATCTAACTCTCTCTGCACATTACATCTGCCCCACTTCAATGCACATGTTTTTTTTCCATCTGCAAAAATCACAGCCTTAATAAAAGGTCTGAATTAAACGTAACATTATATGTAATGATATGCCCCGGTGCTGGGACAGCTCCCCTGCTCCCAGCACCGGAGCAGCAGCAGAGACGAGGAGAGGGAGGGCTGGGTCCCACACGGGACACCACCTTCCCCGGCGCAGGGATCAGCTGTTTGATCCCTGTGCCAATAGTGCAGGCAGCGACAAGGAGGAACAGCGCTGGGATCAAAGCACCGATCCCAGCGCTGACAGTGCGGGCGGCGAAGCGCCGCTCGCGTCGGTTTGAATCTCCCGCCGTTCGGGAGCCAATCATGGCTCCCGAATCGGCGGCCAATGACAGACGGCCGCGGCGAGCCAATCAGCGCTCGCCGCGCCGTCCAAAAGCCCGCCCCCGGCGTCTGACGTCAGACGCCGCCGGGAGGCGAACAAGCAGAAAGGTCCCACGCCGGCGGAGCGCAGGAGCGCCCCGGCTGAAGCGAGAAGACGCCGGAGGAGAGAGGACACATCGGCGACGGATTGAAGAGCTCCGGCGGCCGCTGCAGAGAGAAGACGCCGGGATCAAGAAAGAAGATCTCCGGCGCCTCCTGGAAGAAGAGCGGAAACGGCGCCGCCGCTGGCCAGGACAGGCCAGCGGCAGAAGAAGGAAGATGGCTGCCGCGCACGGAGAGACCAGCGGGGGTGGAAAGCATCAGAGCTGAGGAAGCTCCCCCCCGCGGCCTCTCCCAACCCCAGGTAGGCGGCCCCAGGCCACCTACCCCCTACCCTTGACCACCGGGAGTCGGGCACTAGGCCCGTGGGTATTTTCAGGCCCTTCCGGCCTGTGGGAATTGAAGTCGGGCCCTCTTGGCCCGTGGCCACATGATTGTTGGGCCCTCCTGGCCCTTGTGTAGTTCGCCAGGCCCCTGTTCAGATAGCCGGGCACTAGGCCCGTTGCACAGCAGCCGGGTGTAAGGCCCGAGGCCCCCATAGTTCGGGGGGGCTAATTGAAACAGGCCTCCTGCCTGTGCCTTATTGTCAGGCCTCCGGCCTGTGTCTCGTCGGCAGGTCTACTGTCTGTGTCTTATAGGCCTGCGGCATCCATCTTAGGTCTGTCGGCCATTTTGTATGTTAGTTAACTGTATAGGAAGGGAAGGGTGATCCAGCCCTCCCACACCACAGGCCCTGAGCTGGGATAGACGGCTGTCTACCCAGGTTTCGGTGACTGTTCTAAGGGAGTACATCTGAATACAGGCAGAGGTTAAAGGAGCAGCTGGTTGGTAAGGTCTTGTACTGTATTGTATGTTGTTCGTGCAGAGCAAAGTTGTTTAGATTTGCGTAGTTGTGTTGCACCACACACACTTAGTCAGTTCTAGGGCTTTGTGTTGTAGTTATGTAGTCGTGCCACGTTTAGGTTTGTTAGGCTCTGCACGGGTCTGGTGTTTGTCTCCTTACAGGGACCTGTGAGGAGAACCGTGGGTTAGAGTACAAGAGTGCGGACGCAGTACAAGAGTGAGGACGGTGAGTGTCGTCTTGTTTGTTTGTGTGTTCCTGCCTATCTCCCTTCCTTCCTTCATCCAGGGCGTACGCGGACCTTGTACCCCGTGCAAGGACAAGGCCTCACCTAGGTGCGCAAGTGCCAATAGGTGACACTCCGGGCTCTGAGGCAGTGCGCCGATGATGATGTTTCCCGGAGCCCGGAGGGTGCCACTGTAGAGACGTCGCGGGACGGAGGGCGCATCGGTCTTCGTCCAGGAGGAACAGCTCTCACCTACTCTCCTTCCTCCTAGGTGTTCGTGTCCGGGTGCCGGAGAATTCCAGGACCGTGATTTGGCACGGCCTGAAGGTGAGAGGGTGCGGCGCCAGGTAAGTGTTCCGACGACACCTGCACGGCAGCAGGCACCACACCGCACCGCCCCTACACCCATCTCACATTTGGCGTAGTCGGCAGGATACGCACCGCGGACACGATGTGGAACGTCCCCAGGAAGCCCCCCCAGCGGATTGCGTCGGAACCGATCCACGCCCCTGTGGTTGACGACGACGGATGGGCGACTGTGACAGGAGAAGAATTTAGGATGATGGTGGAACGGTCGATACAGAGAGCCAAAGAAGAGCGCCGGGAGAAGGGGCGCAAGAAGGTTGCCGTCACCCCCTGTAGGACGTGCCAACAGGTCGGACACTTCGTCAGTGATTGTCCCTGGAGAGAAACTGCGATAGAAGGAGCCTGCCGGACGCCTCCGAGGAAGACGACCCAGATGGTCCAGGATGTCGTTCCAAGGCGTCGACAGAAGGCCCCGGTGAAGAAACAGCCCCGTTGTAAGCTCTGTGGGGAGTATGGACACAAGGATTTTAGCTGCCCATGGGAGGAGCCGTATAGTGAAGATGACATTGGCCGGTGTGAGTTATGTGAAGATCCGAGACATCTGCGACCGGACTGTCCTTTTGGGGACTGGCCGCCGAAAACCAAGTGGACAGAGAGGCCACAGACTAAACCACAATGGAAACACGGGGACTCAGACCTGATGGCTAAAGAGTGGATGATCCCCGATGGCGGGGTCCAGAAACGGCCGGAAGAAGCCAGAGCAGTGGAGCGGAAAAGCCTGCTTGAAGTGAGTTCGCAGGTGCCCATTTTGTCTGTGCCAGCGCCGAGCAAGAGGTACCCTTGTGTGGAAGAGGTGGCCGCTGTGATTCCGGAGAAGACCGCGTCAATGCCCCCCTGTTGGAAATGTCGGCGACAGGGACATTTGGCCCATGAGTGTCCCTGGGAAGACGCCATGGCAATGTTGTGCCCAGAAAAAGAGACCTCTGGAAAAGATTCTTTCCCGTTGAAGGCCGACGTGAATGACCGGGAGGTGAAGCAACCACGCATTGAGGAAGAGCGTGAAGACCCAGTGGCAAAGAAGCCCAGAAGTTCCCGAGGTTGGCAGAGTCCTCAACCTAGACGGTTAGAACAGGAGTGCCCTGGGTATCGTGAAGTGCCAGCGGAAAAGAGGGAGTACGCTGAGGAAGAAGGTCGGCACCTGGCGCCGGAGTCTGTAGAGAAGAATCCAGACTCTGAAGTGTTAGCCATGCCTGAAGAACCGGATTTGCAGGATGTGGAGCAGTGTTCGCAGTTGATCGCCCTCGGGGAAGAGGAAGAGAAGATCCTGGCGCAAGACCCCCTGCTGGAAGGATGGACTTCGATGGAGGAAGGGGAAGGAGAGGATGGTGATGCCATGGGAGGGACCGTTCCCAGAGATATGGGACCGTTGGAAGTGCCCCATGAAGAAGCTTGTCCGATGGTGACGATTGCCCGGGAGGAAAGAGATGCCCCGGAGGAATTTGCCATAGGTTGGTGGTCAGCTCCACCCCATGGAGCCCGCGATGACGACCCAGACCAGGTGGAGGAAGAAGCATGGGTGAACGCTGCACCCATTGAAGAGGATTCTCCCTGGTGGCCTATGGTGAATGGCCATAACAAGCAGCCACTTCCCCAGAGGATCCGGAGAGTAGTGTCAGGAGGGACGGAGATTAGTCCGGAGCCAGTGGAAGAAAGTGGGGCCACAGTCGGTCCAGACTGGGCTCCCGAAGACAACTTCCCTGAGAGGACTTCAGAATGCCCTGACCCCCGGATATTGGTGAGTGAGGACTTTGTAGGGACTACAAAGGAAAAAGGGGGGGGAAATGTAATGATATGCCCCGGTGCTGGGACAGCTCCCCTGCTCCCAGCACCGGAGCAGCAGCAGAGACGAGGAGAGGGAGGGCTGGGTCCCACACGGGACACCACCTTCCCCGGCGCAGGGATCAGCTGTTTGATCCCTGTGCCAATAGTGCAGGCAGCGACAAGGAGGAACAGCGCTGGGATCAAAGCACCGATCCCAGCGCTGACAGTGCGGGCGGCGAAGCGCCGCTCGCGTCGGTTTGAATCTCCCGCCGTTCGGGAGCCAATCATGGCTCCCGAATCGGCGGCCAATGACAGACGGCCGCGGCGAGCCAATCAGCGCTCGCCGCGCCGTCCAAAAGCCCGCCCCCGGCGTCTGACGTCAGACGCAGCCGGGAGGCGAACAAGCAGAAAGGTCCCACGCCGGCGGAGCGCAGGAGCGCCCCGGCTGAAGCGAGAAGACGCCGGAGGAGAGAGGACACATCGGCGACGGATTGAAGAGCTCCGGCGGCCGCTGCAGAGAGAAGACGCCGGGATCAAGAAAGAAGATCTCCGGCGCCTCCTGGAAGAAGAGCGGAAACGGCGCCGCCGCTGGCCAGGACAGGCCAGCGGCAGAAGAAGGAAGATGGCTGCCGCGCACGGAGAGACCAGCGGGGGTGGAAAGCATCAGAGCTGAGGAAGCTCCCCCCCGCGGCCTCTCCCAACCCCAGGTAGGCGGCCCCAGGCCACCTACCCCCTACCCTTGACCACCGGGAGTCGGGCACTAGGCCCGTGGGTATTTTCAGGCCCTTCCGGCCTGTGGGAATTGAAGTCGGGCCCTCTTGGCCCGTGGCCACATGATTGTTGGGCCCTCCTGGCCCTTGTGTAGTTCGCCAGGCCCCTGTTCAGATAGCCGGGCACTAGGCCCGTTGCACAGCAGCCGGGTGTAAGGCCCGAGGCCCCCATAGTTCGGGGGGGCTAATTGAAACAGGCCTCCTGCCTGTGCCTTATTGTCAGGCCTCCGGCCTGTGTCTCGTCGGCAGGTCTACTGTCTGTGTCTTATAGGCCTGCGGCATCCATCTTAGGTCTGTCGGCCATTTTGTATGTTAGTTAACTGTATAGGAAGGGAAGGGTGATCCAGCCCTCCCACACCACAGGCCCTGAGCTGGGATAGACGGCTGTCTACCCAGGTTTCGGTGACTGTTCTAAGGGAGTACATCTGAATACAGGCAGAGGTTAAAGGAGCAGCTGGTTGGTAAGGTCTTGTACTGTATTGTATGTTGTTCGTGCAGAGCAAAGTTGTTTAGATTTGCGTAGTTGTGTTGCACCACACACACTTAGTCAGTTCTAGGGCTTTGTGTTGTAGTTATGTAGTCGTGCCACGTTTAGGTTTGTTAGGCTCTGCACGGGTCTGGTGTTTGTCTCCTTACAGGGACCTGTGAGGAGAACCGTGGGTTAGAGTACAAGAGTGCGGACGCAGTACAAGAGTGAGGACGGTGAGTGTCGTCTTGTTTGTTTGTGTGTTCCTGCCTATCTCCCTTCCTTCCTTCATCCAGGGCGTACGCGGACCTTGTACCCCGTGCAAGGACAAGGCCTCACCTAGGTGCGCAAGTGCCAATAGGTGACACTCCGGGCTCTGAGGCAGTGCGCCGATGATGATGTTTCCCGGAGCCCGGAGGGTGCCACTGTAGAGACGTCGCGGGACGGAGGGCGCATCGGTCTTCGTCCAGGAGGAACAGCTCTCACCTACTCTCCTTCCTCCTAGGTGTTCGTGTCCGGGTGCCGGAGAATTCCAGGACCGTGATTTGGCACGGCCTGAAGGTGAGAGGGTGCGGCGCCAGGTAAGTGTTCCGACGACACCTGCACGGCAGCAGGCACCACACCGCACCGCCCCTACACCCATCTCACATATACAAAAAAAAAGAGCTTAAAAAATGGAAAAGAGAACAATGGGCATATCCATTTAGCTGCAGCATTTACCCAGCGGCAAACTGAGCACTGCTTGGTTCAATTAGCAGCAGGAACCCCCCACTAAATAGCCTCAGGCATAAAACCTGTACAGTGAAACTTGTGCTTAATTGACTATGACCTTTAGAGGTAGAGTTACTAAGACCAGAGGCGGAACTACCATTTGTGCAGTAAGTGCAGTTCACCGGGGCCCCTGAGGACTAAGGGGCCCACTGCTGCCCCTATCTCCCTCTTTCCTTGTCACACTCTGCCTCTCTCTATCACCCAATACCGTGTTGCATATTGTGAACTTGGGTTTTCACTCAGTTGAGCATTTATCGGTAGACCGTGCATTTGCCAAGGTACTCAATGCTGGCTGCAAGCAGCAGCAAACATATAGGGCTATGGATTGTTTGAAGGGGGCTCCAATCCGGTATCTTGCCTAGGGTTCAATTAGGTCTAAATCCACCTCAGTGTGGAAGGCCGCCGAGCACAGGCAGTCCCACATGTAAACTATACGAAGTGCTCGCATGCTTAAGGTGTGTACACACGGGGTGCAATTTCATGTCAAATCGCTGGCAATATGGTCGCTGAGCGACCATGTTGCCAGTGATTTGGAGCCAGTGATTGCCAGTGATTTGGAGTCAGCTGCGCGCTCCCGTGTGCACTGCCTAATGGTCGCTGGTCGCAGGAGCATGCTTTCCCCCAGCGGCTTTCCCCCGGCGATCGATGTGCCGGGAGGTCAGCGCCGGGGAGATCAGCGTTGATCTCCTCAGCCCCATGCCGCTGCTCCCTCCCTCCTCCCATCAAAGTGACAGCAGCAGCGTCTGCTGCTGCTGCGCTCCCCCTCCGCCCCGTAGCAGTGTGTCCTTTTCATCGCTGATGAAAAGGAGACACTTAGCAATATGATTGATGGGGATATATTGCTAGCAATATATCGCTAGCAATCATATTGCACCGTGTGTACACAGCATAAGTGTAGCCTCCTGGCAACCTTGTTTTGGGTTGCAGCAGCTGCTTGTGACATCATGCAGCCACTGTGGTCCACCCCGCAAATGATCCTGAATGCCCCTGCAATGCTGCCCCCCCTCCCCCTGCGGCCCTTAGAATGCAGTTGTGTACCGCAGGTGGGGCAGATGTAACATGTGCAGAGAGAATTAGATTTGGGTGAGTTATTTTGTTTCTGTGCAGGGTAAATACTGGCTGCTTTATTTATACACTGCAATATGGATCTCAGTTTGCAGTAAAACCCCACCCAACTATAATTCTCTCTGCACATGTTACATCTGCCCCACCTGCAGTACCCATGGTTTTGTCCATTTGAGAAGGAATTTGCCTTTGCGAGTGAACCAGAATAAGGGCCATTGTGAGGAAAATGACTGCATACAGTGTATCGTATGCAGTCGTGCTGTTTAAAGGTAATAGCAGGTGACTTCTCCACTCCCTTCCCTTAGTGTATGGGCACCTATACTCTCTATGCACGTTACATTTGTCCCACCCGCAGTGCACATGATTTTGCCCAATTTGAGAACAAATTACTTGAAAGCCATCCAGTGTGTACGGGGCAGCAATGAGTGGCGAGTACTGAGGCGTGCTCCCGCATCATTGCTGGCCCAGCCCCTCATCTGCTGGTATTACCAGCAGATGAGCGACGGAGTGGACGGCTTTCCATGGCATCCTGCCATGGAAAGTCGTCCACTCCCGGGAAAATTGCGTTTTTCAGCCCAGCAATTTCCCTCATCATCTGTCACCATACACGCTGTGCAAAATCGCCCAGTGTGTATGGACCTTCCCTCTACCTGTCTGCCTCATTGAATAGAAATATTGGAATTACACTGAAATCTGAACATAACTAATAAGAAAATTATATATATATATATATATATATATATATATATATATATATATATTTTTTGAGAGAGAATCCAGCATTGTCTGCAATACCTATCAGGTAGGAGATACAATTGGGTAATAATATATATATATATATATATATATATATATATATATATATATATATATATATATATATATATATATATATATATATATATATATATATATAGTATGTAAAGCTCATCTCAGGAGCAATAACATAGAGAATATTCCTTTCAGCCCTTTATGTTAGAATGGCCAGTCACCTGCTATGTACATTAGGGCAGAAAGTCCTGTCTGACTGTGATTGCAGCTTGCAGGAACTGTGCATTATTCTCACACATGCCTGCACCCATCTACTTGCTGCAGGTACCTCCTCCCTCCTTCTTCTCCTCCCTCCTCCCCCTCCGCCTTTTGTTTTACTATCACAGGGAAACCGAGGGAACAATTTCCTGTTGACACCGGAATATTTAGAAAGTGTTGGGCAGGAGGAAAGAAGAGCAGCAGAGAGGAGGAGAGGAGAGCAGCAGCAGGAGCAGAAGCAGAATCTGGGGTGGAAGTTGGATGCAATCCCCTCTCCTTGCCCCCAGCTGAGGGGTGACTGGCAGAGGGAGGCCCTGCTTGGATGAATGGTCTCACCCAGCACAAAGTTTGGGTGCAGCAGGGGTGACAAACATTGGGGATCAGGGTGACAAGAGGGGCAGGGCAGAGACTGGGCTGGATGTGAAATCAGGTGCACCCAGGGATCTGTGTGCCTGCTGCTGGGTGTAGGGGGAACACTGCATGGGGAAGGATGGCAATGCCAGGCTCTCTCTCCTGCTGGATAGGCTGCTGAGCCCTGTGCAGGAATAGCAGCCTGATCGCACCTCGGCCTCTCCTGCATCCGAGGGGAAGAGCAATGTGATTGTCTGAATCTCCAATGCTTTTAACCTGTGCTGTCTGCTGATGGCTGAAGCCTGGCTGGAGGAGGAGGAGGAGGAGCTGAGGGACAGTGCTGGCAACAGGAGACACAGGAGGTCCAACCTGAACCAAGCTGCAGGTAACCATGGAGAGAGGGGTCTGCAGTGCTGCTGCTGAGCCATGCTGTGTAGTGTGTGCTGTGTCTGAGTGCTGTGTGTGTATGGAGGCACACATGTCTGGGCACAGCAGTCATGCCTACAGAGCCTCGCTAATCCCCAGGGACTTTACACTGATTAGCTGCTTGGCAAGGACCAAGGCTATTATATTGCCTTGATAAATACTAAGCAGGAACCTATGGAAGCTTGCTATGGTGCTGGGCTGGTGCCTGGTATAGCCTTTTTTCTTTGCATTGTCATAGTGTAATATATCGTATATACTGAAGATTACTATAACAAGGTAACCACTTCTTTTGTACGGTGCTGGGGCTTATTAGTGAGTTGTTTGATGCCAGTTTACAATATCTCCTTTAGAACACACCTGAATATAGATGCAGAGGCTAATTTGTACCTTGAGATATTATTTGGGTCCATTTGTCTTCTGTAACCATCAGTGAAGTGGTGATCCCTGTGCTTACATCATTATGTAGCCAGTAATACAGTATCAGTCACTGATGTCATCAGCCAGGAAATAATGTAATCATTATAAGTTATACAAATATATTGCAAAACATGGATCCATCATTCCAGAACTCACAGGTGTATATTGTGCACTTTAACACCTACAGATATTTATTTCCTTTATTTCTCCCTCTTTATAATGCTACCCTTGTTATAACACCAGATTTTGCCTGTGTTTTTAAGCTAGTATTATAAAGAGGATGCACCTTCTGGAACACATGGTGCAATATTGTGAGCAGCTGTCCCCAGCACCAAAGTAACTTTAGGAGTTCTTGCAATTGCCGGCTGTGAAATCCATGCTCCAGAAACACATTGGTGATGTGTGCTTATAATACTGTTTTTGTATTAAAGGGTGTAACATACTGCTAAGTTAATTATATATATATATCTATCTATCTATCTATCTATCTATCTATCTATCTATCTATCTATCTATCTATATATATATATATCCAGCAATGCTTTTGTTTACATTTTTGTGATATTTGTTTCCTGCCAATTGGAATGATACTCAGAAGTAATAGTAGGGAGAAGCCCAAGTTCCAGGCTAGTATCGGTAATGTTATGCATGTAGTGAGGTATCAGTACATCATAAGTAAGGAAGCAGATGATTTGTTTTACAACTTTCAGCTTTGTTTGTTGTGACATTGGAAAAGGTCATTTTGTATAAATTCTGTCATTATAAATAACCGCACGTTGTGCAAACTTCAAATGCCAACAGCCTTGACGATTAACAATGTTGCTGGGCTGTTTGCAGCAGGGAGGGATGGGGCAGTGGCGGCACTGGGACATGGGAATGAACAACTAGTTGGAGTATAACATTGACCCCAAATCTTCTGTGCTGGAAGCAACCCACCATCAGCAAGTTACACTATACAGCCTAGGTTTGTCTTAACAGCATTCTATGCCCTGGGCAAAGTAATAGAATGCAATGCGGTCCTGCCATGCAAACTCATTTAGGGAAACCAGAAAAAAACCTAAAACCCAACTTTCCCCTTCTGCAGTCCTGCACCGTCTCTCCACATGCTTCTATACAGTGAATGGGTGCCAGCACTCTGATGTATAGCCATTCACCAATCAGCATGCTGACTGTCATTGGCTGTCTGGCTGCAGGATAAAAGGCAGGTAGAGAATGCGGCCTTGCCGCTCTGATTGTGTGACCACCACCTGCCCCTGCTTGAAGACCACTAGAATTGTGGAGCGCTGGGCAGCTGCCCAGTCTGCTTATACGTTTAGATGGTCCTAATACTCCATGCCAGAGAACACAATGATTGGAGAGAAATTTGCCTCTGTCGCCATCTAATCCTCCAAGTCTTAAGGCTCCCATACACTAGTCCGACTTGTCCTTACGATTTGATGTGCCAAGTTACATATAATAAATCGCATGCGATTTACTGCATGTACATCCCCGGGGAGCTGGCAGGGGCAGGCCGCAGGGTGGTCCGTGTGGTGCGGGACAGTCAGCGGGGTCTGTGCAGCGTCTGCAAACTAAGTAGCGCTAATTGAGGGGCAGTGGGACGGGAAGCGGCTGCTGGCCGGCCGTTTATTGGCTGAGAGAATTCTCTCAATCAGCGGCCTCCCATTTGATTCTCTCAGCCAATCAGCATCCGACCAGTATTTCAAAATATGTTTTCATATTCAGCAGCCGCTTCCCGCCCTGCTGCAAAAAAATGCTACTTAGTTCCCAGCCGCTGCAAGGACCCTGCTGCCCGCCCCCAATGCAAAGACCCTGCAGCTGCACATAGCTGTGTGCCAGCAGTGATTCATTGCTGGCACCCCCCTAGGATCAGACCCAAAACAGTGATGGTCCGATCCGATAAATTTGATGTGCAGCCCGTCCGACCCCCCCCCCCTCACACACACTCCAACCCGATGCGCAGTCCCGTGCGTATTGGGTCAGAGGGGATGTCAAACACATCCGATTTGGGCTAATTTCTATGCTTGATCCGTCGGAATCGGGTGAAATCGGCCCAACTCGGACAAGTGTATGGGCACCTTAACACAGCTTGAAGTGTAAACGTAAACTCCTATAGCTTCTTGTTGTTGATGAGTTTATCCAGTGGGATTCCATTCAATGTCAATACAGAGAGCTCTGGAGAACAAGATAGTGCAGGAGCCAGAATGGGTGACTTTTTTTTTTTTCCTAAAAATTCTAGTTAAATAAAAAAAAAAAAAACAATAATAGTACTTCCTTTCTTCTAGAACCTACTGGAGGAGAGCTACACCTATATTATCTAATCTCTGACCTGTACTCTTTCCCTCTACACAGGAACACAATGCTGGTCATGTACACAATACTGACTGTGTCTCTGATTGCAGAATACCTGACTGTAGCAAACTATAGTATTTTTATTATAGTAAAAGAAGGTACAACATTTGGTATTGGAAGGCAATGTAGTTTGCCTGTCCTGCTGTAGAAGGCAAATATTCATAAGTAATGAAAGAACTTAAGAGACCCTGAGAGGCTTCTATGGGGCATCGCCAGATTTTTCTGGCGATGCTCCCCCCCCCCCCCCCCCCCCCCGCAGCGGTAACCCGGCAGGGGATGCTTAGAGCATTTTTTGCTTACAGAATCTCCCACTTGGACCTCAACTCCATTCATATTGCCACTTACCACCCTAGTAGTGCTGGCAACGGTGGTAGTGGCATCAATCACAGCCTCGGTGGTGGAGCCAGCCGCAGCTCTCACAGGATTTCCTCTTCCCAGCGTCCCTCCCTCAGCAATCCCAGCAGTAGCTGCTGCTCCCACAGTTTCCGGGAGAGATCCGATGAAACCTTGCGCGGCTGCAACTCCAGCAGCACCAGGAACCGCTCCCATACCAATGCAATGTATTCTGCCAGTGCTCTGCGCCCCCCCCGACCCAGGGATGAAGGCTGCAGCCTAATCAGCCTATTGGTTAATCAGGCCCTGCTCTTTTTATTGGACAGTGCATGCCCCACTTAAGTTTATTTTGAGGACTACATATTCCTGTTTTGTGCACACAAAGTCGGTTTACAATAACAGTAAAAAAAATAGATAAATACAGAATTCCATAACTGTTTTTAGTAAATGGTTCGCAGCATGAATATGTCCCGATAGTTTTACAGGTCTTGTATTGTTTAATCCTATAAGAGTGCAAACCCAATTCTTTAAAATTTTTGGATATACAGAATATTTATTGTATATATCTCATATAAGTCAACCAGCGTGACCATATTAATATAGCTTAACTTGGGTCATTTTGTAAATAGTTCCTTAGAGGGTATATATTTAAAGGAGATAGTTACCACCCATATCTAATGATTTTTCAGAACAGTCCTTGAGATTATATATATATATATATATATATATATATATATATATATATATATATATATATATATATATATATATATATATATATATTAGATAGATAGATCTCTATATATCTATATATATATATATATATATATATATATATATATATATATATATATAATAGATAGATAGATCTCTCTATATATATATATATATCTATAGATCTATCTCAGAAGTAGAAGAACAACAGCGGCACTCAAACGGGAACTTTTCAAAAAAATATATTTGTCACAGCAAACGGTCCTACGTTTCGGGGATTACATGCCCCTTTGTCAAGGTGAAAAAGCAATACAAAATTGTATTGCTTTTTCACCTTGACAATGGGGCGTGTAATCCCCGAAACGTAGGACCGTTTGCTGTGAAAAATATATTTTTTGAAAAGTTCCCGTTTGAGTGCCGCTGTTGTTCTTCTACTTCTGCTACTACTTCTGCTATCCATCGGTTCCAGAAGGCACCCGGGCATGCCTACAAGGGAGAGTGCCAGGCCGACACCACATATTGGCTATAGAATCTCTTTCTGGCAGGGCGGTGTTGTAATGGGTAAACGCCGTTCATATGCGCTCCTACCGGCAGTAGCTGCTGATGCTGCCGACCATCCGGCTGCTCGCTCACCTCGGTGTCCTAGCCGTCTATCAAGCGTGAAACATGGACTCAGCAGCTGTGAATCTGGAACTTGTGCGGTGCACAAGATGGAAGGGGGACCGTAGGGGCACAGGAGGATTCCCTGTAGCTGGAAAAGGTTGAGCTGGTATATGGAGACTCTCTCTTGTTTCTCCGCTAAGTGCGTGTCTGCGGTTTCATATCTTCTGATGCAACCGCAGACACCCACTTTTTTATTGTTATATATGTACAATAAATATTCTTTATATCCCAAATTTTTTTTTAAATTGGTCTTACGCTCTTATATAATTAAACATTTCTAGCAAGTAACTGACACCAATTTACTAATTGGAACTGCATCTCCAATTTCTAGGTGAGCATAAATTCAGGAGGTCATTATTCAATTTGACGCACTTGTATTGTGCCCGATTTCTTTGTATTTTTTTTCTATATTGTACTGAGTATTACCTGTACCGAGGTATTCCTTATTTTCTATACTTCTGTGCTTTTCAAATGTTTTCTATTGTTTCATTTTTTTGGAACTGTGTTGAATATCTACTAATATATCCAGCTATCCTACACACTAAATGATAAATACACGGTCACTACGAAATGCAATGTACAGTAATAGCGTAAGAATGTTTAGGTTACTTAAGTTTTATCTCAAGTCGAGTACAAGGTCATCTGGGTATAGTTTAACCAGTTTTGTAATTATTCACCTAAGAGATCAATTTCACTTACAGTGATGTAGACAGATATTCAGCAGTGGTGGATCAGTCTGTGAGTGACAACTGGAATGGAAATAATCTAGGTTGTACATATTGCCCTACCCAGTTGGAAATATCTCTCCTGACATTTTCTCGTGCGAGGTTCCTCATTCCTTTCACAGGTGCTAACACTTTCTGATCATCTAGCTTTCTAAACAACCGTATGATCTGTGTCATTATATAATACAGATCATGTGTGCGGCCAATTTTGCTACAGATGTGATTGTTTAGTCATTGAACCAGGCAAAGGAACCATATTACCAGATTAGCTGGGTATACACTAGTAGATATATCTGCAGATCAATTGATCTGCAGATATATCTACAGACTTCTCAGGCAGCGTGCTGACATCACAAATGAGCAGATGATTGACTGAGCTGTCAATCACCGGCGGCTACCGGGGCAGCTGTACGGGTGGTTGGTGTCTCACCCGTACACACACAGCACGATGCACCGATATATCGGGCTTTGCCTGTGTTGCACAGCTGACGCAATATATCTGTGAACGACGCTGTTTACTAATCTATCGCTGATATATCCGCCAGTGTGTACGCACCTTAAGATTTAATTCTATTTAAATGAGGTAGGGCAAAAAAGCACATTTATTCAGGCCGCTAAGGAGCCATTTTGTAGGCATCTCAAAACAATGGCCTCAGGTGACTTTGTGGCCATAGGGACAGAAACCAAGCTTATGATAGACTGTTGGCAGCATATTCTCTAGTGTGAGGGCTCATTTTGAAGCAGATTGCTAGGTTTTGCATTTGTTTTAATCTATTTCCCTTTTCTATCTGCTCTGCATTTGGCCCTGTCTGTCTAGTAATCTACCATCATATGATTCAGTTTGCTGAGAGTTAAACATCTTTTAATTGTTAGGTGAAAAGCAAACAGGCACATAGTGGCCCAATCAGGGCATTCTGCTGATAACCATATGCAAGTCTCACTTCACATCTAACGCCATTATTTTGGATAACAACCTGGTTGATTCATACAGTATATCATTTGTTTTCAACCCATATTTGAAATTTAGGGCCTGATTCATACTAGATTTTCTAAGCTACAACTCCCGGCGCTAGGCCCCACCTGGGTCCGGCACTTTCACACTAAGGCCCTTATTCTGGTTGGTGCGGTCGAGCCGCATATGCGGCTCCGACCGCACCAGACGAATCCCCGCCTACAAGACGGATCGGCACGGCCGTCCGTACACGGACGGCTGCCGATCCGCATAAAAATGGTGGAGGCGTACGCCTCCACCATGGTGGGAGCTGCCCCCTGCATTCGATGGTCGTCGACCATCGAAGGCAGGTCCGCACGCCCCGGCAGCTCCCGCAAGCTGAGACCACACGGACAATCGTCCGTGTGGTAGCTTGTATGGGGGCTGAAAGCTGACATCCGGCGACGTCAGCTTTCCGCCCCCATGAGTTGCGTCATGCCCTCATTACCATGCATACGCCCCGCGTTTGCATGGGAACGCCCATGAAACGCGGGGCGTACACATAGGGAAATGAGGGCATGAAGCCTCTCACGCCCCTATACGCCCCCTTTGCGGTGGACGAAATACGTCTGCGGCGAAGGGGGCTGCACATGCGCAGATTGACCTCTGCGCATGTGCAGTGTCAAAACATCGGCGGTACGGCCGCACGCGGGCCGTACCGCATAGATTAGAATAAGGGCCTAAACCTGAGTCGCCCATTATACAGAGGGCAATCGGGTTTAACCCTTCTTATAAAACCAAGGTGAATTGCCAGGTTGGTCGGCCCATGTTGTAAGCTGTGGTGCTTTCACGCCACACCTCCATACGTAGGTTTTCTGTGCAGGGTAAATATTGGCTACTTCATTGAACTGGTGGCTTAATTGATGCACTTTCTGGTTGTGACTTGCTCCCTTACATGCTCATGTGACAGAACACCTGTTCTGACACAACTACTGAGAGAGGGGTGAGGAGAGGCTGGCAAATCAGGTTTGGTGAAGCACAAGGAGACAACGCACGTCAGAATGAGTCAGAAACTGAAGATAAGAAAGCAGAAACTGTATCTCTCCTTCTACGTGTTTTGTCATTGTCCGATTACTCAGACTGAAGAATGTAAGTTACAGTAATACTGAATGGGAGATTAATCAAATCTCAGAGAGAGAAAGGGGAGAGCCATAAGGGGCCAGATTTGGATGTGTACGCAAACCAGATAGTTTACATACAAATCCGATGTTGTCTGGTCTGTGTAGGTGACCTGTTCTGAATATGTGCAGAGTAGGTTTTGCAATATCACTGGCAGCAACTGCTTAGCTGTAGCATGATAACCGCCACTGTTCTTCAATATGACGGCGTGCCTTGTTCATTTTGTAGGCATGCCAGGCCTAGGGTCTGTGTAGTCGAAAGCAGACCTCCAGGCTTCGGCCACCCGCATCCTCTGGCCATTCTGAGTAAGCTCCTGACTGACTGTGGCCTATTGGCATTGTGAGTAACAACCAATGGTAATGATACTGATCTGGGAGTACATCCTCAGACACCTGCATACATATAACAGATATATCAGATTTCATCCTGTATCTTCATTACATGTGTGGGCAACAACATCACCCTACACTAAATTAATTGACTCCTTAGAGGGAAACATATTAAGCTGCAATTTTGAAAAATGACTGGTTTTCTGTAATTTTACCATTTATTTTTAAACTGGCAATGTTATTTTTAAAGGCAAAATTTCCGAAAATGCTTCTCCCATTTCCTGATATCACAGCATCTGATGCCTGATGAATGTGTTTGTCAGGTTTGCCTCTAGGGGGCTTACACACCTGGAGATGTGCTGAGCATTCTGAGCAGTACTAGATCACTAAGAACATTTCAGCAAGATCGCTTAGCACACAGCGATGGGTCAGCGATGGGTCAGCGATGTGTGCTGAGCGACCTGTCAGGGCAAGTGTTCTCTGGTGGGAACACTGGCTCTGCCCAATTAATATCCAGAATGCTGGATATTAATCGCCGGACAATAGTCGCACATGGCTACCGCTGGGGCCCTTAAACATGGAGCAAAGTACAGGCATTTCCTAATCAATCTAATGAGGTCACTTAGAAAATGCCCCTAAATCACTCCGTGTGTAGGCCCCATTAGAAGACACTGGGCTCTTTCATCATTTCGAGAAGTCGAATTGATTCTGGTAGACTATATTTCATATTTGCAATCAAAATACTTTTTTATGGATATTATCACCTTATGCTAAAATGAAATCACTTAGAAAAGGCATGTCCAAACTATGGCCCTCCAGCTGTTGTGAAACTACAAGTCCCATCATGCTTTGCCAAAGTAATGCTATTAGGTAATGCTAAAAGTATGGCAAGGCATGCTGGGATGTGTCGTTTCAAAACAGCTGAAAGGTCATAGTTTGGACATGCCTGTCTTAGAGATTGCAAAACACATGCCAAGACCTTGGCTAAATGCTTTGTGTTTTCTTGCTGGCAATTAAATGCATCTGCCTGTTATGACTGGTGTAGCATTTATCAGTGTACATACAGTATAACATTTGTTCTGTGCTTTACTAACCTATTCCTTGAAGCAGCACAAGAGGGCGCCATCCTACTGAACCCTTCATGAACCATTTTATGTTTCCAGTGATGACACTGGTAAAGTAGATGAATAAGAACCTAAGTAACCTCTCCCTAAAAAAATATATGATTTGGTCATGTTAAGTACAGAAAGCGCTGTAGCTCATAAACCAAAACATTGTGATTCACCCTAATTACATTTTTTGGTACTCTATCATCTGTCAGAAAATGTCCATTTAAATGGACAAGGGGCCATAAAGAGATAAGACAAATGAATCTACCACCGTTGGCTCCAGCACTATTGTTTCAATCTACAGACTGTGGCATTACAATTGTGTTTTATATAAGCAAATAGTTAATTTTTTTAAATGATTGTTCCTGTTGTCCCTTTTTGCAATTATGCAGGAGGATAACAGCAGCATTCTTCCCCCGGTAAATTGCTCAGCTGACACCTGTCACATAACAGAACAAGCCGTAAATGCTCACATGGGTTGAGATCTGGTGATTAATAAGTCCACGGCATACAGAGAATATCATATAGTTACATAGTAGGAGAAGCTGAATAAAGACTTGCGTCCACCTAGTTCAACCTATGTTTATAATAGTTTATCTCTTGTTGTATAGTGTGTTTCGATTATTTTAAAGACTGCTTATGTTACTTATTCGTACCGTGGATGTTTTTAACCAATAAGTGTTTATCCAACCTTATTTGAAACGTATTTATCGTGTCTGCTGACATCACTTCTCCAGGAAGAGCGTTCCAAAGTTTGACTGTTCTGACTGTAAAGAAATTTTTTCTTCTAGATGAACAAAATCTTTTTTCTTCTAATCGAAACTCATGCCCTCGCGTCCTAGATTCCTGTCTAGCAGAAAAAAGGGTGCTTGACAGTTCCTTATTTTGGCCCCTGATATATTTGTACATGTTGAGCATGTCCCCCCTTTAACGTCTCTTCTCTAGTGTAAATAGTCCCAGATTGCTTAATCTTTCCTCGTAGCTTAAATTCTCCATTCCCCTAATAAGCTTTGTTGCTCTTCTTTGGATTTTTTCTAATTCTATGATGTCCTTTTTATAGTGTGGGGCCCAGAATTGTACTCCGTATTCGAGGTGCGGTCTAACCAATGATTTGTACAGAGGCATAATTACTTTTGAGTCCCTAGTTTCCATGCCCCTTTTAATACATGCTAGAGTTTTGTTGGCCTTTTTTGTTGCTATATTACATTGAGCACTACACCCCAGTTGTCTATTTGGACTCCTAGATCCTTTTCGAGTACTGAATTACCCAATTCATCCCTGCTTAGGTTATAACTAGCACACTGGTTATGTCTCCCAAGGTGCATGACCTTGCATTTGTCCACATTGAACCTCATCTTCCACTTTTTTACTCATCTAGATTGTCAAGATCATTTTGAAGCGGTTACATCTTCTGATGATTTAATAACTCTGCTCAGTTTTGTGTCATCCGCAAAGATGGATACATTGCTGAGTAACCCCATCCCAATATCCTTAATAAAAATGTTAAATAAATGGGCCCTAGAACCGAACCCTGTGGCACTCCACTTAGTACTGGTATCCTATTTGAAATGGCACTGTTTACGACCACTCTTTGTTCTCTATTACACAGCCAGTTCCCTACCCATCTACATATCGGTGTAATATTTTGAAAATCACTGTGGGTAGCAGCACTGTCTTCTGGTCAGGTGTGACCGGAAAGGAATGCTGCCACGTAGTGTGAGAATCATTGCTCTATAACAGTGGTTCCTAAACTTGTGCCTCAAGGCATGCAAACAGTCCAGGGGCGAAATGTAATAGGGTGTGATTTTTTAGACATGTGCGATTTTTGGTCAAAAACGGCCGAAATCGCACATTTTCCGAAAATCGCACATTTAATAGGTTGAAAATCGCGGTAAAAAATCGCACTTTTTACCGCGAAATCGCACTTTCAGAAGTGCGATTTTTAGTCACATTTCAATTCGCATCCAGATGTTTTCCCATTATAAAGTATACAACTCGCAAATGTAATAGGGTGCGATTTTTGGTCAATGTTACCAAAAATCGCAAAAAAAATAGACCAGGTTCTGACAGGCGAATTTGACAGAACCATGCACAGATCATTGAGATCTGTGCATGGTTCTGTTAATAAAAATGTGTAAAAGTGTTTTTATAAAAAAAAAAAAAACGGCGTGGGGTCCCCCCTCCTAAGCATAACCAGCCCCGGGCTCATTGAGCCGGACCTGGTTCCAAAAATACGGGGGGACAAAAAGCATAGGGGTCCCCCGTATTTCTGAAACCAGCCCCGGTCTCTTGGACCGGTCCTGGTTCCAAAAATACGGGGGACAAAAAATCTGGGGGTCCCCCGTATTTTGAAACCAGCACCGGGCTCCAACAGCCCGCGGTGTCATGCCACAGCCGGGGGACACTTTTTATACAAGGTCCCCCGGCCAAAACATGAGCACCGTGGCTGGTCAGCCTTGGACGGGGTACCTGGAGGAGTGGGGACCCCCCCAATAAAGGGGTCCCCCCCCCCAGGCTTCACCCGTCCAGGGCTGAAGCCCGGGGCTGTCACCGGCGTCCGTGGCCAGTGGACGCCGGCCTGATAGGGTTAAATCCATCATACATATCATTACATTGCTTTTTGCCGGCGAACTACAAGTGCCAGCAGACCTCCCCCGCATGCTGGGACTTGGAGAACCACAAGTCCCAGCATGCAGGGCATTAATGGGCCCGCTGGGACTTGTAGTCCACCTGTAAAAAGAATGTTTATAAAAAACACACACACAGAGAAGTACAAGTTTATTACACACACACACCTCAATTTTACACCAGCATACTTACCATTCCTGGATCCAGCGCTGGTCTGGCTGCTTCACAGCCGGCTCCCCCCGCATTGACAGGCAGCGGGGAGAACCGGCTTTCTCCGTTGCCTGTCACCGGCTTTCTCCGTAGCTTCTGTAGCTCTGTCCCAGTGCTACAGAGGCTGAGAGCGCGATTGGCTGAGCTACAGTATGCGTCTCCATGGAGACGCATAGCTCAGCCAATCAGGACTGAGCTATGCGTCTCCATGGAGACGCATACTGTAGCTCAGCCAATCACGCTCTCAGCCTCTGTAGCACTGGGACAGCGCTACAGAAGCTACGGAGAAAGCCGGTGACAGGCAACGGAGAAAGCCGGTTCTCCCCGCTGCCTGTCAGTGCGGGGGGAGCCGGCTGTGAAGCAGCCAGACCAGCGCTGGATCCAGGAATGGTAAGTATGCTGGTGTAAAATTGAGGTGTGTGTGTGTAATAAACTTGTACTTCTCTGTGTGTGTGTCTTTTATAAACATTCTTTTTACAGGTGGACTACAAGTCCCAGCGGGCCCATTAATGCCCTGCATGCTGGGACTTGTGGTTCTCCAAGTCCCAGCATGCGGGGGAGGTCTGCTGGCACTTGTAGTTCGCCGGTAAAAAGCAATGTAATGATATGTATGATGGATTTAACCCTATCAGGCCGGCGTCCACTGGCCACGGACGCCGGTGACAGCCCCGGGCTTCAGCCCTGGACGGGTGAAGCCTGGGGGGGGGGACCCCTTTATTGGGGGGGTCCCCACTCCTCCAGGTACCCCGTCCAAGGCTGACCAGCCACGGTGCTCATGTTTTGGCCGGGGGACCTTGTATAAAAAGTGTCCCCCGGCTGTGGCATGACACCGCGGGCTGTTGGAGCCCGGTGCTGGTTTCAAAATACGGGGGACCCCCAGATTTTTTGTCCCCCGTATTTTTGGAACCAGGACCGGTCCAAGAGTCCGGGGCTGGTTTCAGAAATACGGGGGACCCCTATGCTTTTTGTCCCCCCGTATTTTTGGAACCAGGTCCGGCTCAATGAGCCCGGGGCTGGTTATGCTTAGGAGGGGGGACCCCACGCCGTTTTTTTTTAACTTTTTTTTTTTTGCACAAAAGCGCATTTATAAAAATGCGCACATTTTCATGACTGAAAATGCGCACATTTTCATGACTAAAAATCGCGGCAAATCGCATTTTTTTGCCGCTAATTCGCATCTCATTACATATGCGAATTCGCGGCAAAAAATGCGATTTTTAAAGGTGCGATTTGGTGCGATTTTTTTTTTTAGTCTAAAAATCGCACCCTATTACATTTCGCCCCAGGTTTTTACTTGAGCTCGAACGACTTTATAAGTACCTGGGTTTTTTATTTATTTAACCTTGTGGACTCAAGTATGGATATGCTTAACACCTGGACTCTAATGGCGGAGTTTGGTTAGCTGTTCTAAGGCAATGGTTTGCCGTTATGAAACTTTTTTTATAATTTATCTTCCATGTGGCAAAGTGTGCCGCACAGAGCCAGGCATCGGCAAGAAGCATGGTGAGCGAAGCGAGACATGTGAAGGGATGCAAGAGGTTTCAATAGGTCCGGTGCCTTCATGGATATCTCACAGATACCAAAATACATGGACAAAATGTGAGGCAATCGATACTTGATATTCCTGGTGGTCGTGACATTATTATCGAGTGCCACACATTATCTATCTATCTCTACGTTAAGGGGTCAGCTGACCCTTCATCAGGAGACACATGTGCTTTCCCCCGAATGTAGACAGAAATAAACTCTGGTTGTTTTCACTGCTACAAAGACTGTTGAAAATGGGGCAATCAATAGCAGAGAATAAGTATTTCATGCTCCTATAAATAGCAAATGTTCACAGTCCATACCAGATTTTTCTAAAGACCAACATCACAGCACCAGTGCCATAAATATATAGTGTTCAGCACCAGCATATTTATTATACTGAAATGCAGAATTGGTCTTCAAAAAAGGTCGGTTATGGGCTGAAAACGGAACCATTTGCCATTTTTGAGGCTTGAAATAAATTTTTGCTATTATGTGGCAAGTGCCCCATTTTGCATTCCTCATACACCACACTACACATAATACAAAGTTAGGCATCTGCACCCACTGTGCTGCTTACTGGGCCTCTCCCTCAATGCTACTTCCTAGACGCAGCCACCGAAGTCCCCAGCTCACGGCTGGCCACCTACCCCAGCTGTGCCGATTTCCTGTGCCTGCTGAGGTCCCCGCAGGGCCACACCTGCACACCTCGCCCTTAGCTGCTTGAAGCTACCGTACCCTGCCTCTGCCTACAAAGGGAAAAAAATGAACAACTGGTCTTCGGGGGGGGGGGGGATGTCTGGGTACTCAGAACCCCACCCCCCCTTGTGTGTGCCACTGATTATCTCAGGTGCGGACATCGACACCAAAAAGAAAGTGGAAAACTCATGATGACCTTTTCCATGTTGACCTTGTGCATGTTGACCCTTTTTGGAGTCATGTTGGCATGATACACAAATACACAACACCTCTTTAGGTTGACCCTCCTGAGTTTGTCGCAAGCCTATTGGAGGTTTGTTAATCTGTCTACATCAGGCATTCCCAACCACGGTCCTCAAGGCACACCAACAGTGCAGGTTTTAGTGATATCCAGGCTTCAGCACAGATGGTTTAATCAGAATCCCTCAGATCCTAATTAAGTCACCTGTGCTCAAGCCTGGATATCTACAAAACCTGCACTGTTGGTGTGCCTTGAGGACCGTGGTTGGGAATGCCTGGTCTACATCATCCCCCACTGTATAGTGTATCTGAGTTACCAGTTAGGACAGTAGTAGCCAACTCCAGTCCACGAGAGCTACCAACAGTGCAGATTTTCCAGACAACCTAGCTGCTGCACAGGTGCACTCATTACTCACTGGTACATTTTAAAAGATCCACAGGTGGAGCTAATTACTTCACTTGTGATTCTGTGAGGAGATCTGGAAAACATGCACTGTTGGTAGCTCTCGTGGACTGGAGTTGGCTACTCCAGAGGTAGGAGGTGCAGTCTATTGAGTTTCAGATTTTCGCCTGTTTTGTACTCTATTTTGGGCTATATTTACGAAAGTTATTTTATGGGGTTGATGTACTATTTGCGCATGTTATGTGCCACAGAGAATGCCTCCCCCAATGTATGAACCCTACAATGTGGGTAGAAAGGCTGGGCCGATATTCTCACTGCTATCTTTTAGATAGGATTCCAATTATACCCCTTTTACACAAGAGCCTTGACCCAGATTATTGCCGCACCACTCCAGGTCGAGGTTTGGTGTAAGTGGGGCCCAAGAAAAATATCCGGGTCCTGTTACCCGGGAATCCAACCCTGAAAATGCTCATTGTCATACATTGTCATGCCCCATACAGGGAGTCAGGGGTCGTGTAAACGGGTAACATTTGGATGGCCCAGGACTCCTTTCCACCAATGAAGGGAACCCATACCTCCCAACTGCAGTATCCATTTGGTCAGTCCAGAAGTTGGGTAGGGGCCGTGTACAGCCTCCGCTGCTGTCTGCTGTACTATGTAGACAACAGTTGAGCCGGGGAAGAGGCGTATTGGTCGGCACTGTTCACCTGATCAAGCAATGCCAGCGCTTGGATATTAGTCTACCTGAAAACAGGTCCTATGTTGGATGACTCGGTTTACACTGCAGTTCACCCGGGACCGTGCATTTAGTTAATTTAAAAAAATCGCATAGTGTACCCAGCTTAAGAACCTGTGGTTTTGCATATAGTGGGGCTGCTGTGGAGGCCTGTATCATTTGCCCATGAATAGCGCATCATAGTAATTTGAGGTGGTTGTGATTGTCATAGAGAGGGTAAAAATTAATAGTTGTTGTAGAGAAGTGGTCCAAAAATGCACAGCACTTGAGTTCCCTGTATGGCCCATTTGTAGTTTGCAGCACAGCAATAATTCCAATATCACAAGTAGTTGCTAGGTTATCCTCTGTTGTATTTCTCTTGTCTTTTTTAATCAATTACATCAGCTGCATATAGTGGCGGGCGCTGGGTTAGTAACACCCTGCCAATCTGCGGAACAAGTTTCTCTGGAGAACGTAGAGACGACATTAAACTCATGTAGAAGTTACGTGAGGAGACTTAATGGGGGAAACAAAATTTATTAAGAAGGCCGATCCTGTGTACAAACGGGTGCAACCAGGAAATTTACAAAGCTGCCGTGTTGTCCAGATTCATATTTTCAGATGGCAAAGTCATTTGTAATTGGCTGATGACTTTCCTGGCAGCCAAATATGGAGGAAAGCATGGGGGGGGGGGGGGGGGTGGCAGGCTGATGCCATAAAAGTGTAAAAACAAGACTTGGAGAACCACAAATCCCAGCATACAAGGCATTAATGGGCCTGTTGGTTCTTGTAGTTCCACAACAGAACGAATAGCTAAATTAAACACACACACACACACACACACTATAGGGTCCTTCGTAGGCCTGTCATTTTCTCCAGTAGATAATCCATAGGATACCTGTGAGAAAAAAATTATACTCCCCATCCCTCCAGCGTAGATTACGTCCAGTAACATCCACGGCTGTGTTAAAAAAAAAACACAGGTGGGTGCATTTAAATGCAGCCACCCAGTTGAGCTGTCAACCATCTCTGACTCCTGGCACGGGTGTACTGGCGGTCAGCGCATTATCCATACACAATGCGCCGATATATCTTTATAGGCATTGGCTATGTTGCACAGTGGACGTGATATGACTATGAACTACACGGTTCACAGACCCATCACTGGTACACGCTGGCTAATGGGCCAGTGTGTACCCAGCACTAGGGTGCCTTGAGGACCCAGTTTGAGAACCACTGGCTTAGATTCATTATCCATTTGTTGCCAGAACGATCCCTGTCTGGTGTTCTTCTACATGCTCCAGGATGGGGCTATAGTAGTTTCTCGTTTAATAAGATGCATTATATTCAAAGATAAACCGGAAATAGATTCTGTTGTCCTGTTTTTGGACCAAGAGGCCGAATCACTTCACGCCTGTATATTTATAATTAAAAAAAAAATCTTACTACAGCATCCTGTAAAGTGATGGCTGCCAGGATGTCTGTTGTTTAGAGAAAATAACCTCCCTCATTATTGCACAATCTTAGAAAAAAATTATGATTGCTATTAGTAGCTCTTTTACATAAGATGACTTGTACATTGGGCTAAATCCAAGCATATTGCAAAATAGTCCTAGGTATGTGTCGGCATATCATGTTGGAGCATGAGCTATTTGACATTGTATTTACTATCTTGTACATATATCTCTTATAAATATAGTTTATTCTTTTGCTTTATTAAACTTCACTTATTCATTAACTGTGTTTTAGACACAATCAACTTCTGTCATTTTTCAAACACTCTTCTTTGGATGAAACCGCTTCACCCTACATTGCAGAGAAACGCGTGAAGAAAATATATGTAATATATAATGTGGGGTATACAGCTCTTCTCTCCCAAATTATTGCTAACTTATTGCACTGCCTCTGATTGCTGTACTCTCACTCATCGCAAAATTGCACAAGACGCCATCAGCTGATTTCAGCATCTACTACAACGCAGGCTGTCGGCTCACTGTCTGCCAGACAACCCACAGACGGTCCATGTGTGTGCTGACAGCTGGAGCTGCTTGTAAGCCCTGGGTATCACCGCCGGTTTCCACACAGCCCATGGAGGCTATCACGGTCCATGGAGGTATAAGCTTGCTGTCACTGATGTCCTCCTGAGGCGGCTAACACAGGCGGTGAAGGCAGGCTGCAGTGCTCTGCTTGAGCTGCGATCTACACATCTGGTTATCTGCACCGCAGTCTGGGTACTACATCTGCAAAGGTCCTTCCATAGTGATGCTGCTGTTTTATCCAAGATGGAACAAACATACCACAGTTTGAACTAACAGCCATTATACCATAAAGGTTTAGAATGCATACACACTCAGCAATATATTGTTAGCAATACATACTGCAAATTGCTCAGTGTGCACACACTATATCTTTAACAATGAGCTCTCTCGCACATGGAAGTGACCAACACCCATCTCAACCCCCTGCAATTCACCTACCGAGCAAACAGAAGCGCCGAGGATGCAGTTAACCTAGGGCTGCATTATATCGTGGAACACCTGGATCATCCAGGCACCTACACGAGGGTCATTGAATTCAGCTTGGCATTTAACACAATTGCCCCCGCTATCCTAAAGCCCAAACTTCTCTCCCTAGAAGTTCCAGAATCTACCTGCTCCTGGACTGTGGACTTCCTGGTGGCACGGGAACAGGTGGTGAAAGCCGGAGCCTTTACATCCGCCATACGTACGATCAGCACTGGTGCTCCCCAGGGATGTGTCCTTTCCCCACTGCGCTTCTCCCTCTACACTTACGACTGCACCTTGAGTGACCAGTCAGTAAAAATCATAAGATTTGCTGAGGACACCACCATCATTGGCCTAATCAAGGAGGTGGATAAGTCTGCATACAGACAGGAAGTGGACAGGCTTTCACAGTGGTGCGGCAGAAACAACCTGGACCTAAACCCATCAAAACAGTTGAGAAACACCAAACCCATCTAAACAGGAGAAAACAAAATGCCACGGTCACACTAGTAATTTTCAACAGAGTGGTGTCATGGGTAGAGACTATCAAATTCCTTGGGACAAAAATCTCTCGCAACCTCAGATGGGAGCCCAACATGACTTCCATTGTCATAAAGGCCTAACAGCGGCTGTTCTTCCTGAGGCAACTGAAAAAAATTTCAACATTCCGCAGGAGCTGCTGCGGCTCTTTTATACTGCTATCGTGGAGTCCGTTCTATGCTCCTCTATTACAATTTGGTATGGAGGGGCCAATGAATCTGACAAACAAGGAGTGGTGAGGACAGCAGAGAAGATTATTGGGACGGACCTCCCCCTGTAAGGGAACAATACTTTAGTAGGGTTAAGAAGCGAGTTGGGAAGATCGTGGCGGACAAACTCCACCCTGGCCATAACTTGTTTGATATTCTCCCATCAGGTAGACGCTTCAGGTCCATCCCTGCCAAGTCGTCAAGAACCGCAAAAAGCTTCTTCCCGATAGCTATTCAGCTATTGAACAATGTACTCTAAGATACTGCTGATCTAAACACCTGACGGCTCTGTCTAACCTTGCAAATCATAACATGTCATTTGTATGCACAACTGATGCAATATATGTATGTCCTGTCATCCCTCTTGTACCGTGCTCGAAGCTGCACTGTATCCACAACCAATTCCTTGTATACGGGAGTATACATGGCCAATAAAGTGATTCTGATTAACTCCCACACCCCCCCTCATGGGATTGGTACTAAATCCTGGCGGTCGGAATCCCGCCGGGATTTTAACTGCATCCCCCCCCCCCCCCTCATCTGTACAAGCAGTTGAATCTGGAAATATTGCCAGAGACGGCATGCATGGAGCGGGGGTAGGTGACCTCACTGATAGATATAGTTCGTGTGTATGCACTATATCATTCACCCGCGGCACTGCCAATATAGGTAAGTGTGCACCCAGCTTGAAAGCAAATGAATGTTTTTCTGAGATCAGGGAAAATATGCAGACCATTTTATTTTTCTTTATTCATTGCATAAACACTTTGATTTCATGCATGCTTGGAGATAATGGATGCCAGGCTTCGGCCTATTCTTTCCACAAACACCCTTTTGCACGCTATGTACTGGAATGTGCATTTTGACTAGTGTCATAAAAAAATCCTTCACGCTAGAGACATATGGAATAAAGAAAGTCCTGAGGCTCCCTGACTCTTATGATTCCTTTAAAACTTAGATGAGGCTAAGCCAAACAGTAGTTTGTTCTATGCTGTAAATGAAAAAGGTGGAACTGAAATCAAGTGTCTGGTATAGGACTTTGAAGTTATGTTTTATTCCATTGTTTTCATTGGCCAGCCCCCTAACCAGAATGGGGGGGTACACCTGTATGTGTGCCAGATGCATTTGCATATAGGGGGTCATTCTGATTGACACGGTAAGCTGAAAAGTTTGCAGCTGACAAGAGGCCCTGTGACGCTGCTCTGTTTCCCCGGCGAATATATGCCACCGTATCCCCTCGCAACCACGCGACGGGATGGGATCGGAGGACACATCCCCTCGTATGTGCCCGCTGGCCATCAAATGATTTCCCCTGCCTTCGCAAATAGAAGTTCGTCTCAACTGGCTTATATTTGGTTGCGCCGGAACAAAGACAGGGCGAGTGGCTAAAGTCATGTGACATCAGCCGCCCACCCCTAGCAGCCATCGGCATGCCCGTGTACCCATGGGAACGCGCAGCATTTCATGGGCCTCCCCATGGCCCAGCGCCTCCCGCAGCGAACTGCCCGGCGAATGAGCAACTCCCCGCAGCCTTTTGCAGTCGGGTTTGCACATGCGCGGAAATGTGCATACACCAGCCCCGACCAAGGGGCCGAATTCAGTTCACTACATGTGAACAAGAATCGGCCCCATAATGGGAAGCACTGCACACTTTAGTCGTTTGCACTTTCTTGACCATAAGTTTATTTGCATCACCAACGTTACATTACACCTAAAAATGTGAGAAAAAATGCAATGCAAGTAATAGATAATAAAGGAGTAGTGATCTGGAAAATAAACACAGAAAATTCCCTGTAGTTATTTATCTAGAATGCCAATATTGTGGTACAGACAGAATGTAACGTGGTGTCACACACCAGGAGCAGCCAGCAGCCCCCATCGGCTACTGTACTGATACAGGACTTTACTAATAATACAAATGTGTGTCATTTTATGTACAAAGAGAATGGCTGCCTTTGTCATTGATCACATCCGCTTGCTCGGGGCACTGTCTGTGTGTATATTACTTTACAAGCTTGTAATAAGTGATCAAGATCGGCTTAATGCAGAATTGCTTTGAATGTTGCAGCACTTACCTGCTGAGTTCTAGCACATGGGCACACAGACAATGCAGGAATGTCGGTGTTCTACCTGAAGTGCAGCCTGTGAAGAACACCTGATGTGTAAATGAGTATAGCCCTTTCAACTTGATGGTGTCACTAGTAAAACTGGTTTGCACTGTAGGAATGTGCAGCAGTTCACCATGTGGTGTGATATTTGCCGTACAGCTGTGTCGTTTTTGTGTGTTCGTATTAATAAACAGTAGATCATGTTGACAAAAATACTATTTTATTGCTTTGCAGCAGGAAAGGTTTTGCAATGAACATGGTTTCCTTTTCTTGAGTGGAGAAAGTGAGGAGGAACCAGGCACTTCCTGAATGGCTGCATTCCTTCATTGCTCTTTGACCAGTTTAGCTTTCCAATCATAAGTGTACGAACACACAGGACCCATCCCTCCACTCCCCCGCCTCTCTCTCTCTGGATGCTGCTGTGTGATTTCATCTCGCTCGCTCTCTCTACATGCATGCCACTTCACACTGAGTGTGGCAGTGTTTGGGGAAGTACATTTGACATACAGTAGGCATTTCCAAGTTCTTAGATGCTCATAAACAATGCTGAGACTAAGGGGACACACTAAAGTTTCATCTGGGTATAGGTAAGACCTATGCATTGTCTTTGTTCCTGCTTCGTGTTAGCTTTATTTATTAATAGCAAGTTCTACTTGTTCTGCCTTTGTCTGTCTAAAATTGCTAATGAAAATAGATCGTTGCCAGTTAATTAGATGTATAAGATCTGAGCAGGGGGGTGTCCATAATTTGCTCTCTGTATAATTCTTTAATGCATCAATTGTGATAAATTAACGATACATCAAGTGTTTGTGCGCAGTTTTCAGAAGTTTTGGAAAGTGTCTTTTAAGTGTCTGGACGTGCTTCCAACAGCGTATGTACTGTCATTAGGATTGTTTTCCAGAACTGTGGTGATTCAAGAAAGAATCGAATGAGAATTGTGCTTTTCTGTATGTATGGCATAGTTTGCAGTCGTCCCTAATATCCAGGAATAGGCCCAGGCTTTGGAGAGCTGTAAAATGTTTTCTCTGGAAGTGGCTCTGTTTTTATACTGGCCAGATGCTTAGGACGGTACCTCCTTGTTTTCTATACCCAATGCTGTTGTCATTATCTGTTTACCGGCCTATTTACATAATACATTTTATATATGCTATAATACTTACATTATACTGAAATGCAGTAAACTTAAAAATCATGGGAACGTGGTGCATCCTAGTCTGGTTCCAGTAGACGTTTAAAATGACTACATGTTCTAAATGTTGACTTTGTGAATGAATGCAATTACGGTTAGGGCTAGATTTCAGCCACGGTTATGCCCCGTACACTTGGAGCTAGTGAGCCTCCATGCTGAGCGATTCGGTGTCGCATGGATTGTTCAGCACACAGCGATGTACCAGTGATGTGTGCTGAGTGATCTGTCACTGTCGGAGTACTCTGAAGAGAGCACACTGGCGATGACTAGATATATCCTGCATGCAGGATATATCTAGTCAGGCGATACAGCGCATCGCCGTCGCCGAGGGCCATACACACACGGAGCGATCTGTGCTTCATTTCTAAATGATCAGATCGCTTAAAGGTGCATATACATTGGACGATGTATGCACTGAAAGACATTGGTGACCAATTTCCCTTGAACTTCACCAGTTTCCTGGATGAAAGATGTGGCGCATACACACTGAACAATATGACAAATGATGGAGCTGCAGTCTATTGAGCTGATGAACGACACACAGGACTGCGCATCGTTTGTAACATACAGATGGAGCCGGCTTTAACTTTGCAGGGGCTGGTGATTCTATCGCCAGCCCCGCCAGCGGCTGGCTACCGCCAGGGGTGCTCGCGCGCCCCTTGGAGAACGGAGCCTGCCGCCAGTCCCCTCCGCCTTCCCCGCTGGTCCCCCTTGCCGCCCCAATCCCCCCCCAAACTGGGCAGAGTCTCCCTGAAGCGGAGACGGACAGGGAGATGCTGCCGTGATACTGGGATGCACGTGCGTGTGAGACGCACGCGCATACCAGTCTCTATCGCCAGTGCAAGGGATCTGGCGAGCGCCAGCCAAAGATGAGCCCTGCTACATCTGTACACATTGAACAATATTTTCACCAGTATCGTTCAGAAGGGACAAAATGTACGATATTTGTTGAAAATCATGCAGTGTATATGCACATTTAATCGACCCTGTGTGTATGCCCCATTAGTTTTAAGCTAAAATTGTACTGTCAACATGTCAGTGTCGGCATTGTGAGTGTTCCATGTCATCTGTCAACCTTTAGAACATGCAGACATGCTGAATTTCAGCATTCTGAACATGTCAGTGTTACGTTTTTAACTTCACTGTCTATGTTCTGCTTTTAGACATACCATGCCTATCCTAGTACACCTAAGGCTGAATTATGTATTCTGGGTATAGACTCCCCTGTTCTGCAGTAACCTGAGGCTATAAAGGTTTCAACATTTTGGTAACTATTGCTGCCTAAAATGTAAAATAAAATATATTGTAGGTTACAAAGGAGAATTTTTAACTAGGAAACCCAAACGGTTGCATTGTAAACTAAACATGTAGTGAAGAAAAGTGAACTCACTATGAGTCCCTAGAGGTCTTGCAAACATGATTTTATGTCATTTAGGGACACCGCTATATATATTGTGCTGTCAAAATCCCATTGGAGAAGGAAAGGTTAATATGGAATGTCTCCTATAAATGATGAGGTATTTGCTCAGCTATACAGTGCATTTCCAGATGTTGCATCCTGTCTCGGAACATTGCCAGCAGTGAATCATGGAATAAGCCGCTGCTTATTTTTATTTTTTTTTCCCCCTACTTTTTGTGGTACTCTTTTTTTCCCCTACTCTATTTTTAAAGTTGCGGCTGAAGTCTGAGACTGACCTGTAGATGAGGATACAGCTGCGTAAGATCGCTTGCTCAGCAGTTTACTTTGTTCTAGGTCTTCCATCGGTCACAGGAGAGGCAGGGAAGATTTGAACAAAAAGATTGGATCGTATCCTGACAAAGCCCATGGATAAATGAAGCAGTGGTCAGCCTATATACATATCTCTGCTGTATCTGTACACTGTCTAGATCAACACTATCTAGTCGACATCCTTATGGACGACATGGTCAAAAGGACAATGACGGGAAATGGTCAGCACGACAACTGTCGACACATGAACAGGCTGAAATTAGGGGGGTTTTTTTGCCCTTTTTCCCCCCAATATTTTACAATCCATGTGGATTCTGCTTGGGAACAGTAAAGTGTGTCAAACACAGCGGTAGTAGAACAATGCACCTGGCCTGGAAGCATGATGAGCAATGCGGTACATTAATTTGGGTTTCACATGCTCAAAACTCGTGTCAGCCATATCCGTGTCGATCTTTTGTCAATATCACTTTGCGCCTGTTGATCTTTTAACATTGACCTAATATACCATGCCCTATAATGAGGAAGGAGGTAAAACATTAATGTTAAAAGAGACCAACTATGTAGGTTACTAATCTACACCAATATTGCCTCACCCGGCATCCACAGTTTAGGACTGCCACCCTTATGCAGTTTTCGACTTTCAGGACGTCGACAATGACCAGGTGGACTGTGTTATGCTGAACCTAGCATGTCAGGCTCCAGGTCATGCTGCCCTCTGTTGTTATCGACATTCTGAATGTCAAAATTATAGTTCCAATGCTTTACCTCTCATTACTACCATGTCTGTATTCTGGGCCTAATTCATAGGTGAATGCAGGAGAGGTGCTGCACCCATTATGGGGAATCTGTGGCTGCATAAGGTCTGTTCTGCACGTGAACAGAATGGGCCATGGGATGGCACCCATAGTTCCCATCTTCCACTGCCTAATAGACTGGTATAGTTGGAGTGAGTGGAGGAAGGGTTGCGTCCTGGTTTTCTGGGAGGGTAGACCAGGAGTCTGCATGGTGGTCACCATGCAGACTTCCTGGTCTTGCAGACCCCACTTCCATTGGCAAGCTGAGGGTCCCTCGACTGGCTGACTATGTACAAGTAGAAAGTAAAACTTCACAGCCTTTTACAATCACTTCTGTTAATGCATTTGGGAGACAAACCAAATATAGTTTTATTCAATATACCCAGTAATTACCAGATCAGTGTTTCTAACGGTCAATATTGGGCAACCTACTCATTTTCAGGCCATTGACCGTGCGATATTGGGGAACTTTGTCCAGCTGATGCAAAGATCACAATTATCATTGCAAAACTCTAATTCTCCACCTTGATTTTTTTTTTTTTTATGTGTATCCAGATATCTCAGCAGTGTATAGCTAGAAGGCCAATAGGTTGACACCAAAAGGTCGACATTCACAAAAGGTCAACACAAGCCAAAAATTATAACATGACAATGGTCGACTCATGACATGGGGTTTTCATGATTTTTTCCATTTTAAATTTTTGGGATTTTTTATACTTTAACCATCCACGTGGACTCCGATTGGGAAAAGTAAGTGTGCCGAGCACAGCAAGACACCTGGCCTGAAGTATGCCGAGCAAATTGCTACACTAATTGGGGTCCACTAGTTCAGGTGTTTTAACATTGACACAAAAAAACTGAAATACATTTCCCATGTCGACCTTTTGATTGTGTCGACCTTTGACAATGTTGACTGTCTATCTAGACACTGTAGACCAGGAGTGGCCAAACTGATCCTCGATCTACCATCAGTCCACGTATTCCAAATCACCTAGCTGGTGCACGGCTGTAGTCAGTACTGTCGCATTCCTTCCAACTATAGATTCACAGGTTGCCTGAAACACATCAGCTGTTGGTAGATCTTGAGGACAGGTTTGGCCACCCCTGCTGTAGACCATTTAATCCAGAACAGATGTTTCAGCAAAGCTTTATTGAGCAGGGTAAATAATTACTTTATTGAACATATTGGAGTTTATATACATACATTCATTTGGTTTTGTATTTTTTTTTTTTTTAGCTTTTTTTTAGTATGTCTGGATACATGGAGTGTTAGCTTGCAGCGGTCAGTCAGGTGGTCGGCAGAATCACCATCCCCTACACCTCAGGATGGACTATGGCACAAATAGGAGCCCCCTCCAGCCATACTGGGTTTCATTTAGTCAGGTTTAATAAAACAGATTATTCTACTAATCCGCAATGGTTTGTGAGGCTACATCTACTTGGTATAAAGCTACAAAATGTGCACATGGCTGGGCATCAATAGTAGAGTTATAAGCCTTCCACCAGTCCCATCAGTCAGCATACTGGCAGATAGGATGCCGGCATCCCAACCAACGCCTAGAGACACAGGAATGGTGTCAATAATGAGGATTCACAGCATCTTGAACATAAGTACGTGTGGAGAGTTAGCGTTGGCCTGGGGGCAGGGGGAAGGTATAGGTATTAGTCTTGAGGGGGTAAAGTTAGGGTTAGGCTGCCAGGAGGGAAGGATTGACACTTAGAAGGGAGTGTTAGGTAGACTGGGACAAGGGTTAGCTTTAGGCACTACTGGTGAGGGTGAGGCTTAGGCTGGCAGGATATAGGTAGGGGGAAGGTAACTATTCTTACTGGACCCCTGTCGTGATTCCCTCCTACGGGATGTTGGGGTTGGTATTTTGACCGCCAGCATCTCCACTGCCAGTCATCCGTATGTATCTCCTGGATCAAGCATAGGCAACCTGTGGCTCTCCAGCTGTTGTGAAACTACAAGACACAGCATGCCGTTCCACAGTTTTAGTACTCCCTAATAGCAAAATTGTGGCAAGGCATGCTGAGACTTTTAGTTTCACAACAGCTGGAGTGCCACGTTACCTATACCTGTCTTTGATGGACATGTGCATCTAAAGCTGTGTACACACGGAGCTATATGATCGCTGGCAATATATTGCTCAGCAATCATATTGTTCAGTGTCCCGTTTCCATCAGCGACCAGAGATGGTCGCTGATTAAAATGACACACTATCGGGAGAAGAGGCAGGGGAAGTCGCTGGTTGGAGAAGCATGCTCCTCCAACCAGCGACCATTAGGGGGCTGAAAACGGGAGCGCGCACCTGGCGACCATATTGCCAGTGGTTTACGCCTGTGTGTACACAGATTTAGATTAACCAGAAATAGAAATTTAATACAGAGCGCAATTTGTTAGTAGATCAGTTGTGATCTATTTTATCACCTGATCTTTATTCAGAACTGATTTCATGTTTATTATTGACGATTATATTAAAAGGCTGATCTTAATGGATTACCTAAATCTCCACTGTTCTTGTATTTTACAATTCTAATTAACAGAACTAATATTCAGCAATTGGGATGTTGGATCTGTGCATGGCATTGTTCTGATTCTCATTGAGGTGTCTGAAGCAGGCAGTGCACTGTACAAAACTCAGGTTGTATGGTGTTTGGCAGTGAGAGAAACCAGAGTGGCCTCTGAGTCCTGATACTGTTGTAGCTTTATAATGAGATCCCTTCAGCTGCTTTTTTGTTCTGGACTACAGCTTTTGTTTCCATTAATCCATTCAGTGGTGTGAGGAATGAGTTTCGTGCCAGCAAAAAAGCTCTCTGGTTGACTGTACAGCTCAAAATAGTCAGCATGGCTAGGCTGGGTCCTAAATGGCATTTTGACATCTGTGCTTTTCAAAGCTTTGAGATGGTTTGAAAAACTGATATGGAAATAATGAATGATTACCCCCTTAGTGCTGGAACATAGATTTATTACATGTTTCTTGTAATTCTTTGGTCATAGCACTGATGAGATGGTTTATTTCACACTACTCTATCCACTACTTAGAGTTATTACATGCAGTACCTCACATGCCATACCCTGGCAGCTCCTGGGCTGCTGGACCACGTACGATAAATCTACTAGTATGCATACTGTATGTTCAGTGTGTTTTTATACATAAACTACTGCAGGGTTGCCTACTCCCTGGCTGCCCTCTCCGGGAGAGGACAGCCAGTTCAGTGAGGCACCGGGGGCGGGGCCACTGACAGGGCGAGATGGGGGCGGGACGTGCAGCAGATGATTCAGGTGTGGGCATGGCCGATCGTTTCCTCGTGGCCACACCCCCCGTGCAATGCCGGTATTTCAGGCATTGCACAGTGGGGGCAGGGCTACAAAGATGCGTTTCGCATCATTTGCTTCCACGGACCTCCCCCCCCTTGCCGCTGGAGGGTCACGAGAGGCTACACTTATTCCGGGAAGATTGCCTACCTTTTTGGCGGTCCGGGAGGTTGACCCGATTTCCAAGACCCTCCCAGCCATTCTGGGAGGGTAGGCAACCCTGAACTACTGTACATACACTAGAATTTGGTGCTGATAATTAGAATTTCATATTCCACCATCTGCAGCAATAACAAATGAAGTATCATGGCAATGTACCATAAATCGCATTCAGCAATTATCAGAGCCCATCCCTGTGATGTGATCACTTTGCTTCCATGTCCTAGGCCCTGCTGTAGCACAGGTGCATTCATTTGATCACACGTGTGTAAAGGGGTGTACACACAGAGCGATCCTTCTCAGCTATTTTGACTACATAGTCAAAATTGCTTAGAAGGTTAGACAAATCGCCCTATAATATCGCTTAGTAAAAAAAAAAGTTGCCAGGCAAGAATATTTTGACTAGATCGCTGGCTGTGTAGTCAAAATCGGTGGTACTCACTGCTGAGGGAGATATTCACTAGGCGACCTGCAATGAATACCAACCCAGTATGTTAATTCTAGTATAGTCAAAATCGCCTATAGACAAAATCGCTTAGTCAAAATCGCTGGTGCATTTAGTCAAACCGCTTGGTCAAAATCGCTGTTGTATCTAGTCAAATCGCTTCGTTAAAGTCACTCACTTGCAAAAATCGCTCCGTGTGTACACCCCTTAAGTCGCAATTGTCAAACAGAAATCCCCAGTAATTGTTGCAGAATATAGCCCAGAGGCTGAAATGCTGAAATGGCTAACTCTTAACATTTAAAGATGGCATTAGCTAACTAGGCCAAGCTCTGGAATGCTTCTCATTCTGGAACTTAGTACATAATAGAAACATGGACATTGTTAAAATGTCAACCAGCTTCTCTCTACCCCTATCCCTAAAGATCCGGCCTTTAGGTTTCTAAACCATTCATCGACCCCTCTTTCTGTATATAAAAACTCTACTTAGACATTTGAGCAGTGATACCTTCCTTATGGAAATCATCTGCTCCTCCCATATGCCAGACCAGGTTCACTAAAATCCATTATTACATATCCATTACATATCCTTGTGACTTCAATAGATGATATCATTATTTGTGTCCAAATCTAGGGTTTTCCACATGGCTTATTGCCTGTGGCGGAGGCATTCAATTGACATTGAATTCCCCATGTTTTGGATTGGTGCCTAAAGGTGCCCATACACTAGGGAGCGATTCGCATGCGATTTGGTCACTTCTTATGTGATTGCAGCGGTAAATCTCATGAAAAGTGTCTGAATTGCATGTGGTTGACTGAGGTCTGATGCGATGCGCGGTCCTGTGCGCATCGTATTGGAGCTTGAGGATCACACACGCTACAGGTAAAATGCGTTGCGTCGCCAGTTTGGTTGGGATTGCATAGGATAGATTGTATGCAAAAAGACTGCATGTGGTGTATCATATGGGGTCCTAAAGGGGGGGGGGGGGTGTCGTGTGCGACTTCTCCCATTTGGAGAAGTCGCAGAAGTGTATGGCCACTTTAATTGTTTGGGATCTTCTGTGTCAAATAAACATCTGTTAAGAGTTGTCTTTGTGTAGAAAAAAAAGTGTTTAGTTTTGTAACCAAATAAATGAAAACAAGATGAGAAACAAAATGTTGTTACGGAAAGTTTAATTTTGGTAAATATTAGAGAGAATTTCTGATTGTTTATTTCATACTATAATGTAGATGTTCATATGCGTGTATGTTATTAGTTACACTTTTCTTTACTTTTGCTTTATTACAGAACGCCCAGAAAGAAATAAGCCAGAACATCGGTTTCCCGGGTAAGTTTCCAAACGTGATATAACCGTTCTAGTGCCAAGAATTAGGAGAACAGTACTTTGCCTGGAAACTGTTACCTTCACACACAAATGGCTCCGTATCCTGCAGTAAATCTGCAATTTTGCTGACAAGCAAAGTTTTATTTCTGTAAAAAAAAAAAAAAAACCACCTCTTACGTATTATTATTATTATTATTATTATTTTGTTGTTGTTGTTGTTGTTATTATTCTGTGTTCTATATTGGGATTTTATGACAGCCTAGAAGTTACTGCAGAAAATGCACAACTATGGTTCTTTGGATCAAAAGTAATTTACAATGATGTTTGTTAGGGTCAGGCTATTAGGGTGGGGGATAGGGTTAGGCCAGTGATGGCTAACCATGACACTCCAGCTGTTGTTGAATGACACATCCCAGCATGCCCTGCATAAGTTTTAGCATGATCAAATAATAAAACTGTAGCAGGGAATGCTGGAATGTGTAGTTCAACAACAGCTGGAGTGTCAAAGTTATCCATCACTGGGTTAGACTATTAGACTTTAGGACTAAGGTTAGGCCACTAGAAATGAGGGTTAGGGGGTGGGAGGCAGTATACTTGCCTGACTCGAGATTCCCACGTCCAAATAAAAAAATCACAAAATATTTATTTACAGTATTTATTAAAAAATAAAAAACATCTAAAAAAAGTGCTTTTTAGTTCACTTTCTTGTAATTTTAATTTTAAATTTGAGTGCCACGTGAATTTGTCAAAATACAAGTGAAAATTGCCAAGCAAACATATTTATTCATCATAATGACCTGTAATGTTTACCTTATATTGGAAATATAATCTTTTTTTACAATATATATTTTATTTGAATTTATATAACATGTGAGAAATGTGGATATTTTGAACCTCTCTCACAGAAACGTTGGCACTCAGTTTAGGGACGTGTAGAGTTTAGGGACATGTGTAGAGTTTATTTGCTGAATGAAAAGATTATGAAAGATTACTTTTCAGAAAATCCGGTCTTCGGAAAATAACACACTATCAAAGTACCATTTTTGTTTATTGATATTAAACCCTCAGAGGTGAAGGTTAATATTGGAATTTGCACAGTACAACTTTGTTGTTTTTTTTATGCTGACAGGGTTGGCTGATATAAACCACCTTGGTTTATACCCAAGTCCCATTGTTTTCTATGTGATGCATTCAGCATCCTGAGTGATACGATGCCGGTAGTCACAATACAGATGCCAGCATCTCGAGTACCATAAGAAGACCAGCATCGGACTGCTGACAGCGGAATCCCGTTTGCCAGCATCACAAACGTAAACATGCGGGAAGTAGTACCATTAGGCTGATTTGAGGGGAGGGTTAAGTTTAGGCACTAGGCTTAAGGCCCCCATACACTACGCGATTTGGCCCCAAAATTGGCCAAATTGCGTAGGGTATGACATCTGATCTGATGCGCGGTCCCGTGCGCATCGGATCAGATCCAGATGTCGGGCGGTCTGCACATAAGATTAATCATGTGCAGCCGTCTGGGGGGGGGGGGGGAGCATCAGGAGCAGGCTGGGAGTGGGTACCTGTCCGGGGAGCGGCAGGAGCAGGGACTGGTCCCGTGAGCGGCACAAGGTGTAGCGGGAGGCAGGGAGCGGGGACCGCTGCGCAGATGCTGAGTAGAGACCGGGGGCGCGGCGGGAGAATAGAAGGAAATCCTATTCAAAAGACTGAGCGGCCGCTGATTGGCTGGAAACTCAGCCAATCAGCGGCCGCCCGGTCTTTTGAATAGGATGGTTTCTATTCTCCCGCTCGCCGTGGATGTTAGGGTTAAGCTGCGAGGATCCCCTGAGGGCTTTCCAATTAACCCAGGTAAGCCAGCGCTTATCAGGGAATCTGCTTTGCATGCAGAGTCCCTGATTAGCAGCTCCAGGAGCCCCATTTTTTGTCCGATTAACACATTTCTCAGATCCTATCTGTTATCATCTGATAATGGGTAATTTATCATATGGTAAATATGGGATGTAATTGGATAGCTTGATAGTGTTATCGGGCTAAAAAGCCATTCACTACTGTGTATAGTAACGTATACTACATGTAAAACCTAATGCTTATTACACAGGTAGGCGCTTAAACTTGGATTTCTTGCCAAGTGTACAGCATAGCAGTTGTGTTGGATTCGGTATGGAATCCCGGCGGTCAAAATCCCGACGCCAGAATCCCGACCGCCGAACTACCGACAAGGGGTGTGGATCGCCCCCCCCCCTTGCGGGCTCGCCACGCAGCGGCCCCGGTGCCTCGCTACGCTCGGCACGCTAATTTATTCTCCCTCTATGGATGTCGTGGACACCCACGGAGGGAGAAAGTTTTGGGATTCCGGCGGTCAGGATTTCGGCGGCAGGGATTCCGACCGCCGGGAAAATTACCGCAAACCGTTGTGTTCTTCTTATGGCCTGGAGTGACGGGTGTGGTTTGGCATGCATCAGAAATGATGCACACATGCTGACAAAACATAATTGATAACATGTGAGGAATTCGAAGATCCTATTATAGCTTTGTAAGGCTGTTGCTATCTCCGTAGGATGCTGTTTTGTTTAATGTAGATATAGATGTGAAATTGATTTTTAAACTCTTAAATGTGTAATTTTTGGACCCTTTCCCTTTTCCCAAATGTTTGTGTTTCTTAAAGTTTATTCAAAGTGTCAGTGTGAATTTTTTTTTTCATCTGTGAAGTACAACAGAAATTCAGGACATATAATACAAAGAAGTGAGAGCAAAAAAATTACAATGCTTGCAGATGGCACAAAATGCAGCTGCCAACCTAGCAGCCTCACCCTAGTCACATTATACCCATTCTCTACTTCCTTCACTGGCTGCCTGTAAGATGGCAAGTCACTTTTAAGTTTGGCTTAATGACTGTCAAACTCCTTCATGATCACAGCCCAAGGTACTTGAAGCAGCTTCTTATACCTTACTGTCCCTCTCAACTACTGTGATCTGCAGAAGATGCACTATTAACTGTGTCTAGAATCTCCCTAAACTCACCTGGGATTGAGATTTCAGCAGGCGTGGTATGACCGACAAGCGGGATTCCGACAGCCAGTATACGAACATAGGAATCCAGTCCACCAGTAAACCGTCAGGGGGTTAGCGCAAAGAAGCCTCTTGTTGGCTCGCTGTGCTCACCACAGGTTCTATTCTCCCTCTGGGGGACATGGACCCTAACGATGGAGAATAGCCCTTGTTAGTCAGGTTCCCGATTGCCGGACATTTGAACAGTCGGGATTCCGATGTCTGTATACTGACTGTCAGAATCCCAACTGTCGGGCCATCATCAGGCACCCAATTCAGCTCTGTGGCTCTGATTCTATGGAACTCTCTCCCCTGCATAGTTTTAGAGGCACCTACTGTGGAATCCTTCAAATAGACTCAAGCCTTTTCTATTCTCTCAGGCCTTCACTATAGACTGTTAAGATGGTTTTATTTTTTTTTGTGCTGTAAAGGCAAATATAAAGCACTTTGAGCCCGATTGCTATATTTTTATTGCCTGATTTTTTGTGGGGGCATTCCAATTGTAGATCAGTTTTTCTTCAGACAAATGATCAGTTTTTGAGCAAAAACACATACCGGCTTATTTACATAATGGGAATTCTATTGAAGATTCTACTTTTTATTTATTTAACATCTTCTAGAACATAATTGATAGAATCTGGTTGCTATGGGTAACATCTTATCTTCATAGACCCATCTTAGTAAATTTACTCCATAGAATCCATCCGCATTGCAGAACTTATGGCACGGCATATGCTATTCCATTGAAGTCAATGAGAGGGAATGGGATCACTGGCTAGACATGCATTAGGTCAACATGCATGTAGGTTGACATGGGTTAGGTCAACAGGTCATTAGGTTGACACAAGCTTAAGGTCGACAGTCAAAATGTCGACGTGGTTTTTTCCCCTTTTTTTGTTCCGAATGTTAACACAGTCGACATAGACACTAAAAAGTGCACCCAGCCCCCTCGCAAGTCTCGCCACGCATACAATATGCTCGCCACACTATTTTATTCTCCCACCGTGCCCTAGTGAATGGACGTGCATGAAATACAGGCTTTCAGCATGTCGGCTCCAAAAAAAAAAAAGTAAAAAACCCCATGTTGACCTTTTGACTGTCGACCTAACGCTTATGTCGACCTTCATGCATGTCGACCTAATGCTTGGTGACCGTATCCCAATGAGAGCTGGTGCATGTATGTGACTGCCTCTCATGCACTTCAATGGGAACCAGCAGTGATACAAATGAGCAGGACATGCTGTGCTTCATACGTAACACAGTACCACTAAAGGAAGCTGCTATACTATTTGCCTATAGTTACTTATGATCACTTTTCCTGCATAGTAAGGCATATGGATATCTGTACAAAGAAATAAGGATCAAATATAGTTTGAGGTAACATGTTTAAAAAAGGGGCAGACTAGATGGGCCAAGTGGTTCTTATCTGCCGTCAAATTCTAGGATTCTATGATCTATAAGTGTCTTTCCAGCTTACTATAGAAAAAAAATGATGCATGTTGCTATCCTAGAATCAGCTATGTACAGTACATTTATCCCTGCTCTGAAGTTTATTAGATTGTGTGTGTGTGTGTGTGTTCTGCCTGAATCTCATGGGAACCATCATCTGGAGAATTGACTTGCAGTACACTTGTAGATAAACAGTCACATCAGCCTCTTTGCTTTGCTGTGGGAGAGGGTCTGACGTTCACACAGTAAGACGGTTTTTAATACAAGGGATGTTTATACATCTTGACCTATTTGTGCATTTGTTGCATTTTTCTTTTTTCTCCTTTTAATAACAGAACGAAGACAAGTACATTGTACTTCTATGGACAGTCGCTCTGTCAAGTTTCTGGTTTTGATTACAGAGGGCTGGAAAGGGTGGGATCATGAAATTATTTTACAGAACTGGCAAGAACAAAGTAAATTGGCTTTTAATATTGGAACTGTACTTTTTTTGTTTTGTAGTAGTAGTAGAAGAAATGTAAGCCAGGCTTTGTTGTAGTTGCACGATTATTCTTGAATGCCAATTAACCAATAATACTTCTATTTTATAGACAAGGACCCCTGTCATCAATAAGAGCCGTTATTAAAAGAAGTAAGTTCTGTTTATTTTGCACACACTTACTTGCGATGCTAATGTTAATATATTTGAATGCAGGCCTCCTATTCTCTGTTTTGTTACTAAGGGATACATCCCCCCCATCTTCTAAATGTTAAGAGGTGATGTTGCGCATAGCAACCAATCAGATTCTGTGTATCATTTAGTTGGTTGGTTGCTATGTGCAACACCCCCACCTTTTTTCACTTTTAGAAGCTTTACTCCTAAGTGTGACCTTCCCATAGCTTCTGTAATCTATTACATCTGCCATTTTGGAATATATTTAAATAACACCGTATGGAGCAACCTGTATAGTACTTCAAAAGTCAGGTGAGTCAATGGGCATGGCGAACTCAGATAAACTGATTGGATCAGAGATTGCATATTAATGAGAGTGACTGCATTAACTCTTTGAGTGCCAATTGAATATGTAAAAATTGGTGTGAAAATTGGCAAGCAAAATTTTTTATTCATCATAATGACCTGTAATGTTTACCTTTTATATAGGAAATATAATATTTTATTTTTTTCACAATATTTTTTATTTGAATTTATATACCAAATGTGAGGGATGCCGGCATTTTTTGTGGATATTTTGAACATCTCTCACAACCTCTTTTTACCCTCCCTAAAATGGAAAAACACCTTAATTGTCCACTTATGGTAAAGCCTTAATTGTCCACTTATGGGAAAGCCTACAAAAGGTTCCGGGGAGTGGGAACTGGAATATCAAGGGGACCACCTATCACCCTCAGTCAAATAAAAAGTGATTTGTGAAACAAAAGTAAAGAAAAATCCAGCTGGTATAAAATGAATGGCTGGGCCAAAAATCATATGTACCCAAATAGAGCACCATTTCCATGTAATTTTGCTGGACCTGCGATGCCAATACAGGGGCACATTTCAAAGTAAACGTTTTATAATACTGTGTATGTAAATGTAATATTACTACAGAATTGATTTTAACAAAGGTACATAAAGAAAGAGGAAGGAAATCTGCAAAAACTGTTGGTCCCTTTGTTAGAACATATATTTAATTTTATTGTTTTATTTACAGTTTCTTATATAGCGCAGCAAATTCCGTTGCGCTTTAAAAAAGGAAACCGTGATAAAACAAACTGGGTAGTAACAAACAGACATAGAGGTAGGAAGGCCCTGCTCGCAAGCTTCCAATCTATAGTTGTCATGTACTATATCTTTCCCAATGACAAAACAGGGTATGGATCCTTAGGTTGACAATACTTGGGTACAGATGGAGCAGCTGTCAGCCAGCCTGCCCCATTGCCAGAACTCCTGTGCTGGTGGACTGCAGCTCCATCTGACGAAGACGTGCGATCGTCTCGCTCGCACGTCAGCAAGGTGGGGAGCGGCTTCCCTGCCCGTCTCTGCTTCAGGGTGATGGGCAGGGGAACGTGGGGAGCTGGGGGCAGAGCGGCCAGAGTGGGTTGGATGGCTGTTACAGCCTCCGACAGAACAGGAGCGCGTGTCCCTTTCTGTTGGCTGGCAGCGAATGGCGATAGAATCAAATGAGAGCTGCTCCATCAGGCAGTAGGTCGACACATAAGAAAGGTCGACATGCATTAGACTAACATGGTCAAAATGTCCACATGTAAATGGTCAACATGAGTTTTTTAAGTTGTTTTCTTTTTTGTGTGTCTGTCTGTCGACTTATAAATGTTCTGCATCTGCTTTCTGCATCCTGCTATTATATTCCCCTTCCAATATCCATTGGGATGGTAAAGTCCTTTCATGTGCTTTATTTGCTGCTTATACACATTGTAAGTGCCCAGGTGCACCCATATTTCCTAATATATTTCCAGTTTCAGGCTGCCATGGGAAGGTATTTAAAGTAATACCATCACCAGAATGCAGCACCATCTTTTGCCCTCCCTTATTATACTGTATCTACAGGGCTTTGTGGGAGAACGTGTTTAGTAACATTGCATAGATCTTTCCGTCTAATTAGACTGCGTATCTCCACACCCACATTTCCACTGTGTGTTCTCCAGAGTGTGCCGTCTCCTAGAGATAGTGTGATCATAGTTTTCTTTCTTCGCTGGTTCGGCTGGATGACAGACACCAGCAGCATTGGGTTTAACTTGTGTAGGAACAGGACACATAAGGAAAATTCTTTCTAATTGGTCTTCTGAAACTTGTAGTTCCACAATAACATGAGTCGTACTAACTGTTCCTTACTATTTGGCTAAGCAGAAATTTGTTCATCATCTTCAGTATACATCGTGACCCTTCTGTCTGCACCTCCATCCTCTTCTTAACCTCACTCCTGTTTCCACTCTCTAGACCATTTTCTGTACTCCCTCTCGCTCCTCAGTCGCATTCACTGATCAGCCGGATGATTGTGGACTCATTCACGGTCTCCATCTTCTCATCATACTCTGCTCCCCATATCCACCATTTGCCCTTCATCTCGGTATGCACCCCGCCCACTATCTGCTCCCTTCACCAGTTTTTGCATAAGCAGCCCCACCCTCAGTCATCATTAATCTCATTCATCCAATGTTACCACTGTCTCACTATTTATCCACTTACCCGCCATCAGTGTCTCCCTCTTCCCAATCCTTTTATCATTGGGTGTGGTATAGCTCACTGACAATGCCTAGCTAGACAATCAGTATGTCGACACCAAAGGTTCAACAGTCAATCGTTGAACTTTGACAAATGATCAATACAAGCAAAAGGTTGACATGGCAAATTGTTGACTGCCGACCTGTTGACTGTGTAGCTAGACATTGGAGCTTATTCAGGTCCGTTCGCACGGCCACATGCGTTAGTACGGGGCAAAAAATTTTCTTTGTGCATGCGCTAGGTGCGTGCGTCCACGGCTAACTGTTCACTGGGTGCAAGGACCCATCCTTGCGAGCGGATGGCGTGGGGCGGCCGGGAGAACCATTAGCATATAGGAATTCCCAGCATTTCTTGGGCGTTCCCATGCTAATGGGCTGATGGTGCGGGGGGGCTGGCAAGCTGGCATGACCGGATGTTAGCTGCCCGCCCTCTTCCTTCAGAATGTGAACACCGATCTAAGGTTGCTCTGAGCAACCTTAGATCTGCGTGCACGTTCCACATCATTCGATGGTCGGCGACCATCGAATGATGTGGGTGTTCCCCCACGGTCTGCGAATGGATATTTATGTAAAACATCCATTTGCAGCCTGTGCGAAGGTACGCGCCTTGTGAATGGTGGTGTACCACCATTTGCAAGGCGGGATCTGGTTGACTCGCAGGGATGCAAATTCGCATCCGAGCGAACCAACCAGAATAACCCCCATTGTCTGAGTAATCCAGATCACTTTATCATTATACTCGACATTATTATCATCCATGTGGCACCTCATGGATTACTTACACGGATTGATTACGCAACCATCACCCTCTCAGCACTAATATGGCACCTCATAGCCTGAGACCTCTTCAAAGAGGAACTGGTTTCAGTTCTGTACCCATCTGGGTAAGCTTAAAGTTGCTGGTCTGTTCTCACTGATGTCTAATGGATGACCAAGATGGCCGTTTCCGTAATTGGCTACTTTTATGTTGTGTCTAGGTATAATAATTGTACAATATTTTCTGTCTATTGGTCATTTCTATAATTTGCATAAATGTGTCGATATCCTAACCGTAAACTGATTTTACTTTCCAGCTTCCAGGACTACTACACAGAGCGATCAGCAAAGAGAGCGAAGGTACTGGCGAACAGAATTTTCTTATTCCCTATAACCTGCTGCTACTTATACTACTTTTAGACCGCAAATGCCGTGTCGCACACGGGATTAGGACACGGGTCCCATCCCCAGAGCAACACGGCATTGCGGTCTGAAAGTTCCGACACCGACACGGCATATTGCCGAGTCGGTGACGTCACATGGGGCGGAGCTGGGCGGGGGCGCGTCATCGGGGGCTCGGGAGGAGGCAGTACTTGGAGCTGAAAGTGCTGCCTCCTCCATACTATGAACGGGACACGGGTCGCTCGACCCAGGCACCCGTTCACACTGCACTTGACACGGGTCATAGCCGTGTTCAACCCTGGTCAATACCAGGGTTGAACACCCGTGTTGCTCGACCCGTGGTGGCCTTTTCAGACCGCACCTTGACCCGTGTTGGGGCCGCAAGAACACGGCAATAACCCGGGTCTAGAGTGCGGTCTGAAAGCGGTGTTACTCACAATAGATTCCACTGTAATTGTTTATAACCTGTGTTATGGGCTCCTTTTAGTCTCTCTGTGAGCATTCTCTGACAGGAAGTGTCTTCAAAAGAAAAGGTGTAGAGCGGGCGTTTATTACCATATATATTTGGGGTCTTAGAAACAATACAAAAGAATAAGGTTATAAGAGTACTTAAATAAATCATGGTTCCTCACAGCTACAATATTGTTGCAGGCCAGTTTTCTAATAATTACGTGGACGTGGGGTTTTTTTTTTTTTGCATCTAAATGCTTTTGACATGTCTTGTTTATACTTCTGTTAATATTCTTCAATCAAACAACAATCATTGAACTGCTTTTATACTATGTATTATCATTTTTCTGACCATGCAAAATATAAATGCTAGAACTTGCTAGCAGCGATATTGCAGCTTGTGGGATCTCATGCCATAGGAAGTGCCTATCAGACGTGGTTACACAAAGGAACCGATGCTGGCAATTACTGGGACAGGAACCGTTTACATTTGTGGTTTGCTAGAATCAAAGGAATAGATTGTTCTTCCTTAATGTGGACTTTAGAATTGCCCAGTTCATTGTGGGGTTGGGTCAGAGTTTTCGAAATGAGTGGAAGTGACAGTCTTTGTACTGTGATATTAGCGAGTGTATAATGCAATGGAAAGAAAGGGATTGAGCTGGTAACTACACAGCTTAGGCTTGTCTGGTAATGGAGCTGTACTGAGAACTATCTTGTGTTGGCACTGTAGACACTTTCTGCTCTGCAAACTTAGATCTGAAAATTGTTCTTTATTTCTGGTTTCTATTTCTTTAAAAAAAAAGTTTGTCATCTTGCAAATGGCAGAGTTTTATTATTTCCTAATTAAGTCTATTAAATGTCAAGCAGGCTGTAGTCTGGTGGTTGAAACTACATTTGCCAAGTTGTGTGTTGCAATTTGTGTTTTTCTAAATTGAAAAGTCAATGGAAGCAGGTTTCCATTGTTTGCAGCTAGCCAGGGTTGGCTGGTTTAAAACATGGTTTCAAGCAAAGGGTTTTTTATTTTAAAACCACTGTTTTTTTTTTTTTAATATGTTGACTACAGGCACAACACCGTGACATCTTAAAAAAAAAAAGCCTAATGTAAGGGAATCCCTGGTGTTATTTCACATTCGTTATCTAAGTAAGCTGAAACAATGCAGTAAATCACACACACAACAAAGATCTAGGAAGGTGATTCAGATAAGAGAGGTGCTAAATCTGCCTATCATCAAGCTTCTCCCATTTATTAATCCTAATGTATTTCCCATTAGTGATACAACTTCTGACTGCTGAATCATCTTCTGCTAGTGAAGAAAATTTTATTTTTTCTTCTTTTGGTTTAGTTCATTCGAAGCTTTGAATCAGACAGGGAACTGAAAAGGCATCTAAACGAGTGTTTTAATCAAAATGTTTAATGCCAGTGACATTTTCAGTGCTAATTCTTAACTCCTTCATTTTATGCGTTTGTACGTTTCTCTGAAAAATACTTTTACATGTTTTAATTATGTTTAGTCTAGTCTAAAATTTGGTTTTATTGAAAGATTTCAAATAAATCATATCGAAGCCTAGTAACTTTGGATTGTTAGGGGTAAATTTACTAATATGATCTTTCTATTGCAGATGGGATGTTGCCCATAACAACCAATCAGTTTCTTCTTATTATTTATTTAGCACCTTTTAGAAGCTAATAGATTTATTTATTTATTAGCAGTTTCTTATATAGCGCACACATATTCCGCAGCACTTTATAGAGAATATTTGAACATTCACATCAGTCCCTGCCCCAGTGGAGCTTACAATCTATTTTTTTTTTCCCCAACCTTGTATCTATCAATCACATGTACATGCACACAGACATTCTAGGGTTCATTTGTTGGGAGCCAGTTAGCCTACCAGTATATTTTTGGATTGTGCGAGGAAACCCGCCCAAATATGGGGAGAATATACAAACTCCGCACAGTTAGAGCCATGGTGGGGATAGAAACCATGACCTCAGTGCTGCGAGGCAGTAATGCAAACCGTTACACCATCCGTACTGCCCCAGATAGATAGAATCTGATTGGTTGCTATGGGCAACATCCCATCTTCAATAGTTCTCCCATCTTAGTAAATGTTCCCCTAATGTTATAAAGCATTAAAACATGGATGATCAAAGTTTCTAATACATATCAATGTTCCACAGTATTATTATAACAAACAGGATTAAATTTTTTTCTTTCATTAAAACACGAATGCAAAAAAATTGGTTTAAAAAGAAAAACAAAATTATTTCAACCCCAAAAAAGCGGGGTTTTGTTTTTTTAAAGAAACTTTTTTTTTCCCAACCTTGTATCTATCAATCACATTTTATTTATAAGTTTAAGGTTTGCATAGATTTTTTTTTTCTATATTTGTGGTTATGGTGGTTGTGAAATTTTTTTTTTTCCCCTCAATCATTGAATAAGGGTAACACATTGGGGTGTATTCAATGCTTTCTGTGAGCTGTGACAGTGAGCAGGGCTGCCTGTCACAGCTTGCAGGGTCAGTATTCACCTGACCCCCCTGCATACGCCGTTTCCCCCCTCACTAGGTTTTTGGAGCGAGGGGGAAACCGCGTTTGCGGCTGCTAAAACAGCGAGGCTCGTGGCTAAATGCAGCAGGCTCCCTGCATTAGCCGCGAGCCTCAGTGTTTGGGGGAATCCTCACTGTCCTCTGACAGCGAGGATTTCCCCGGTACGTTGAATAGGATGAGCGGCCGGCGCGGAGGTTAAACCATGAGGATCGCTTGTTTTCGGCGAAAACCCATCGTTTAACCCATTCGCCGGCCGCATTGAATACACCCCATTGTGGTGCAAACAGTGGGTAGTGTTCAATGCGGCAGGCGAGAGGGTTAAACAGCGAGGATGGCAGAAAACCAGCGATCCTCGCTGTTTAACCCCCTCGCCAGCCGCTTGCACTATTCAACGTTCTGGAGAAATCCTCGCCATCACAGGAGGGCGAGAATTCCCCAAAGCAGCGAGACGTGCGGCTAATGCAGAAAACCCGCTGTAATGAGCCGCGAGTCTCGCTGCTTCTGGAGCCCCATACACCAATTCCCCCTCGCTCAAAAAACGGAGCGAGGGGGAATTGGCGTATGAGGGGGGTGCGTTGAATACTGACAGGGTGAGTGGTGACAGCGAGCAGGAAGCCCTGCTCGCTGTCGCCGCTCTCCCACGGCATTGAATACACCCCAGTGATCAGATGTATTCTCATTAATTGACAATAAGTGGTAACTGTCGCTAGCTCATTTACAGAAACAAACAACTTGCGTTCTATATGGACGTGATGTGAGCATGCTGTCTAAGAACAGTCCTACAGTTGTACAATGAAGAAAACTAAATACTTTATGAAAATTGTGAGTCACTATATATACACAATTAAAATTGGTTTCTGTTTACTAATTAAAGCAAAATCCTTTAAGCTGTTTATGACCCTTTTACAGCTTGTTAGTAGTTTTAGCCCCATTGTCAGCTACACAAATATTTGTGGTATTAAAGACCACACAGATGTGTCCACATACATCTAGTTTCCTTGCATGTTAACTATCCCTGTACATCTGTAGTTGTTGTTTAGGCACCTTCATATATATATACATATGTATTAATTCACTCTTTTTACAGACGTCCTGAGATCACCATTGTTGCTGCTGAGCCTATTGGTCCTGGATCTTGGTTTCATGGTGGTCCTCAAGGGGGCTTAGGGTTTCCTCCACCACCTCCACCACAGTGGAGGCCCAGTGAGTCCCATCCTGCTGAGGTCAGCATACTTTTTTTTTTAATACTTTCTATCAGTGTTTTAGCTACCTTTTTGTTTAAACATAATGGCCCTTATTCAGATCTGATCTCAGTACAAATTTGTTCTCAAAATGGACAAACCCATGTGCACTGCAAGTGGGGCAGATGTAACATGTATAGAGAGAGTTAGATTTGTGTGAATTATTTTGTTTCTGTGCAGGGTAAATACTGGCTGCATTATTTTTACCCAAATGTAACTCTCTCTGCACATGTTATAACTGTCCCACTATTAATTTACTTGTGCAAATTAATTACCATTTATAGCTAAGTCATTATCTTGTTAACCAGCCTAACCTAACCACAAATAAGGTGAATTAATTCCTTTCTCTTTCTGTACAGCAGCCACCTTCCTATGAACAGGTCATCAAAGAAATCAACCAAGTGCAGGTAGTCACAAGCCGTTCGAATGTGGAGCCCAGGCGGACAACAACATGTGCAACACAGACCGACTTTCACTTGGAAGAAGATCGCACTGGGCCAGGCAATAATGTAATTCTTCAGCCTGCTGTTTGTGATCAAGCCACAGTTACAGGTACAATATCCAAAGGCTTGGTGGGTATTCACTGGGTCAGTAGGAAGATGACTTAGTTTAAGGGGATGGGGGGCGGCAACATTTTTTTTTTAGTTGATGCTGGGTGCTTGAAGTCCCAGTCTCAATGTTGGTGGGGAAGATATACAGTTATTAGACTATAGAATACTAGTCAACATTTTGAAGGGGGACTGCTGTCAGATGATTGTACACAGGACACTATACCTAATGAAATTACCTGACCACTAGTATAATTGTATACATGGTACTATACTTGAGAAACAGGGGTAGTGATATACAAAAAATAAGCACTAACATATTGATTTATTTCCTTGTTATTGCGATGTATTCACAGGGGGTGACTCTTCTCAGTAGTTGTTCAGGGTACCATGCATGAAAAACAGTGAAATAAAAACAAATGTGTAGTACGTTCTTCAAAAAAAGTACCATACAGATTAGAGTCCCCAGGACCTTCACTGTGATTTACAGATGTTAATTCAGCAGATTAATGGAAATGACATATAGGATAACGTCTCATATAAATGTGGATTCTCCTGCGTACCTAGAGTCACATTCATTCACATAAAACATAAAACAATGCACATCTAGGTATCTTTGAATCTGACAATCCTGCACTCACAATGAGAAAGATAGTAGGAAATGTATAAAGGTTTCTTTATCTTCCATCACCATATGGAAAGGGATAGGGATGACTTTTTTTTTAGAGCGTACCTTTACTCATGATCAACAGTGTTGGTATACAGCATATAAAGGTATCTTTTGCCTTGGTGGACCGAAGAAGGTAGAAAATTCCAAGGTATCTCAATCAAAAAATGTATTCCAAAAATCTATATTTGTTTCACAGTATGCTGGTAATATATTGCTCTGTACAAAAGTGTATTTAAGTAGAAATGTTCTATTTATAGTATAAGTTAACATTTATATTTCCTCTATAGGCATTAACATGAAACATGAGATTAGGAGGTTTTATTTGATTATGTATATATACTGCACATCTAGCATAGACGTGTGAGCTTCCATGCTGCTTTATTCTAATAGCGTCTGAGAAAAGCATCTACCAGATATTGATATTGCTTCCCAAATACAGACATGTCACACTAATTACATACATAGGTATTGGAATATCTGGGAAAGCTTTCAGAATATTTGTTCTTGGAATTTTCCTGTAATTTGGAGCATACTGTATAAAATAAATAAGTAGCATTTAAAATTGACCCATTTCTTACCCCTCGTTAAATTCTTCCACAGTGATCCTCCCTGTTGCTGTGGTGAAGGGGACCCTTGATAGTTCTGTTTGTGTGTGATGTAATGCTTTCATTTTCATTTGTTTTAAATCACAAGATATTACTTTTTTTTTTATTTTATATATATATATCTTTCTTTTCATCATTAGTGCAAAGAGTAGAGAGACCCCGCCAGCCGTTACCTTTTGTGACCAGCAATGTACAGGACAGTGGTCTACAGATAGCAGTTAGTAACACTGCAGGAACTAGTACCCGACACGAAGACTCAAATGTTACAAGGTACCCCGTTCCGAGGCCAAGGACAAAATCCAATCTTAAACCCGTAGGAAACAGTTATCTAAGTATTTATAAAGGTAGCAGTGAAGTGTACTTCCAGCCTACAACAGAGGGAGAACTTCCAACCAATCAGACTTGTTCAAGTTTTGATGATCATTTTCTGGAGGAACTATTTGAAATGAACAATATGAGCCATGAAAGAAGCCAAAGTAGTATTGTGTCAAGGATTAAAGCGTTTGAGTCTCAAGTTGACGGTTCAGAGCATCCTCGGAGACCAGAAATTGCGCCACGCTCTATTAACACGAGGGGCGCTGTCACTGGTAAGCCTGTGTTGGCTCCAAAACCCATATCTAACATTACACCTGGTGAAGTGGACCCTAGTAAAGATAGCAAACCAAAATTTATTCCAAGAGATGGACTACAGGATACCGGTGGAACAAACAAACCAGACCTGCCAAAGAAACCAAAGCCAAGTCTCTTGAAAAGTAGCAGCAGTAATGAATTTCCTGATGTCCTGCTTGGGACTAGTTTGTCTGGAAATCATAGTAAAGATCCTGAAAGGAAGGTTCCAGTTCCTGCCCCAAGGCCTATGGTGCCCAGGAAAACAGTGCAGACTGACCTCCCTGCCTCAATGCCAGCAGGAGCCAAACCCCTCATCCCTGCTCCAAAATTGTCTGTAGCTTCTAAAGCCAAAGTATTTAACTCAATAGAAACACCTGCAGCCAGGAGCCTTGCCCCAGTAGTGCAGAGCAAATCAATGGGGGAATTAGACTTGATCAGCTTTGAAGAGGATATTATTACTCCTGCTATCCCCAATCCAGATGTCCCGAATGACTCAAAGGTCAATGCTGGTAAGAATGAGCGTACATTCTTTTAATTCTCTTATTTTTGAATTTTCATGGTTTTTTTTTAAATGGCATACAGTACAATGAAAGTTTTTAGATTTTTATTTTATATTTAATCTTCTTCATTATGTTAGCTGAGTGTCACACACTGCAAACACATTTTATCAAAATAACAGGTAACAAAAATAGTCTCTGTTCCCAACCTTTGCGTGTGGCTCAGGGGTCTGGCTGTGCAGGCTGCACCCCCGTTCCCACCCGTACTGCTGCCTCCCGCCCGCTTGCACCACCTGCCCCGCTCCCAATGGCACCATGTAAGTAAATGTGCAAGACGGGCAGGGTGAGGGGGCGTTTTTTTTTTTATTTATGAGGGAGGCCAATCCCAGGATTGAAAAAATGCCCCTGGATTGGCATCCCTAATTCGAAGGTACATAGTCTGGGCCTCTTGATGAAAATATATTGTAAGTGCTGCTAGTGCATGCATGATGATGGCTCTTATTCAGCTTCACACGCTGAAGTGCGGAAATTGCTGGCCGATGAATTATTTAACATTTATATAGCAGAATTCTGTTATTTTGTATGTTCTGTTCTTAACAAGTACAGCATGAACACAGTAATAAAACCATACTGCATGATTACAGACAGGCCAAGGTAAGAGGTCCCTGCTCACAAGCTAGTACAGGTTGAGTATCCCTTATCCAAATATCCTTTATCCAAATTATTCTGAAAACTATAGTTTCCAGAATGTACTTTATTTTGGGACATTGTTTCATGCACAAATCAAATATATTCATGTGTTTGATGTGTTTATACACCTTGCCCCATTCAAATATAAAAATATTCCAAAATTCAAAATAATCTATTATCCAAAATACTTACCGAGCATTTTGGATAAGGGGCACTCAACTTGTACTCTATGGGCGAAATAGGAATTTGGCTGAATATTGCATAGTGATCTAGCCAAATTGTAAGGGTACATGGTGCTCAGTGGGCTATATAAGCCAAGCATACATAAATAAAGGATAATAATAATGTTGTGGCCTGTGCTTACAGTGTTTGTCTGAGGAAGGATAGATAAGACATGTATAGTACATTGTGTGTGAACTGTATATCAGGGTAGTAATTGATAAGATTATGAAGTTTTATATTGGATTTAGTCTATTATTCAGTCAGTGTAAAGACACTGATTCAAAGGTGGGTGCAAATTCTGTGCTGGTGGTGATCTGTTCACATCAGTACTGTGTATACGCTAATACCGCAGCCGCTGGAATTGGTACAGAGACACCCACCACCTACATTTCTAAAGGTGGCCATACATCAGAAAGATATTGTACCCAATCATACAATCTCAATTGATTGTAAGATGGATTGTATGCAGATTGTGTGCACATCTTGTGTACACAAATCATACAATCAATCATCAGATGGATTGTATGACTGATTGTATGATGGATTGTATGCAGATTGTGTGCACATCTTGTATACACAATCATACAGCAGATGGATTGTATGACTGATTGTAAGATGGATTGTGTGTCCAAAAACCACCAAGGACTGCCGGGGATTTCAAGGGAAATTGTACACAATCATGAGCGCAATCGATCTTAAGATCGATCTTTCTGATGTATGGCCAGCTTTATACACCATTTGTGTACAAAGATGCACCATCTATAGTTGCTCAGAAGCCCAATGCAACTAATTAAGCCAAAAAGGGTTATTTTATCCTCGATTACAGACATACCTGCCTATTTTCCCTGGTTGGCCCCGGGAACGACCCGGGACTAGCACTGGTGGGAAAGGGTCCCGGGCCAAAATCCTGGGATCAATGTCCCGGGATTTCAACCCTTCTAGCTAGCAGGGTTGCTCCTGGGACCTTCCCGGCATACAAGCCCGTGTGAAAGCTACTCACCCGACTTCCTGGCTTGCCTGTGCTGGAACAGAGTGCCGCCGTTGGGTAAGCTGTAGGGTCACTGCCTGGGGACAGATTTGCTTTGTGTGGCATTCCCACCCCCTCCCGCCACTGGGGGAAGCCACCGGGCCACTGCCTGGGGACAGAGCTGCTGTGTGCCCCCCCATTTTCGCATCTGCCTTCAGTTAATATGTGACATGGAGCGGCAAAGCTTACTAATATTGGGGCAGATGTATTAAGCCTGATGAAGAGAAAGTGGAAGGTGATAACTCACCAGCCATCCTATGGCGCCTATCCGCCGGAGCCCGCATGATCCCCTCTCCGCCAGCGTCTGCCAGGGCAGGGGATCTGGCGGTTACCAGCGCTGTGTGAGAGGCGCTTGCTAGGCTTGGCATGGACTCCGGGGACAGAGCCATGGACACCGGGACAGAGCCGGGCTGCCGCGGAGTCACTACGCTAGGCAGCCGTTGGACTACGCAGGCAGCGTAGATTACCCTACGCCTGCGTACGTATGCTAATTGGGCAACCGGCTAATACACAAGTACCCTGGACTCTATTGGGACTCAGTAACAAACATGGTGACAGCACAGAATAAATGAGTAAAAACCTTGTATATACCAGTATGACCGTTAGGGCGGGATGTATTAATATACATCGCCGCCCTTCGCCTGCCAGCCACCGCGATGCTACCGCATATGTACTAACATATGCGGCTAGCATTGGGTTGCGGTGACGCAGACCCCCGCGATACCTGTGATGTGGTGTGCGGGGGTCTCCATCACATCCCGGCGGCTAACAGTGTCCCCCTGCGTCTCCTCCTCCCCCCTGCAGCCGGATGTCCTCCCGGCTGTGACACCTGCTGGGGGAGGAGGAGACAATGGAGGACGGGAGGGGGGCGCGCGGACGGCAGGCGGCGATAGAAGCCCATAGGCTTCTATAGGGTATCGCCACCCAGAGAGTGGCAATACCCTGCCAGGCGGAGACGGGGCGGACTGCTAATGTTAAATAGGAAAATGCAGTAAAACCCCCATTTTACCACATTTTCCCTTTAGTACATCCCGCCCTTGATGTATGTTGTTCCATCTTTTTATTAGATAAATAATGATGAAAGGTAAAACATGGTACTTGTATAGTTTCACGGCGGTACGCTACGTTGTCAGCGTACGCTAAGCTATGTTGTCAGCATAGGCAAACAGCAGCCCAGCGTAGTCAACATAGTGTCCCTGCGGCAGCCCTGCATAGTATCCCGGTGAGGCAGCGTAGTCACCGTACTATCCCCGCAAGCTTCCCGGCATCCCTGGCAAGCCTAGTGAGCGCCTTTCACACAGCGCAGGTAACCGCCAGATCCCCTGTGCTGGCAGAGCGCGGAAAGGCGATCATGCAGGTGCCGGCGGAGAGGCGCTCCATCTGCCTGAGCTTCACGAGCATCTCAGTAACTCGTGCAGCAGGGTACCCCAACCCTGCCCATGTCCGCTTCAGGGAGAGGGTTAGGGGTTCGGTAGCGTTTGTGTCTCGTGCACAAAGGGGGGATGCAGGCGCAACTGCGTCTCATGCACAATAAAGGACGCATTTTCCAATGCTCCATGTTAGATACTGGCAAATGCCTCCATTTCAAACCCCCACTATCCACATCAGCCCGACACGTGGCGAGCGCACGCGGTACACATCCTTCTGACCTGTTCAAACCCCCACTATCCACGTGAAGTTGATTTTATAAAGTGTGGCGAGTGGACGCGGAAAACCAGTCTGAAGCATGGCGTGTGCAGCGAGCGGAATACACGTCAAGTAATCCGCGTCCCCTCGCTGCGCTCGCCACGCTTCGGGCTCCTTTTCCACATCCGCTCGCTGTACTCGCCTAGTTTCGGGCTCGCCACACTTTCTAAAAGTCAACTCCATGCCGACGTGAATAGTGGGGGTATGAACAGGTAGAGAGGACATGTATCGCGTCCCCACGCAGGGCTTGCTGAACTCGCCACGCTTCGACACATGGTGTTTCAGGAACACATTCACACCTGTCATGTCAGGCAGGTTAAAAATGGTCAATGGTTCCCACAAAATGTATAAGCACTGATACAACGCTGACTGACACTAACTGCGTAAGCTCAGGTTAGGCGTGAACATACACACAGTCGCAGACACAAGCTGACTACGCTGGCCGCGGGAACACGACGCTGATGCTGACAGGACACTACGCTGACTACGTAAGTGGCGCCGTGAAACTACACAAGTACGGCAAACATTTCCAGAAATTAATTATAGGGCTTATTTTTAATCCTGTTGTATTTTTCTGTAGTTATTTACATTATTTGAATGACAAATTTTATCGGTGTCTATATACACAAGAATGCCTACAGTTTATAAATGTGCAATTCAAAACATGAAATGTTTAATAACATGGCAAAAACATTCCCAAAGCAAATATTTCTCTCCCCAGATCCCTTCCAGCTGTTTTCCAAGGAGGAGGCTGAGAAAGAGCTGCCAGCTCCGCCTGCTGTGCTGAGGAAACCCACAGTCATCCGTATCTCTGGGAAGCTAGGCAAATGTGAGCACTGTGCACTACCCCCATGGTCTGCTCAGGGATGCTGACCAACATCGTCATTGCCTTGTTATTCTCACACTCTCAGGGACACAACATCTCTGCGCACTGCTTTCTGATGGGACTTGTAGAGTTAGACACCTATTATTAATAATAATAATGGGGAAGATGTAATAAGCCTGGTGAAGACAAAGTGGAGATAAAGTAGAAGGTGATAACGCACCAGCCAATCAGCTATGTGTGAAAAATGACAGGAGTTGATTGGGGGTATGGATCATTGGACAGACAGCAACTAGGTTGGCAAGCATTAGGTCAACACTACTAGGTCGACATGCCGGAAGGTCATTAGTTCGACATGGGGAAGGTCGACGTGGTTTTTTTTAAAAAAATTGTAGCTGACGATATTTCATCCCCTACCATCCACTAGGGCATGGTCGGAGAATAAAATTGTGTGCCAAGCGTAGCGAGGCGTCATGCCCGAAACTTGGCAAGGGCTTGGAGCCATGCAAGGGGACGTGTTGTGCCATTTCAGTGTCCATGTCGACTGGGGTTTTTCACTTTTTTTGTCCCGAATGTCGACACAGTCAACATGGACAGAAACGGAACACCTCACATGGCTCGCTGCGCTCGCCATGCTTCGGGCACGGTGCCTTGGTACACTCGGCACACTATTTTATTCTCTAACAATGCCCTAGTGATGGTAGGGCATAAAATATTGCCTGTCGGCTCAAAAATAAAAGTAAAAAACCCCATATCGCCCTTCCCCATGTCAACCTTATGCATGTCGATTTAATGACCCTGTTGACCTTCATGCTTGTCGACCCAATGCCTGTCGACCTAGTGACCATATCCCTTGATTGGCTGGTGCATTATCACCTTCTACTTTATCTCCACTTTATCCACAGGCTTAACACATCTGTTAACACATCCAATGATACATATTTGTGTTTGGTTTACAGTAGTTACTTTGTACATATAACAGTGCCCGGAGCGTTTACACTGTTTTGAATTAGAGCTGGAATTTTGCAGTGCCTGGATGAAAGCAGCCATGCGTGTGATGGATAGTGATATGTAGCCTTCATTTCTAACCATTCTAAAATTCTTTTTTTTTTTTTTTTTATATATATCTTTGTTTTTTTACCTAGTAATTCTCTTTGTATAGCCCATTATAGTGAAAAGAGTTAGAGCAGGCTATGGAATTTTCTAGCCATCTACAAATCATGGTAAATTGGACTTTGAGTGCATCTGTTGTAGTTTTGGCTCCCACAGTTTCAGTATTCAGTATAATAATATTATTATTACCAGTTATTTATAGAGTAAACACTTATTCCGCAGCGCTTTACAGAGTGTATTTAAATATTCACATCAGTCCCTGCCCCAGTGGAGCTTATAATCTATATTCCCTACCACATGTACTTGCACACACAGACATTCTAGGGTTAATTTGTTGGGAGCCAATTGATCTACCAGTATATGTTTGGATTTTTGAGTGGTAATCGGTCAAACCTGTGACCTCAGTGCTCTATAGAAGCTCAGAATACAAATACATTAGTACTAGTTTCAAAGTGTGCAGCTGCAATGGGGTCAGCAAGTAGGAAGGTGCACCACCTCGGTAAAAGCCACATGTGAGGTATATGTAGATCTAGTACTTGGAGGCCCCTTTTTCCTGTGGGGCTCCCAATTGTCTAGTTATCTGCCTGATTCAATCCCTGCATATGGAGAGAGTCCACAATAGTTTTTATTTCTCTTTTGTTTTAATTGGAGAAAAATGTAAGAAGGCCAGGAAATGTTCAAAAAGTCTCTGTAACACATAACAACTGGATGGGTTGTTTCTGTGACCTATACAAGATGAGAAACATTCGTGTTCCTAGAGGATACATTAACTATCTACACTGTCACTTGTGCACTAGTTTTTATCACTTAATAATATTTAATGCATGTAAATGAAGAAAAAGAACTTAGGCAGCATACATTAATGTTTTTGCAAGTACAGGGGATAGACTTCCTGACCAAATGGTATAATGCCTACCTCTATTTACAGCATGCGAAGAGCTTCAGATTCCTCCTCCACTTCCTGTGGAAAAACCCGTGGGGAGCCTGTACAATAAGCCAATGACAAGAGCTCGTCCTACAGCCAGAAAAGTAGGTTCTTTGCCATTTAAGATGATCATTTGAATTTGTATTTTCCGATTTTGGGCCTGATTCAGTTCTGCAGAACTAAGTGATTATTGGCAGACGTGTTCACGTTGTGCATGCGTCCAGGTGCCCCTGCATAACCACACACGACAGGGGATGCCCTTACAAAGTGATTGACAGGAAGTGACCGTTTGCGGGCGCTAACATGGTGTTAGTGGGGAGTTGTTGTTAAGTCAGGTCTGTCATGAACCTATTCAGGCTGTGTACCTGGTCAGCTGTAAGCCCTAGCGTACATAAACATGGTGCCTGCGTTACTTCTGCTGCAGACAATATTAGGCTGTTGTTGATTTTACATCAAGCCTTAATAAAATATCCCAATTTCCTAGAATGACTCACACATGGAAATCCTATCAGAACTGAGGTGTGCAATAATGTTACCCACACACATGGCCCAATTGCACAAAATCTGGGCACACTTTAGGAAAGCTTCCACCTTACAGGGGTTCTTAGAATGGTTATACAGATTGCGTTGATTTTCGTCCATGGCACTATGCTCGTTTTGGCACAAAATACTGCAATTTTGGGCCATTGTGTTATATTATGCTACAGGAGTATATATTTGTGAATGCTACAGAGAAGAAGTGTTCAAAATTGCTATGCAGGTCTGTAGTAGGGAATTGCAAAGCCGCCAATGCAATCCACAATTTTGGGAACTTCGGACCTATGTTCTGCAGCAGCACTCATTTTGTGCCACACTTTGCCATAATGTAGATGTAATCACTAGTAACAGGATGCCCTTTGATATTTAATAAATGAACTTTTGATTAATTCATTTAGTTTTTATTTTATTTAGTCCCATCATGCAGTTCTATTTCTATTGCAGGAATGGGAGAAGTTTGACAGTACAGAAGAGCCTTGGTCCAGGCCTGCGCTACCTACAAGGTTGGTGTCTGTTGATATTGTTTTTACTTTTTTGGTTGGCAGCCAGATTAGGCTATATTTTTGATTTGCTATTTTCTACATTTTACAGAGAATGTATTGTACCATATAGTCCTTTTGTTGTAGTAAGCTGTAATACTTTGTATGTGAATTGATGACAATACTTAACTATCTGCCTCCTCTTCAACCCTCGCTGTCATCTGACAGCAAGGGTTCCCCCGGAACATTGAATATGGTGAGCGGCCAGCGGGGGGGGAGTTAAACGGCAAGGGCCGCTTGTTTTTGGCGATCCTCGCTGTTTAACCCCCTTGCTGGCCACATTGAATACGGCCCACAGTATCACTACCAGCATGCCTCTTCACCACTGTGAAGCAGAGTGTTATCTTCTCTGCCTTTAGAAATGTGTACATTTATCCAATGGAATGTGTTGTGTCATTCTTAGAGAAAGGAAGGTTATTGTTTTGTGTGATATTACTGGATCACCTGAACGTAGCCTTTTACAATACAGTTCCACAGGATTAATGGATATTACAAAGGAATAGAACAAAAGATTAGCTCCACTGTGCTTTCTTACAAAGCACTTGGAAACTTATTTTGGTCAAATCTTTCAAGAATATAAAACAAAAATGAACTGTCTCTATACAGCATTCTAGGTATTGTTTTGCAGTTTCCCTCTCACATTTAGCATTGTGATACCTTGTTTTGCAGTATCCTTGCTACTTTTATTTCCATTTGAATGCATATTAGAATAAAAGGTTTGAATGCATATTAAAATAAAAGGTTATGCATTTTATGACCTATTTTGATCATATATTCCTATCTAGGCCAATCGGTGTTAAAGTGATTGAAACTCCACAGCCGCCTCCACAAAAAGGCCCGCCTGGAAGGCCTCCACCTCCTAAGATATCCAAAAATGCCTCAAATCGAGATGGTTTACCCCGATCATCCTCTGATGCCGGTCTGGGTGCAAAGCAGAACACATCTGGGATCAGTAGATCAAAAAGTCAAGTGGTAAAAAGACAGCAACCAGATCTACCTCCTCGACCTAAGCCTGGACATCCTCTTTATAATAAATACACGGTATGCTACTTACCTTCTACTCCAGCTGCTCCGGTCACTCTCCGGCCACCCTGGTCCCTTTCCTGTCTCCGGCCACCCTAGTCCCTCCCTTGTCTCCGGCCATCCTGGTCCCTCCCCTGTCTCCGGCCACCCTGGTCCCTCTCCTGTCTCCGCTATGTGTCCATAAGGGCCGCCTTGTGCTTTCTTTGGGTGCTGGATACCGTAAGATTACAGCATATTTGACCAGCTCTGTTATTCTGGGGGCATCAAGTTTGAAATGTGGGAACAAACCTTAAAGGGTAAAGATTTTCATAAAAAAACACAGTGGCTCATTAAAAAGCACTATCTCTACATGGCCATGTCATCTTGTATCTTCCATTGAGTTGCCGGACATGTGACCTTATAGGCTGATATTACATTGTCTGTTTATTGATGAAAATGTTCCATTTTCAGTTGCCTCTGCCTCATGGAATTGCTGAAAAGGATATTGTGTCCAGTAATGCTGAGGAGCTGTCTTTCAAGGTACAGTAACTAAATCTGAGGGGGGTATTCAATCCCCTGCCACTATTTCCGATGGGAGAAATAGCGGCAGGTGCCTATTCAATGCTGTGTTTCCGGACAGCATTGAAGAGGCATCATAGGCATCTCGGCAAAACGAGCCCGACTTTAAAAGCAGTCGAGCTTGTTTTGCAGAGAACGGCCGTGGATGGTTGAGCTCACGGCTAGATCCCAACAATCCATGGCCGTTTCTCGTGGCTACTCACGCTTTTCCGCACTTGGCAGATGAGACATTGAATTCCGCCTGCGAATTTGCTGTGAAGCGGGCCGAGAATGGAACAGGGTCAATGGTCAACACTGTGTTCTCATTTTTTTAGTATTGCATTGTTTTATTATATTATTTTTATTTGATTTAATATTTGAAATTATTAGTATATATGCCTTAAATTATTGATGTGAGTAGTGATCCTACTGCTAATACAGAAAAAAAAAAGGTAACTGAAACCTTGCCCATCACATGCTTGACATTGGCATCACTCAGGTCAGCTGGAAAGTCCTATGTCATGATTAGACACAGATCCTGGTAGCCGGAGCATCTCCACCCAAGAGAGGATAGTTTTGTTAGGTGGTGCAAGATCTCTGGAAATGGCACTGGAACCCAGTTGTCACTGATGAAAGGGAAGGTCCGCGTTTCTGTCCTGTTCCTTAACTTTGGAAATAATTTTCATGCGCCATGCATGTTTTTAGATGGCGTTCTATGGCATAACGGCTGTCACTCAACTTTAGCACATGATATATACATACATAGTTACAGTTACCTTGATAGGGTGACTATTCACATCAATTGGTTGATGTTTAGGAATGGTCAAAAAAGAAAGGCACTGGAGACCAAAATGGTAAAAAGTAGCCATTGCAAATTAAGAGCTAGCACATACTTGCCTACTTTTGAAAACTAGTTTTGGGGAGATTATAGTTGGTAGTAGAATTTTGTACAGCGCTCCATTGAGTGGGCATGTCATGCTCCACCCAAAGGGTGTGCCTAGTTCCATATAAGGAGAGATTGTGACCGTGGACCTAGAACTGCTACATCTGAGAGGAAACTTGTAAAATAACATATCCAAATATAGATGAGCCCCAAAGCAGTTAGTAAGCGCTACGATACTTGCTACAGAAAAGTCACCGATATGTGTCAGGAATTGTTCATTTATTGTGTTGTACACGTGGTTCCATATAAATGGCCACAGGACATGAAGGTAGCAATAGGGCTCATTGCGGCAGATGTATTAAGCCTTAACAAGAGATAAATGCAAGGGTGATAGAGAGATAAACGTCCAGCCAATCAGCTCCTTACTGACTTTTTTCAAACACAGCCTGTAACATGGCAGTTAGGATGTGATTGGCTGGACGTTTATCTCTCCTTATCGCCCTTGCATTTATCTCTTGATAAGGCTTAATACATCTGCCCCATTGCGTTTTATCACCAATGCTGGGAAATGGCGCTGATGATTCAATGTAAATGTATCTATCTCTCATTCCTTTTTTCCCCAAAATGTAACCGCTACATAATGTGGGCTAGGTGAAATGAGGGAGATTGCTAGACTAGTCAGGGAGATTGCTGCTATTTCAGGATTTATAGATATTTCAGCATTTATAGATATTCTCAAACAATAACAGCTGTAATGTGAACATTACAAAGCCTAACCTGTAACAAACGTATATAAAAGCCTCAGTTCAGGTGACAGTAATATAATGGACCTATAATACACAAGACATTCAATCAAGTTAGGGGCTAGTAGTACACATTATTGATGTGTAGTGTTATATACAGATGTATTCTCTCTCAAGGGTGGATCCAGAAGAAAATGACAGGGGGGGGAACCATAATAGGGGTTGGGGGGAAGGTATCAGGGTATACTCACTCTCAGAAAAGGGTGTGGCTTCACTGCAGAGGGTATAGCCTCACAGGATTGTGGAAAATAGGCAGATATAGAATGAGAGAGAGGATGATGAGCAGGGAGTGACTGACCAGTAGTGGAGGACAAAGAGAGGGTAACAGGGAGAGGGAAATATGACCGGAAAAAGCAGTGGGTAAAAAGGAAACAGAGGGTGTTAAGCAGTGGGTTACAGGGAGAAGCAGAGGGTGATTTGGGGAGGCGGTTGGTATCTGGTCTCTATATGAGGGAGTACATGTGGTAAATTGGGCTGAAAGGTTTAACTGGGACATAAAGAGAAAGCATAAATGGGCAATAAAGGCAGAAAAACATGGGGGTTTATTGCAAGAGAGAAGAGAGACAACAGGGGGAGAGAAAGGGAGGGAAAGAATGACCGAATGGAGTGCAAGAAAAGGAGATCAAGGAGCGAGAGAGGAGAGAATGGATGGAGAGGAGAGCAGTAAGAGAAAGTAGGAGAGCAGAGAGAGTGTGGAGAGATAGAAGAACAGTATGGAGAGAGAGGGGGAGGGAAATGGAGAGCAGAGTGGAGAACGAAAACAGACAGAGAAGAAAAGTAGAGTGGAGAACAAAGAGAGACAGGATAGCAGAGAGGAGAGCATAGAGAAAGAGAAGAAGAGCAGAGAGAGAAAAGGAAAGTGCGCAGAGAGAAGGAGTTTGAAGAGAGATAGAAGTAGAACAAGAGAGAATGGAGAAGGAGAGCGAAGAGAGGAGGAAAGCGGAGAGAGGGATAAAAGGAGATTGCAGAGAGAGAGAAGGAGAACAAGAAAGAAAGAGAGTAGGGGCCAGATGTAACAAGCTTTAATAAGTGATAAAATAGAGAGTGATAAACACAGTCAATCTGCTCCTAACTGCCATAATACTGGCTGGGTTTAAAAATGACAGGTAGGAGCTGGTTGCTTGATACATCTGGCCCTGAGAGACACTGAGGAGAGAGAGTGAGAGAGAAGGAGAGGGTTATTCACAGCACAGGTATCAACATGTTGTAATGAACCCTTAGACCCTCCCCCTTCACTTTTATAAAGGTAAACCTCCTGTCTCAGGGCTAGCCGGGCAGCAGTGGGGGCCGGTGGAGGGATGGACGGGCAGCAGCAGGACCCATTGTTAGCACCTCACCTCATTTGTTTTTTTGTACCCGGGCAGTCACTAGATCGTGATGTCAAGACCCGGCAGCAGCAAAATGAGAGGAGGAGGCAGGTCCGGCCGGCTCTATTACAGTGTTTAAAAGAAAGTGACAGAAACAAGAGGGAGGGCACGGGCCTGTGTGCCCCACTTTAAATCCGCCACTGTGCTCTTACAAGGCAGCAGAGTCATAACTGCACCACGTTACAAATAACCAGATCTCCTGGGCCATTCATATTTCAAACACAGCGGATTGGCTGGTGCGTTATCTCCTTCCACTTTATCTCAATTTTATCTCACCGCCGGGCTTAATACATCTGCCCCTATAAGAGAAACATACTGTACTGGGATTAAACTTTGTATCAGCCATTAGGTATTATTTTATGAAGGTATGCAGTCATTCGCTCAACCCTCAATAGGTCCACCACTATTGGTTAATACATCTGTCCCATAATGAGAATACCAAGTACTCTACATTTCATGGAATTAATAGATGTTATTATGGAGTAGAGCAGTGATATACTCCATAGAAGTGGTATACCAAACACTATTGATGAGACCAGTAACAGAAGGTGCAGCCGAATGCTCCCAGTGCATGGGTCAAGCCTTGTACTAAGATGCCACAATATTAGAAACTGGCGTTGTTAAAGGAAGATTATAACGTGCATTCATCTGTTGTACAGCTGTAAGGGTAATACTTGCTTTGTATGCTCCCCATACAGCGTGGAGATGTACTGGTGCTACTGGAACAAAGAGATGAGAAATCTATCCACTGCCAAAAGGGAGGCGTAACTGGGGACGTTAAGGTGGCGAATGTAAAGATCATAACTCCTCTGGATGACAGCTTCGAAAGCAAACAAAAAGTAAGATTCTGGATTATTCCTGTAAGAATCCAGGTGATTTTACAAGTATTGTGCCCCAATGTGGTGGGTTATATATTCGGTGAGAATACTCAGAATAAATCCCAGTAAAGTGATGTAGTTCTTAAACTGTGTTACTCTATTTGGTACTCTTTACTTAGTTGGGCGCCAGCGATTGAAATCGCGGGCGTCGGGGGTAAAAATCGCGGTCATCGCGGGTAAATCGGGATGACCGCGATGACCGCGATCACCGCGATTTTCCCATAGGGAACAATGTTAAAACGGCTGATTGACCGCGATTTTACTGTTAAATGGCTCAATGGACCCGATTTGGGGCCAAATAGGCCAAATTAACCCTTACATGTCCCCCCAAATTTTTAACGCCACCCCACGATCCATGCCAACCCGAAGCGTGGCGAGCGCAGCGAGCCCACGAGGGGCGGCGGTACGCGTCCTCCGACCTTTTCATGCCCTACTATCCACTAGGGCGTGGTGTGATAATATAATAGTGTGGCGAGCGCAGCGAGCCACCGAGCCCGAAGCGTGGCGAGCGGACGCGGATACCTTCACAGGTAGACGCGTCCCCTCGCGGGCTTCACAGGTGTCCGCCTCGCCACGGACACCTGTGAAGCCCGCGAGGGGACGCGCATAACTGTGAAGGTATCCGCGTCCCCTCGCGGGGCTCGCTGCGCTCGCCACGCTTCGGGCTCGGTGGCTCGCTACGCTCGCCACACTATTATATTCTCACACCACGCCCTAGTGGATAGTAGGGCATGAAAAGGTCGGAGGACGCGTACCGCCGCCCCTCGCGGGCTCGCTGCGCTCGCCACGCTTCGGGTTGGCGTGGATCGTGGGGTGGCGTTAAAAATTTGGGGGGACATTTAAGGGTTAATGGGCTCTGTGGCCCATTTAACATTGATTCCTATGGCCAAATCGGGTGGATTGAGCCATTTAACAGTCAAATCGGGTCCATCGTGCGTTTTAACATTGATTCCTATGGGAAATCGTGAGCATCGCGTCGCGGGCATCGCGGGTACATTTATAGCCGGCCGCGACGCGACCGACACGATTTCCATGTTTAACATTGGTTTCAATGGGAAATCGCGGGCATCGCGTCGGTCGCGTCGCGGCCAGACATAAATGTACCCGCGATGCCCGCGACGGGCGCCCATCTAGGTAAAGAGTACCCTCTATTTTGTTATTGACCCTTACACTTTTCCTCCTTTCCCCAACTGGCTTCTTAGCCCTATATCCACCCTTTATTACCCTTGAAACTGTTGTCCCAGCCGTTACTATCCATCTTCCATGGTCCAATCCCCTGCCCAGGCTGACTCTAGATTGACCAGCAATCCCCAAAATGTTCTCACACCACATAACAACATTGGAGAAAGTCCCACTCCCTCTCTTTCTTCTCCACCACTCTATCTCCAAATCGTCTTATTACAAATCTAGAAAATGAGGTATATGCTTCTGAGAGGGGAATGGTAAGGACCACAGAAATGTCAATGACACTATAAGCTGCAAATAAGCAATCCCTATCTTTTCATATAGAATAGCTTTTTCAGAAAGACCTCTTAACCCAGCGGGTCACAGCTCTTATACACTCAGGAAAAATGAGTGATTCAGAGGTGTTACATGGGGCCTTATTGTAGTTCACTCTTAGAGGCAAATTCCTTCTTAGCTGGACAAAACCATGTGCACTGCAGGTGGGGCAGATGTAACATGTGCAGAGAGAATTAGATTTGGGTGGGGGTTTTCTTCAAAGTGAGATCTATATTGCAGTGTAAAAATAAAGCAGCCAGTATTTACCCTACACAGAAACAAAATAACTCACACAAAGCTAAATCTCTCTGCACATGTTACATCTGCCCCCCCCCCCTGCAGTGCACATGGTTTTGTCCAGCTAAGAAGGAATTTGCCTCTAAGAGTGAACTAGAATAAGGCCCATATTGTTTTTGACAAACAAATGTATTAGCGCACAAATCATCACCAGTGCAAATCATGCTTTTAGGCAATCGTTGGCTTTTCTATTCCTAACTAGCTCTTCCATATGAGGAGTAAGGGACTGTTTAGTCACAGCCTATGGCAGGGGTTCCCAATCTTTTTCTAATCACGGCACCCTAGTGTATCAGAATTTTTCCAAGGCACCCCTAGGCCCCCAAAAAATATATCAAATTAAGTAGATTGTGTTTATATGTGCTTCTTAGGTTCAGTTATGTGGTAAAGGGCAGGATTTGGTTCTGATTGTACACATATTATGATTGGCAGCCACCAACACTGGTTTTGTCCAAAAATAATTGATCATAAATAATTTGAATTGGTCCTGGACGACCAACCCAAGGCACCCCTATAAGTGTTCCGTAAGTGCGTACAGTTTAGGAACCACTGGCCTATGGTGTCATTGACATTTCTATGGATCATTACCGTTCCCCTTTTTACAAAAAAGATTTTTCATCTGGCAAAAAAATTTGGTCGGGATTGAATCCCCCCCCCTATATGTTGTGGTTTACTTGGGAAACCCTTATTTCTCCCTAGGCCAGTGGTTCTCAACCTTGGTCCTTAAGGACCCCCAACAGTTTTCCAGGTCACCCAGCAGGTGCACTCATTATTCACTGACACATTATAAAAGATCCATAGGTGGAGATAATTAATTCACTTGTAATTCTGTGTGGAGACCTGGAAAATGTGAGCTGTTGGGGGTCCTTGAGGACCGAGGTTGAGAACCACTGCCCTAGGCTACAGAGAGGATTCGTGCTTGGTGCCACCCATACTGTATATCCGTTTTTGGCTACAGTGTTGCTGATAAAGGATATTGGGTTGGTTTGAGGGAACTGCAGCTGTCTCCAGCACCTTTGCCTCAATATAGCATTGGCATCAAGTGTGGCGTTGGACAGGGCCATAATAATACATGACCTTATGATACAAAGGGTGAGATTTAATAGGATGAGAGATTCAGAAAGTGAGAGATTTGGGAAGAAATCTCCAGGGTTTTTTTTGTTGTTGTTGTTTTTAAAGCGGCAATCATTTACACTGCAAAACTAGTTTGATTTTGCAGTGTAAATGATTGCCGCTTTAAAAAAACTGGAGATTTCTTCCCAAATCTCTCATTTTCTGAATCTCTCATCCTATTAAATCTCACCCATAATTTCCATGTATTAATCACATTCTTTTAACTACACCCAGCCTCACAGTCCACTACGGTTGTGTAGATTATTTACATCTTCATAACATTGTCAAATTGTTGTTAACGTTTAACATAATTCCTCTTTCTTGGCTTAAAGGATTTTCCCCAGAGAATGGAAGACAGCCATACACCTCATGCGCTGGTACTGCATGACTTCACTGGAGGTAAGGCAGTCGTCTGCATACTCTATCCTTATTAGTGCTACTCCATACACAAAATTACTCTAACTTGTCCTGCCACCTAATATAGGATGGTTCCCCTCCCTTCACATATATATAAAATCATGTTCTAATGTGTATAGATTTTTTTCGTAGTTGCTGTACTTGCATGCATTGACATGTCCCTTTAAATCCTTTAATGAACTCAGTATGGTTGGGCTACCATGTAACAGGTTTCTCCTAAGTCATTTCTTTTGTCCTTTTTTTTTTTTTTTTAAATGTTCTGTAAAAATGGTACAATTATTGTATACAATATCGCATCTCATTGAATATCGGTTATGCGATGAGATCAGGTGAGATGAGATCTAGTACAAAAAGTATGTGCTGCACATACTTTTTGTACTAGATCTCATCTCATCTGATCTCATCGCAAAACCGATATGCGATGAGATGTGATATTGTATCCAATATTGTATACAATAATTGTAACGTGTATGGGCACCTTTATTGTTGTCAAAGTGCACCACATGAATGGCGAGTACAGCACGGGTTCTATGTCACATGAAGGGGATTAATTTCAAAGTCAAATTTAACATAATTGCATGCAATAAAATAAATGATGGTAAATAGCCATATAATAAAGTGCACTTAGCAAAAATAACAAAGCAAAATGTAATCAATTTATATTCAAGTATAATGTTGTGTATAAAACACAAGGCAAGTGAAATTTACTTGTGTGCAAAGAGTTTTACAGGCACATTAAAACTGACAAAAAAGAATAGAGAATCACACAATGGGTCTAGGTCAGCATGGGAAAAGGTCGACATGGTTCTAGGTCGAAAGGTCATTAGTTTGACAGGTTGTTAGTTCAACAGGTCATTAGTTCGTCAGTGTATAGGGTGACATTCAAAAGGTCGACATGGGGTTTTTCACTGTTTTTTGAGCCGACATGTGCTGACAGGCGGTATTTCATGCCCTACCATCCACTAAGGCGTGGTGGGAGAATAAATGAGTGTGCCGAGTGTAGCGAGGCTCCGTACCTGACTCATTGCGAGAGTAGCGAGCATTGTGGTGCACTTTAAACTGTGTCCATGTCGACTGTGTTGACATTCAGGTAAAAAAACAGTGAAAAACCTCCATGTCCACCTTTTGACTGTCGACCTAGACATTGTCGAACTAATGACCTTTCGACCTATAACCATGTCGACCTTTTCCTAAGTCGACCTAATGGTGACGACCTAATGACTGTCGACCATCATGCTGTAGACCAAATTATCCCAACCCCACTGCTGGTCAGACCCTCAAGGACAAGAACAGTACAATATGACAGAGATTTTAGACAGGTGCATTGTCATTATTCTATGTACATCCTGTATGCCTGGTGGTGACTGGCTCTTTGTTGCTAGGTGTCAGTGGTGCATTTGTATACGGTCATGAAAAATGGATGCAAGAAAGGGCTGTATCATCTTAATTATTATTTCAATAAAACGGCTGCTTACATGTAGAGGTGGTCAGATCTAGTGATTTACAGTCCTCAATCAGCAGCATTAGTAACAAAAGTACATGTTACATATTTTTAATAAACTAATGTTGGCGTATTATCTTTTTCATGATTCTTAAAGTACAAAGGGAAGATTTAAATACTGATGAGGACTTATAATGATATGATGATTGGCCATATACACCATTTTAGCATAAGGAGACCAAAACCTTTAAAAAGTTGCCAGAAAGTTTTAAAGGGTGCTATTCCTTCATGTTTAGCTCTATTATGTAAATTATAGGTGTCACCTAGAATGCAGGTCCTTTAATTGTATACATCTGCTTGAAGTCTTCTGAAAAGAATCACTGGAGCCATCTAGTGTTCATTCTGTGAATTCTTATTCAGCCAGGTTAGCTCAGTGTGCAATGTATTCACGACAAGTCACCAGGGTTTGGACAGTTTATTCCCACTTTGGCTACCATCACACCATTGGCCCCGGGTGGCTATATGTTCATGTTGTAGCAAAAAGGGCAATTTATCCCAAACTTCATCTCCAGATAACCCACTGTGGGGTAACCCCGCTCCCCTCCCTGATCTGTTCAAAAACCTGTGTTTTTTCTCCTGAACCGTCTATCTGCTGAAATCTTTCCTCCATCTGACAACTTGTTGAAACCTCCTGGGGATACTACAGTTCTACCAATACCTTGGGAGTCTCGCCTATGATACAATTCTGTCTCTGAGTTACATTATCTCTGTATATATGCTAATTCTTTCATATGTCTTCTCTCCAATCCCTATAATGTCCTACTCCCATCTCTGGCGCTAAAAAAGGGACCCATTCCACATTGAATAGGAATCTGATTTAGAAGAAAGTTCGATCAAGATGAATGGGCTGACTCTTCAAAAGTCTTGCTATAATACCCCTTTCAGACAGAAAAGTCTGAAAATCCCAGCAAATACAGGGCATTTCAAATGCCGGGTCATTTGACAGAGAGCAGCCTGACCGCCCCCTTCACACAGAACAACAAATTACTGCGTTGAAAATTTCTACCCGGTAATTTGCTTAATAACACTGGTATTTCTTCTGCTTGAAAGTGTCAACCCGGGTCTTAAATCTTGTGTCCTTGCCCCTGGTCAATTCCAGGGTCGGAGACACGGGATTTACAATCCGGGTGTGCCCTTTCACTCAGAAAAAGGACCCGTGTTTTTCACGAAATTACCGAGTAGAACTCCTTCACCCGGTAATTTAGTTTTCTGCAGTGTTAGTATTATATATTATTATTGTAGCTTGTCCATGGGCAGACAAATGACATTATTATACAGTTATGACTGTGTTATTCTATCTTCTGCACTAACATAGTGATTCTGTCAATGGTTCTTTTCAGAACACGGAGATGACCTCAGCCTGAGCTCAGGGGAGATTGTGTACCTGCTGGAAAAGGTAGACAATGAGTGGTACAGAGGGAAATGTCATGGAAACAGCGGCATATTTCCTACCAATCATGTCAGAATAATGGTATGTAAATACATCTGTACAGTGAAGAAGTAACTCTGCCTTGGCTCCCGGATTATTGTACAGTTTCTGTGTATAATCAGTAGTTTGTCTCTGTATCTCGGCACAGGGCAGGCGGCGACAACAGTGACAAGCTGTTATTTTTCAAGAATATATGTAGGACATTCACATCCCCTACGGACAGCATGAATCAGTCCATCATATGGGTGAACACAGGCTGCATGCATGCAGATACACTTACACAGCTAGAGATGCACAAAGGATCATAGTCCCAACAACCAGGGGTGTATTTAGGGTTGAGAACGTGCCTAGGAACAACAGTAAAGATTGCCTCCTCCCGTCGCCTCTCCACCCATTTGCCTAATTTTATCATTTTCATTGCCTGGTTATAAGCAAGGGTGTAACTACCATAGATGCAAGGGATGCTGCTATGGGGCCCAGAACTGAAGGGGGCCCATCTTTACTGTCTAAGTAATATGTTGTACATACATCTGTTACCATTAGTTGTTAAATTGGGGGCCCTTACAAACCCTTGCCATGGGGCTACGAATATCTAGTTAGGCCCCTGGTTATAAGCTCTTATTTCATGATAGTCAATATTTTTTTGGTATACATATTTACTAAGTAGGACAGCTTAGAGGGCAGTGTGTGCATGTCCTTCCCATTTACATTCCATTCAAGGTGCCATATTGTACAGTTCAGTGGAAATGTGTTGTAGTTACTGGTACATTTCAAACTGAAGCATCCAAGTGTGCCGCACCCAAACAAGGGCCGCCCCACATAGATTTTCAGTGCTTAGTAGTGATTTGATAATTAAGGCATCTATATCCTGTCAATTACACATGAGATTATACAAACTCATGCTTGGCAATGGAAACAATAAGCTTATCGGAACATAGTCTCCCTTGCTGGAGAACAGATAGAAACTACAAAGTTACATAGTGTAAAAAAAACCCAATATGGAACATTTAGGTTTTTATATGGCTGTACAGATATGTCCACATCCATCTATCCTCCATGCAATACAAGTTGTGTAATACATAACGTGTGAGCTCCATGTGACTTTGTAGCACTGAGCGTCTTTTTTGCAACATTTTCCGGGAAGTAGCGCTTTATTTGCAAAACTGCTGCTGTATCTGCATAAGAAACGGAACATTAGTGTTTTCCAGGAAAACAGTGTACATTAGCATTTCATATGCAGATACAGCCATAGTCACACACTGATCATAGCCATGCCACATATCATTTCAATCAGCTGCTTGTGCATCCTGTTTGATCCGTTATGCAAATAAGCCGCTACTTGGAAAAGGTCACAAAAAAAAGACACCCAGCGCTACCAAGTCCCGCCATTGCATGGTGTGCGTAGAAGAGCTGGTTAACACGAAAGGAGGCTAGATGTGTATGGAAACATCTGTGTATCTATATAGGAGTGTCTATCAAAAGTCTCTGAATAATGTATATGAAGGGTCAAGCAGATCCTAAATATACAGTATGCAGTTTTCATAGTCATTTTTTTAGAAGCATACAGTAAGTGGGAATTTTATCAAACCTTCTACATAGTGGAGTAGCTGCCCATAGCACCTGTCATTTTATAGAATGTACCTGCTAGAAGCGCTGGGCAACTTCTCCACTTTCACACTCAATAGAAGGTTTAATACATCTCACCCTTATGGTCTAAATCTGAAAAGAAAAAAAAAAAGTCCTCCACTATAGCAATTATGGGTATTTCCAATATTCAGGTTCCGCAGTGTATGAAGCCTCTGCTTTTCTTGTGTACCTTCCTGTAACCATAGAAACGTTTCCTGTAGCCTTCTTACGCTCTATAATTATAACTGTAGTGTTTCCTAATTGGGCACATGTGTCCCATGTCCCTATGGCTATTGTTTCTGATTGCAGTCACCCAAGTAACTCTCTTTTTTTGGAAGGGGGAAGGTGAGTGGGCATAGGTGCCCATGAACGCGTGCAACTGTATTACATCTCTTTCTGCTAGTATCTTTAACCCCTTAAGGACGCGGCCTATTTGGGCCCAAAGGACGCAGCCCTATTTTTCAAATCAGACATGTGTCAATTTATGTGGGAATAACTTTCTAATGCTTTTACTTATCCAACTGATTTTGAGATTGTTTTCTCGTGAGTTAGTGGCAAATTTTGGTCGATACAGTCTGTGTTTTTTTGTGAAAAATACCAAAATTTGGAAAAAAAACTGAAAATTTTGCAAAATGTTAAATTTTCTGCTTGTGAGACAAATAATCATACCACTCAAAATAGTTAATAACTAACAAAGACCATATGTCTACTTTATGTTGCCATCATTATTTCAGCCTCCTTTTAATTTTTTTGGACACTAGGAGGCTTAAAATATAAATAGCAAATTCTCAAGAAAATTTCAAACACTGATTTTTTTAGGGACCAGTTCAGTTCTGATGTGACTTTGAGGGACTTGTATGTGAGACACCCCCATAAATGATGCCATTTCAAAAACTGCACCCCTCACAGTATTCAAAACAGCATTTTGGAAGTTTGTTAACCCTTTAGGTGTTTCACAGGAATTAAAACAAAGTGTAGGTGAAATTTAAAAATGTCATTTTTTTAGCAGATTTTCAATTTTAATACATTTTTCTAAGGAACACAGTAGATTTTACTAGAGAAATGTGACTAAAAATTGATTCCCCCAATTCTTTTGTTTTCATAAATATCCTATATGTGGCCCTAGTGTGCACGTTGACCAAACCACAGGCTTCATAATAGAAGGAGCACCTACTTGATTTTGGAGCCTCCTTTTTATGATATTATTTTTTATGCACCATGTAGGTTTCTAGGCACCATAAGATGCTAAAAGTTAGGAACCTCCCCCACAAGTGACCCCATTTTGCAAACTACACCCCTCAGGGAATTTATCTAGGGGTATAGTGTACATTTCAAACCCCCAGGGGTTTCACCAATTTTGGTACAACTGGGCTGTGAAAATGCAAAATTACATTTTTTTACACAAAAATGAAGTTCTGGCTCAAAATTTTTCATTTTCACAAGGAATGAAGGAGACAAAGCACCCCAAAATCTGTGCCGCAATTTCTCCCGAGTACGGCAATGCCTCATATGTGACCAAAAAATACCATTTGGGTGCATGGCAGGACTCAGAAGGGAAGGAGTGATATTTGGATTTTGCAGCACAGATTCTGGTGGAATGAATGGTGGGTGCTATGTCGCATTAGCAAGACCCCCGAAGCACCAATACAGTGGAACCCCCCACAAGTGACCCCATTTTGCAAACTACACCCCTCAGGGAATTCATCTATGGGTATAGTGAGTACTTTGACCCCACTGGTGTTTTGTCAAATTGTTAGGCATCGATACGTGAAAATGAAAAATGTCATTTTTTCCATTAATTTGTAGATTCACCCCATAATTTTATACTTCCACAAAGGGCAATAGTAGAAAAAGCACCCCAAAATTTGTTACACAATTTCTCCTGAGTATGGCAATACCCCATATATGGTTGTAAAACGCTATTTGGGCAGACAGCAGGCTTCAGAAGGGTTCCTGGTTGCCAAAAATAAGGGCCTTTATTACTGCCTCTTGGTACTCCAGGAATGTCCCCCTTTGGCCTGCACATCGATGTAGTACAAATGCGTTGTACAGTGCCATTTGTACTATGTGTACAGCTAATTTTTTATACCAGAACCTTGTTTTCTCATAGCACTGTAAGGCTTCAGCACTTGATCTGACAGGTCGACCCCCCCCCATGCTATGGCCATGCACTGTTGTCAAGATAAGGACATTTCTCTTGTCCCTATACTTGACACACAGTACATTGTCGCTGCATAATGCCCTGCTCTCGCCCCTTCTAAGTGTTTGCCCAAGCAGCGACCTAGGGAGGCTTCTATTATTTTTACGTGCAGTGCCGCATGCCACAGTACTTCTGGAAGCGAGGCTTTTGAATAGTGGGACGCTGGTATAGAAATTATCCAGGTACAGGTGGTATCCCTGGTCCAGCAGTGGGTGCACCAAATCCCACACTATCTTCCCACTAATTCCGAGTAAGGGGGGGCATTGTGGGGGGTCTATTTTTGTGTCTCTACCTTCATATATCCTAAATTTGTGTGTGTACCCTGATGTACTCTCACACAGCTTGTACATCTTCACGCCATACCTTGCCCTCTTACTTGGCAGGTACTGGCGGAATTGGAGCCTCCCTTTGAAATGTACCAGGGACTCATCTATTGAAATGTGCTTCTCGGGGATGTATGCCTGGGCAAACTTGGTACTAAAATGGTCTATTAGGGGTCTAAGTTTATATAACCGGTCATAATTGGGGTCATCCCGGGGTGGGCACTGTGCATTATCCCTATAATGGAGAAACCTAAGGATCGCTTCGAAGCGGGTCCTTGACATAGCCACACGGAACATTGGTGTATTGTATAAGATGTCTGTGCTCCAGTAGGACCTAATCGTGGGCTTCTTCACTAGCCCCATGCACAGTACAAGGCCCCAAAATATAACCATTTCATTTTTATGTACAGGGGTCCACTTGCGGGGCTGGGCATAATTAGAGGTGGGGTTTTGCTCAATAAATTGTTGGGCATAAACATTAGTCTGGGTGACCATTAGATCAACTAAATCATCACTAAAATTTTTTTTAAAAAAGTCCAGCTCTCTGAACCCTGCTGAATTAAATTGTATTCCTGGATTCCCTGTGAACTCAGGGACCTGGGGTACGTAGTTTTCAGAGGTTGTCCATATGGGGTCAGAGGACTCGACTACTGCAGTGGGAGTCCTGCGTTGCCTCCTCGGGGGTTCATCAGAGTCACTAGATGATGAAGAGGATGACAAACGGAAATTTGTCTCATCCTCGCTAGCAGACTCCGTTTCAGAGGCCAGAAACGCGTATGCCTCCTCGGCAGTATATGTTCGTTGGGCCATAGTTTTATTGGTGTATGTATTTATGAGGTGCTTCAACACGTGTGGGGTTTTGTAGCACTGACAATGTGCAAATGCACTGAAAAATTATGGGGTACAAATGCACTGAAAAATTATGGTGTACAAGTAACGCACAGAAAAAATTATGGGGTACAAATGCACCGAAAAATTATGGGGTACAAGTAACGCACAGAAAAAATTATGGGGTACAAATGCACCGAAAAATTATGGGGTACGAATAACGCACAGAAAAAATTATGGGGTACAAATGCACCGAAAAATTATGGGGTACGAATAACGCACAGAAAAAATTATGGGGTACAAATGCACTGAAAAAAATTATGGGGTACAAATGCGCAGAAAAATTATGGGGTACGAGTAACGCACATAAAAAATGATGGGGTACAAATGCACCGAAAAATTATGGTGTACGGATAAGGTACAGAAAAATTATACGGATCACAACACACAAAATTAGGTGGTGACTACAGGGAGGGTGATCACAGCACAGATGACCACAGGGAGGGTGATCCCAGCACAGATGACCACAGGGAGGGTGATCACAGCACAGATGACCACAGGGAGGGTGATCCCAGCACAGATGACCACAGGGAGGGTGATATAGGCAGGGGTATTGTGGTGATCAGCGCAATTTTACACAGCCTAAACTCTGACACAGCTCTGACACAGCTTCTCCTTCCAAGGCTCTAACACAGTGAGAGGGTTAGAGCCCGGGAAGAGAAGCAAAACACCCCTTTTACAATAGAAAGGCTGTGATTGGTGTAGTCAGGACTGACTGACCAATCACAGCGATCGGCGGGGCGGGACCATTTTGATTGGTCCGCGGGCGCACTGACACGATCGGCTGCTGTTGATGACAGCAGCCATCTATACTATGTCGCCTTGTCACTTGACAAGGCGACATGACACAGCGGGGACGTACCTGTACGGCAAGGTGCGCGAACTACCCCGCTGCCGTGACGTACAGGTACGTCCGCGGGCGGGAAGGGGTTAAAATGTTGATCTATATTACAGCAGATGTTGCTGGCAACATTGGTTAATGACTTGATAAGCCCATACAGCAAGTGATACCCTTATGCATTAGACAGCTACATGGGAAAATTCCCTGCATAGGTGCTCAGTGTTATAAGGGTGGTGACATTTGACACATCGTATGATGTGCACACACATCAGTTATTATTTACTAGTAAGCCCGCTTACAGCTAATGCTAACTTGGAAAGTTAGTAGATGTAGTTTCACTTGCTGCCAACAGATGGCAGTGTTTCAGAGTCACACAGACACTAGACCTATACATATATATATATATATATATATATATCAACATGGTAGGCGGCGGCACTCGGAAAGAATGAAACGGACACAAGCCTCTGTTGTTACCAACGTTACAATGCAGACAGGGCATTGATAATAAATATATATATATATATATATACACATATACATATATATGTATATATAATGTGTGTGTGTGCATATATATATATATAATGTGTATATGTATGTATGTGTTCTGTAGGCGGTCTGGCACTCTCCCCAATAGGCAAACACCTCGGTGCCTTCCACAACAATAAGTTAGAAGACGAGGACGAGCAGGCGGCACTCCAAGGATTTTTCAAAATAGTGGGATAAGACATCAACGTTTCGGGGCCCGAACGCCCCTTTGTCAAGGTGAAATAATAGGTGGGATAAGACGTTGATGTCTTATCCCACTGTTTTGATTACACTTTTTCGAAAAATCCTTGGAGTGCCGCCTGCTCTTTCTCGTCATATATATATATATATATATATATATATATTGATTTGATTGTAACATGTTTGCCAATGCAATGCATGGCCCATTGGGGGCCATTATGTGTAGAATGGGGCATATGAATGATACTACCTCTATATGTATTTAGGTTGATATTCCAGAGAAAGTGAATCCGAAGAGAAACTCCTCAGCATCTACTATGAAGTAAGCATGTACAGTACTATAGCCGGGCTGTAGAGAGCTGTATTCATATTCATAGAATTACATTGGTAGTGGTAATGTTTGAGACCCTACCCTATCTCTAGTGCCCCCTTCCCCATCCTTCTTGTCCAACACCCTTCCCTTACTTCATGGCATCAATCACCATTGTGAGTGGCATAGCTGGGAAATGGGTGGGAGAAATGCTACACAGGCATAGACTGTGCTTCTTTCTTTTACTTACAGATATTGGCTGTATACTTATTTTCTGACACATTACTATTTATCCACTATATGATGATACTGCTGGAATTTCTCCACATCCCAGGAGACTATATTGTGTGATGTTCTCTTTCTATCTTGTAATTACAAACCCTATAAAGCAGCACAATATCCTCCTTTATATATAGACGATACAGAATTGCAAGATACATGTGAGCGAGACTGCCCTGAATGTATGACTGCTTTCCCCCAGGGGCCCGCGATGTGTGGCACGTTTTGAATTTATAGGTGATCAGAAAGACGAGCTGAGCTTCAGCGAAGGCGACACAATCATCCTGAGAGAATACATTAACGAGGAATGGGCTAAGGGGGAGCTGAAAGGGCGGATCGGGATCTTTCCAATCAATTTTGTGGAAATTTTGGAAGACTTGGCAAACAAAACTCCAGGTATAACATTATTACTTATTATAATATACAATCTGTTTCTAGTTCAAATCATAAATCAACACCTCCCCCCAAAAAATTTGGTTGCTCATGTGACCTGTATTATTGAATGTGCTCATAGCAGCGGCAGCAGTAGCCGCCAGTCATGGCACTCATGGTGGGCTGGTTGCTGTGACATTGCCTCGAGTGACTTTCTCTTTCTCTGTCCATAGGGCTAGAATCCCGGGATTCACAGAAGAATAAATTATCTGGATCATCGGCACAGGTACATTGCTTTTATGCATTAAACAGAAAGAACTTGTACTTGATATGCAATACATGTGTACAGCAGAATGATCCAATAACCTATGAGTACTATGTGGCACAAACATTCCCATAAGGTGTATTTAGGGTTTATAACACGTGTTCTACACAAAAGCCATTACATTCAAAGGAGAATTTAAGTATCATTTCTAGGATGCGATAGAGAAATGATGTACAGAATTGGTTGCTATGGGCAACGTCATCTCTTCTAATTTTGTGAAGCATTAGTAAATGTAACCATGAGTTAAAATAAACCTGACGACTATTGTATCTGCGACAGCCTTATCAGCCAAGCATACAGACAGTAGGTTTAATGAAGAAAGTGCTTTTCCATTCCCAAGCTACTCATGTCTCCGTCGTCTTGTTACTTCACAGCAGAGCCGCCAGTCTGGGGAATGGGGCGAAGCACTGTATGACTTTGCTGCAGAAGCACAAGATGACCTGCCCTTTAGAAAAGGAGACAAGATCCTGATTATAGAACACCTGGACCTGGAGTGGTACAAAGGGCGACTGAATGGCAGAGAAGGGATTCTGCCAGCTGCGTTTGTACAGCTCTGCTCAGGTGTGTGTGTTACGATTTTAAAATGTCAAAGCCTGTGATGAATCCCCCTGAAATCACCCTGCCACATTTACGATGGATGGAGATTCTTGTGTTAAATCCTTACGGTTTAATTTTACCAGCAACTGATTGTTATTATGTATGTTTTACCCATCCACATATCACAGTAAGACGTGATTGCCAGTTTTTACATTATGACTATAACATGAATTTTTGGCCATACAGCCACATGAGAAATGCGTATTAGCTCTGATTTCAGCTTTGTTAGCAAAGCAAAAAAGCACCCAAATGGGCAAACCCATGTTGCAATGCAGGTGGGAAAGATGTAGCTTGTGCCTGTGCATATAGATTAGATGGGTGGAGTGTGTTCAAACTGATATCTAAATTGCTGTGTAAAAATAAAGCTGCCTAACGTCGGTGGGCTACATGCAAAAGCAGCCAGTATTTACCCTGCACAGAAACTATATAAATGTATTTGCACCCCTTGCATAGCAACATGGTTTGCTCCAGACACAAAATTACTTGCTTTTTTGCTTTGCTGAATCTGGCCTATTGTTTAGTAAATAAACATCCATCAGCCAAAACATTAAATGTACCTGCCCAATATTGTAAGAGCCCCTTTTGGCAACAAAACGGCTGTACCCCAAAACATCATGGACTCCACAAGACGTCTGAAGGTGTACTGTGGTATCTGGTACCAAGATCCTTTCACTAACTTGTTTGTCCAGCACAGATGCTTGATCAGATTGAGATCTGGGGGATTTGGTGGCCAAGTTAACGCCTTGAACTTTTTGTTATGTTCATCAAGCCAATCCTGAACAGGGCACGTTATCCTGCTGCAAGAGGCCACTGCTATAATGGTACACTGTTGCCAGGAATGGGTGTAGTTGGTCTGCATCAATGTTATGGGAGGTATTGCGTGTTAAAGTAACATCCACATAAAAGCAGATCTTTACCCAAAGCGTAACACTGTCTTAGCTTCTTCCCATAGTGCATCCTGGTGCCAGCTCTTCTCCAAGTAAATGATGCACAAGCCCCCGCCTGTCCACATGATGTACTAGAAAATGTCATTCATCAGAGCAGGCCACCTTCTTCCATTGCTTCATGATCCATTTCTCACACCCTTATTGTAGGCACTTCCGGTAATGGACAGCGGTCAGCATAGGTACTGTGATCGGCCTGGGGCTACTGAGCCCCATACACATCAAGCTGCAATGCACGGAGGGGCAGATTTATTAAGTTCCTGAAGTGATAAAGTGTCTGATTTTTATCACCGGCCAATCAGCTCCTAACTGTGAATTTACAGGCTTGGTTTTAAAAATGACAGGTAGGAGCTGATTGGGCGGTGATAAAAACCAGATACTTTATCACTTCACCGAGCTTAATAAATCTACCCCTGAGTGTTTGGGCATCTTTGTGTTATAGCCAGCATTAGCTTTTTGAACTATCTGTGCTACAGTAGCTCTTGGGAGTAGCTGTGGGATCGGACCAGAAGGTCTTACCCTTTGCTCCCCATGCAAATTAACGACTCACTGGGCACCCATGACCCTTAAACAGGTTCTCTGGTTGTCTTTCCTTGGACCACTGTTGGTAGGCACTAACCACTGCATACCAGGGACACGACTTGCCTTTCTGAAGGTGCTCTGGCCCAGATGTCTAGCCATTACACTGTTGCCCTTTTCAATTTCGCACAGGTCTTTACACTTTCCCATTATACCTGCTTTCACCTTCAAAAATGAAGTGTTCACTTACTGCATAATTGACCCCACCCCATTGCATTATAGAAAGAAAATCCATGTATTCACTTTACCTGTCAGTGGTTTTCTTGTTATGGCTGATGGGTGTATATTGAAAATATTTCATGTATTATGTCCGTTAAGTTTACATTTGCAAGTGGACCTACAATTGGGATGGTAAAATAAAAAATAAAATTAAAAAAATTTAAAACACTTTCCAAATATTTTTCCATCACCCAAGCTGCATTGCATAAATGGTAAAGCCCTTTAATTATTTCCCTGTATTAGATCCCTCTATGCAAATCTGAAGACTGATTTTCTTCCTGCAGTAGTCCCGACTAGTAGGCTTTCTCAGTCTGAGGTCTGTACCCACTTTGAATGTGTATAATATGGACTCCCTTCTAGATCTATCAGAGCGATAAGCTGGGACTTGGAACTACCCAAGTGTCTGTAAAATGTATGCATTTCAGCATGTGCACATGTAATGTAGGCTGGGTGGGGATTAGGACATGACGTATAGCAAGTGCAGGTTTAACACTGATCAGTTTGTTGTATAGAGCAAACTATACAAACATTTTGTTTGCCCGGGTACATAGTTTTTTCAGAGTATCCGCAAGGAAGCAGGTCCACTAACGGTGAGGCATATAACAAACACATTAATACAATAGCTGGGATGCTGTTATACTATAAGCTAAAGTGTGGTGGCAGATAGCACATGCAACAAGCTAAAGGTTTCTTTAAGTCCACATGGTGATCTCGGTGTCTGTGTTGCAGGACCAACGGCGTGGCCATCTCAGGGAGGAAAGCCAGCCAAGGCCAGGGCTCTTTATGACTTCTGTGGGGAGAATGAGGACGAACTTACATTTACGGTATTTTCTAGAATGCAGCTCAACCTAAAATAGTTATTGTGTAATCCACTTCCTTTTGTTCATTGACCTCTGGTGATGTACCAGATGAAAGTGGGCATCTCAGTCCTTGTGCTTTTAGCCGTATGGATATACAAAGGGAAGGCATTTGTGATCGCATTTGTATAAGGTCACAGACCGATGACTGCCAATACTGCAATCCCTTCTGCATCTCATCGGATCCATTACTTCTCTCATTGTTTTATTTATTTTTTTTGGTCCGTTGTGTCTTTTATTGGTCGGTAGAAAGGTGTGTTTATGATTTGTAAAGCCTTGTAAGAGAATCCCATGTGTAAGTAAGTCTCCTTGCTTCCCTGACAGGCTGGGGATATGATCTCTGCACTGGAGCCAGTTGATAATGAATGGATGAGCGGAGAGCTCCATGGAAAAACGGGAATATTTCCAAAGAACTTTGTTCAGAGATGTTAACAGTATGCAGCGGGCATTGCATTGTACCCTCTCACAAAAACAGACTATCACCTTCGGTGCCAACTGAACTTTTTATATGAATTGTGTGAGATTTTTTGCACTATGTATTTTTTTGTTTTTTTTCGGTTTCATTTTCTTTTTTAATTTTAGAAAAGAGAATGTTTTGTTCTGGTTTCTGTATGCGCTGTTTACCTGCTTGTCCCGTATGAAATATATCCAGTCCAGTCAGATGGTAAATACATATTGCAGGCCATGTAGCAGTGTAAAGGGCTTAAAGAAGAATGTCCTTTATTGAATTTACCAATAAATCCTGACTTCTGATCTACCTTGCCACGTCCCTGCAGATGAGGGACACAAGTGTCTGGAAGCCTGCTCGGTCCGTGTTATACATGAGCAGCCTGGGAGCACGCGATGTGTAATGTGCTGTATTTTATTGTACTTTCTTATTGTCTTACAGTGGCCAGGCTAGCGAAATGCATTCCATGACAGGATACTGGGGTTCCACAGGTTGCTTTAGGGTTTGTAGTAGCTACAATCCATTTAGTGCCTATGTACATTACAGTGACATGTTAATGCCCCATCATATCCTTATCTCTATATATTGTTTTCTGTGGTTCCTTAAGTCGTCATTGTTTACCCATTTTTGTATTCGGAACCGTTTCCCTAATAGATGTACTACACTTTTGTTTAAGCTTTCCATTTCCTGCACATTCTATCTCTCATTGCTTCAGGGCAGGGCAGACATCCTTCCGAAGAACCAGCAATGCTACCCTTCAACCCTTGTGCGAAACAAAGGAGCGATTCGTTTTACAAATCACTAATCTTGGGATGTGACTCTTTGTAGGAGTAAACTGCAATAGGTAGACACTTGCAATAAAGCAAAGATGCAGTAAACTCTCTGCTTTGAGATGATATCGGAGTCACTGTATGTTCTGACACAATGCTCTGATGGTCAAAATCCCCTTTACTCCTAAGGGAAAAGGCCGGCCATACTGGGACTAGTAGAGATGCCGTATGTTCCCCAAACACCCATCCAGCACTCATCTCTGCAGACAGACTGTTGACCAATGCATTCAAACCTCCAAGTGTTTGAATACATAGCACTCCCACAATACACAGCAATACGAGTACTTCCGGCATGACCACAGTGCAGTATTGAGAAATATATTGCTATAGGATGATGTGTTTTTTTCTTACTTTAATTAAAAATCATGTTTCATAATAATTTACTTTGGGGATTGTGTTTGTCAGGCTTTGTTATGACCACACGGGCTTATAGTCCTGCTAAGCGTGGAAATGTGTATGTACATAAATACCCCAAGAAGAGGCAAAACTTCAAGTATCAAGTGGAAAGAAGTCGCACTTTACATTTAAGTGCATTAATGAACTTTGAAGGTCCATATACAGGGTAGATTTAATGGATTTTATTCGAATCATTCCGTTGGGCACTGTATAAAATACTACTTTTTATGACGAGTGTATCCTTTTTTTTTTCTATGCTGAAACATTCAACATGTAAAATAGAAACTGAAATGAAGTGTCCTAGCCAGACTTGCTGAGTGTATGGGGTTGCATTGAGACCCCACTTTACAACTGAATGTCTCCCTTTTACATTCATTGTAAATTCATGATCTCTGAATGAACTTTGTTCCCCCTTCCCTATTGCAGTTTTCTGCATCCTTTTGTTTGCAAGGATAATACAGTGGATGCAGCAATTTACCTAAATCCACAACGTGTGTCCTATCTTCTGTCATATAAACAGCAATGCACTTTAAGGATCTTGACTGCTTTCCCAAGACTCTGATATTGTAAACTTGTAGAGGAGTGTAATATGCCTTTCATAATGGCCTACTGAGGAGGGTATCACAAGGGGATCATTTGTCTAGAACCTTTCATTGGGCAAGTATACATTACTGGAACGCTACATAATAAAAGAAGATAATTTATAATACATCCGTGTGTTGTCTCTATTTCAAATAATTTGTGTACATAGGAGTGGCCCAACAATGTATACACTTTAGATCTTCAATCCTATGCCTAGTAAATTAGACTTATTTGGTGTATTAACAATTGAACCTGGTTCTTTAGATTGAAGAGAATGATGTCACTGTCTGTAATATGTGTTGCACTATTTCTGCACACATTTATAGTTTTTTTTTCTCCAGGTGTGTGGTGGAGGGTTCTGTCCAAAGATTGTTTAGTTTTGGGATGATGTCAACTGTAGTAATGATGATCTTAGAACTTAAATTTAAGTGACCCTGTTCTTTACGTCTTGGATATCCCCTGGAGGGATGGAATATGCACTTCCCGTACAAGTCCTAAATTCAACAAGTTTGCTTGCCAACAAGTGTATGCATAAAAAAGCTCCCTTCGCAACAGTAAATCCGGTACTAGTGTGGCGCCGTGCTACTTCCGGGTTCTACGCTCGCCACAAACTATGTTAAAAAAAAGTAACTTAACTCCATGCCAACATGGATAGTTCATACCTCCACTATCCATGTTGGCATGAAGTTGATTTTAAATAGCGTGGCGAGCGTAGCGAGCCACCGAGCCCGCAGCATGGGCGAGCGAAGCGAACCCCGCAAGGGGACTCAGACACACGGTGCCATACTGACAACGTGAAACTACACAAGTACCGTAAATCCTTAATAATATCTAGAGTAAAGTCTAGTACAATTGACTCATTCAAGCTCCTCAATCTTCTCAATCCCACCCCTAGGTTTTCCAGACCTTTTGCGTTTCTAGCAATGCATTCAAGGATCTTCTAGCTGCTTCTGGAGTAAAAAAAAAAAAATTATGTTGCCCTGTTGAGGAATGGATGCAAACAGCTTATTTCAACATATTAAGCAATAAAGAAGAGGTGTGAGAAAATGTAGGGAAGGGGGACTGAGGGAGTGAGAAAAAAGGGGGGGAATAGGGAGGCCTCCAGTATCAAGAGTCAAACGGGGAGTCTGGAGTAAAAGTTTATGTTAAGTCTCTTGGTGCTTTTTAGAAAGTTCTTCATTATTTGCATTACCCCCTGATGCATTTATGGGCATCTCTTAGTGCGATTCATCCAAGAAACAATCTAGCTGTGTCATCTTGCAATATTTGTTCGTTCATTCCATGTTCACGGTCTAAAAGATGCCTTGACCAAAGCAAGTTAACTAGGATGTGGATGAAAGCAGAAGGTAGAATCTTTCTAGGAAGCACCAAAAATCAACTAACTTTTATTCAAGCAGGATCCTTCTAACTTTACATTACACTTAAACTCCCTTTTATTCTAGAATTCAAGCTTATATGTTCTAGATAAATTCTGGCTGATGCATATTTAGAGTACATAACATTTAACTGAAGTCTTTACCATTAGTTCCCTACCTTTTTACCTTGGCGTCAAAGGGATTGGAAAGCGAAAAATTTGTGTTTTAGTTATTACTTGTTAAAGTATTTTCTGAGTCATGGTGGACACTGGAATACTGGGTTGAGTAGAACAGGAGGAGTCCGGGGCACCAAAATATTAACTTAATTAAAGACCACACAGGCTCCTACTTCTCTCCCCCTACAGCAGCCAGTAAACTTGACAAGCCCAACGTAAGTGAGGAGAATCATACAGCACACCTGCACAACCTGAACTGGTGTATAGTGCGGTACAAAAAAAAAAACACTCAATCAGCCAGGGGCATAGGGGCAGATGTCCAGTGTCCCCCATAAACTTGTACAAAAGGATTTTACAGGTAAGAACAAAATCCCATTTACACTCTCTCCTTTGGGGGGACACTGGAATCATCGCAAAGATGTTCCCCTAATGGAGGGAACAAAGCAGTGCTGTATTTAAAACCCGACTCCCAAAACTCGCATATGTAGAGGTGAAGGTGTTAAATCTGTAAAAAGGTATGAAAGTATGTGCAGAGGACAGCCTTAAGCCCCGTAAACACACTTATGCTGTGTACACACGGGGGAGATATATTGCTCAGCCATATATTGCTGAGCAATATATGGCTGAGCAATATATTGCTCAGTTTCTCCTGTTCATCAGCGACCAGAGATGGTCGCTGATGAAAAAGAAACTGCCTGGGGGAGCCCGGCAGTGGTAATCGCCCCCGTGTGTTTGCTAAGCGATGTAGTGTAGACAATTTCCCGGTTAGCCAAATCGCCCATACACATAGACTGATGTGTGCTGAGCGATCTGTACTAACCACTGTGTTATTTATGCAAATGCCAGTGATCTATCTAGATTTTGACTGCATAAGCTAAAGATCTGGGAATAAATACCTGTTGAAATTTGTAATCCAACAGAGCTCCCAAATAAAGCATCCTTTGTGTATGACCGGGCAATGAGCACCGATGCGCGCTCAGCATCATCGCTGAAGTCCGTTGGCCTGTTTTACAGGACGAATTAACTACTTTCCAGTGGCCTTGTGTGTGTGTATGCACTTAGCGATTTATCAGACAGCGATTTTCACATCAATGCTTGGTATAAAAACTGGGCAAAAACTCCTAGTGGGTATGTATCTTAGACTTCAGAACCTCCAGAGATAGCAGTAGATGATCCTGGAAGGTGTATGGTTGCTGAGCCAAAATTAGGTCATTGAAATATGGAAGGATACGGATCACCCACAGTTGAAGGTCAGTCACTATCAAAGACCTTAATTTTAAGAATACATGAGACATGGAAAGACCAAATATTTATGATCCAAACTGGAAATAATCCGCCTGCACTGCAAATCAGAGAAGATTCTGGTGATCCTGACAGACTCCCTTGCTGAGATTGACAGGAAGTCCTTATGAAAAGTACTGTGTTGGCGAACACTAATTTAATGTTAATGAGCACACTTTGCATATTACATTTCTTACCCAGGTAACTACAGTTTTTTGCTTCCAGGCCTTGTCAAAGAGCATAAGACGGCCTCCAATGCTGCGCAGTCCCAAGTGAGGGACTGTACTGTCATCCGCTTCGCTATCTGCTGAATTGGGCATCTGATGGTGGGCAGACTATGACTATGACTATCTGAGTCTGGACTTCTAACCCTTTGTAGACTAACCTTGAAATCTAGGGGAAGGTGGACCTCTGGACATTCCTTGAGGAAGAATGGAAAGCTTTGGCTCTGCTGAAGGGAGTAAAGCGGTCTTCAGAAATTGCCACCGTGGCAACTATTTGCGCCGAAACAGAACATTCCTATTGAAAGGAAGAGCTTCAGGTGCCTCAGTTGACTTTGAGTCTGCTTGTCATGTACGTAGAGCTTGTTTGTAAGAAGGAAGAACTTGGGGGAAGAGAATACCAAAATCTATATCCTTCTCATCTAGATAAGAACTTTTTTAGACTGTTCAGCATCGGTGACAAATAGTTAGTACAAGGGGTTTCTGATTGGAGGCTTTCTTCCAAGAAATTAGCTTTGGGCCTGATTCAACTTGGTTCGCTAAGCGAGGGGGCTAACGCTGCCTGCTGGGCAAACGAATGCCAGCCCCACAAATGACCACAGAAGCATTCAAATTATATAAGCCTCAAGAAGAAAGTAAGCAATCTTCTGTTTCCTGAAGCGTTACATTTAGCTTAATCAGTTAATGAATAAACCCAGCAATCCATTTCCTAGCTGGAAGGATAGACCAATGGTTTCCAAACTATGTGCAGCGACACCCTGGGGTGCCTCAGGTCACTTACAGGGGTGCCCTGGATTGGTGGTCCAGGACCAATTTTAATTGTTTATATATAATGTAATTAGGAAAAACCTGTGCTGATGGCTACCAGTTATAAAATATGTGGACAATCAGAAGTGAATCTTTATCCCTTACCACATATACAGTATGTACCTAATGATAACCTATAAACACAATTTACTTTAATATTTTACTTCTACATTTGTTAGTAACAAACTTTCTCCTTCATCCACTAGGTTACACTGGAGAAGGGCGACTACAGGGAGTATGGGCAACTTAAATTTAAATGAGTGTGGCCAGCTCCTCCCCTTCTGCTTCCCCTCCCAGGCAGTCTTAGCTTGTGCTCTGAGGGAGCTGGTCATGCTTTTGGTTTCCTCCTAAGAGCTATGTCATTAGTTAGACTACAAGCTGCAGAAGATTTTCCTACAGCATGAGGACCGGCAAGTAGTGTCCACCACCACCTGCCTGCAACGATGGAGCTGCCGGGGGGCAGCTGCGTGCAGCTCACGCCCGGGTCCCCGGCTGCAGAGGCTACTGCCTCTGGAGATGAAACGGCCACCGCTGCATGTGTTGAGCAGTTGTGAGTGCAGGTCCTGCATTAAAGGTGGATAAACAGCTGGTTTTTTTTTTATAACTTTGGCACTATTAAAGGAGATGGAGCTTCTGGGAGGGGTGGAGCTTACTGCGCGGTTTGCTTACAGCGGCTTCGGTGTTTCCCCAGCACTCACGCGGCTTTGGTGGCAATTGTAACACTAATTTGGCGCCTCTGCACTTTGCTGGAGGCTCCAGTATGCTCCTGAACACAGATACAGCGTTTTATCAAGCCTCTTGATGCCTGAAACCTGCTGTAAGGTTTCCCCAGGTTCTGTGAGTTCAGAAAGTGAGGTTTAGAGCATGGTGGGACAGTTTAGGCTGTATGCAAATTAGGCCATTAGGCTCCTATGTTATATACCATAGTGCTGTTGGTGGCCTGTGGCAGCTCCTCTCTTCATACTGTCTCTGCTGTCCAGTGATTCTAGCTCTGGTTTACCTGTACCTACTCTTGTATGTTTGTAGAGTATATATCATGGCAGGAGGAAGCTCCAAAAAGTTTTTTTGCAAGAAGTGTGCAACTAAGGTTACACCTGGGGACTCTGCTCTGTGACAAATGGGCAGCAGATCACCTTTGTTATTATCCCAAAGGGATGCCCCTGCCCCGGCTTCACAGTTCACTGATGTTAGGTCACAACGGTACTCTAAACTAACTGCTTTCCAGAGAGACAGAGACAACTCTCAATCTCAGCAAGCTGATTTAACCTCTGCTGTGCCTTAGTAAAGCTCTTGCACCAGAGTCGGCCACATCTCAGGCTCCCCTCCTCTGTAACAGAAAAAGAGACCGTTTCCTCAGATTATACAGGAAAATGCCAGCGTTAGAGCGAGGGTGAATTTGTAGACCCAGGCGATGAGGCAGAGCCTGAAGAACCTGAACAGGTTTCTCAGGGGTTGGAGGATTTAATTGAGATGGTTAAGATAGCCCTAAATGTGAATGTGGAGGATCATGCCCCACCTCATGCTTAATTTTTTGGTAAAAGGCATAAGCAGACATCCTCTTTTCCTCCTTCTGAGGAATTGGATGATCATTTACAAAAGGCTTGGCTCCACCCAGATAAGAAATTCCAAGCCTCTTGCGGGCTTTTGTCTACTTATCCCTTTCCTGCTGACCGTATAAAATGGTCTGAGACTCCTCCAATGGTGGACCCATCAGTCTGGCACCTGTCTAAGAAAAGACAGTGCATGCTGTCCCAGGCGCCTCCTCTCTTCATGACTCTTCTGACAGAAAACTGGAAATTACTCTTAAATCCATCTATAAGGCTGCTGGGTATGGATGCCAATCCCGGGGTTTTTTCAATCCCGGAATTCGGGATTGGAAAAATGCCGGATCCTGGCATTGGCTACCCGAATAAAAATGCCCCACATATTTACTTACATGTGCGGGTGGGCAGTGAAGACAGGTGCCAGCCCGACAGACGAGTGGGTGGGCGGTAAATCCAGGGGAGCCGAACAGGCGGTGAAGCGGGCTGTGTGGCCGGTACAGCATGACCTGACCTAGTCACGCTGCACAGAGCCGTACTACCACCGGGGACAGAAGAAGCAGGCAGCGTCTGAGCACCCAGTTAGCCGCTGCTCTGCATTAGACTGCTCATGTGCGCGGTCTAATCCCGGGATTGGAAACTCCAATCCCGGGATTGAAATCCTGGCATTTTAGCGGCCAAATCCCAGGATCCCACCAATCTCAATACCAGGATTGGCCACCCCACTGCTGGGGTATTACAGCACCCTGCTCATGTAGGATGCTGGGTCAACAAAGCCATAAGGGTCTTTTAGATTGCTAAGGTTTTACGAAGAAATCCTGACGCAGGAACCCTTACACTGTTGGCTGAACACATACGTGAAGCCTCAATTTATTTGGTGGAGGCTTCCTCTGATATCTGCATCATTGCTGCCCACATTTCTGCTCTCTCTGTAACAGCATGCAGAGCTCTGTAGCTCCGTCAATGTCAGGCAGATGCAGAGTCAAAGCAGGCTGTAGAAACGCTTGCTTTCACTAGAGATGTCTTGTTCAGCCCTAAACTTGACAAATGGATCTTCCAAGCTACAGGGACCCTCTTTGTGGTCCTTTTGTCTGCCAAATAGGTTCTGTGGTCGCTCCAGAGGTGGCTCTGCCTCATTCAGAGGTTCTTGTAGAGGCCTCCACCCACCATGAGGCTAAGCTTTCTACCAAGCCCACAGCATGACAGACTTTATCTGGGGCACATCTTTGGAATTTCAAAGACGTGTGGTTTCAGTCTTGTCACGATGCTTGAGTAAGGAATTTGATAGGCTTCGGCTACAAAATTAATTTTGGTTGCCTCCGCCTCAACGATACTTCAAAATCAGTTTGCCAGTTTTGCCACAAAAAGGTTGCCTCTTGTACACTGCTATCGCAAGACTCCAGTTTGCAGGAGTGGTGGTGTGGGACCCTGATGATCACTGGTCCAAGGAGTTATATTCCAGTCTATTTCTGGTGCCAAAGCCAGATGGCTTGGCATGGCCAATTCTCAATTTGATAAACCTGAATCTGTACTTGACGTTTGTCAAGTTAAAGATGGAATCCCTGCAGTCAGTGATAGTGGGTTTGGAGCAGGAGGAGTTCCTGGTATCCCTGGATATCAGGGACACCTACCTACATATTCCAATTTGGTATCCACATCAGGCGTACCTACAATTTGCGGTACTACCCCACCATTGGCAGTTCCAGGCCTTGCCATGGGCTCTCCGCATGGTCACACCTTGAGTCCTGAGCACCTCCATCCTGACCTTGGTGAAGACAACAATACCATACCTCAATGACCTCCTGTTAAAGGCTCCCTCACCGGAGACCCAGTTGATCAATAACCATCTCACTCAGAACACGCTCACAGAGCATGGGTGGATTCTGAAGTTTCCAAAATCCCAACTGCTTTTAGGAATGATTCTGGATATGGTCCAATTGTAGGTGTTCTTGCCAGAGGACAATATTCATGCCATTCAGCTGTATCGCCTGGTTCTTCAACACAGGCAGGTGTCGGTACACCTATGCACCAGACTTCTGGGAAAGATCTTTGCCACCTTTAAGGTTGTACAATACGGTCGATTCTCTGAGCCTTCATCCATGAGTGACCCTGTCCCCTTGGGCGTGTCTCTCTTTTCTATGGTGGCTCCACTTCGCCAATTTCTGAGATGGCAAGAGATTAGTCATCTTGGATTGGACCCCCCTCACCACAGATGCCAGTTTCCAGGGGTGGGGGGGCGGTCACATTGGACTGCCAGTTTCAGGGTCTTTGGACTTAGCAAGAAGCCCTCCTGTCGATCAATGGGTTGGAATGAAGAGCAGTGTATTATGCCTTGCTTTAGATCAGGGTTGGGCAACACCGGCCCTCCAGATGTTGATGAACTACACATCCCAGCATGCCTTGCATCAGTTTCAGCATGGCCACATAGCAAAACTAATTCAAAGCATCCTGTGATGTGTAGTTCACTAACATCTGGAGGGCCGGTGTTGCCCAGCCCTGCTTTAGATGCAACACCTTCTTCAGGGGCAACCCATTCAAGTTCAATCTGACAACTCCACAGCTGTCACCTATATAAACAAACAGGGTAGCACACGCAGTCACGCGGCCATGAAGGAGGGGTGAGTTGGATACTGCTTTGGGCCCAAGGACTGGCCTGCCGGTCCTAGTAAACCAGCTTCATGTCTCTGCTGATAGACAAGTCGTGACCTCTCAGGGACCTTTCGTCTTTCCAGATGTAAAGTGTCTTCAATTGACGGCATAGCTACTGAGAAGTCCATCCTGGGGCGTACGGGCATTCCAACTGCGGCGATCCTTATGATAATGCATGCTAGGAAAGAGGTTACGTCAGTGCACCACTATCGCATTTGGCGAGCTTATGTCTTGATGCGAGGGTCGAGGGGTTTACACTACCCTTTTCAAGAAAGCACGGCTTCTTTTGTTCTTGCAAGCATGACTTGCTTCGGGGTTGCGGCTTGGATCTTTAAAGGTTCAGGTCCCTTCATCAATTTTCTTTCAAAGAAAATTAGCATCGATGCCTGAGGTGCAAACTTTTTTTCCAGGGGGTGTTTAGACTTCAACCACCATTCCATCTGCCTACAGCTTCATGGGATTTGGACCTCGTCCTGGGGTTTCTACACACCTCCTTCTTTGAGCTATTGGCGGATGTCGATCTCAAAAATCTCTGGTGGAAAACGGTGCATTTTGGCTTTGTCTCCAAAAGACGTGTCTAAAAGTTGGGAGCTCTATCCTGTCGTCCTCCCTTTTTGGAGTTTCATGCTGACCGTGCGGAACCGCATACCAGCCTCTCTTTCCTTCCTAAGGTTGTAAAGGCTTTCCATATAATCAGCCGAGGATTCTACTAATGCCAGGTCTCTGGACATAGGCTCTTATTCAGATCTGATCGCAGTACAAATTTGTTCAGAAAATGGTCAAAACCATGTACACTGCAGCTGGGGCAGATGTAACATGTATAAAGAGAGATTTGTGTGAGCTATTTTGTTTCTGTGCAGGGTAAATACTGGCTGCATTATTTTTACACTGCAATTAAGATTTCAGTTTCAACACACCCCACCCAAATTTAACTCTCTTCACATGTTACATCTGCCCCACCTGCAGTACACATGGTTTTGCCCATTTTAAAAACAAATTTGGGTACTTATGTAATATCTGGGCTCCCGTTTTTCTTATGAGACCGCGTCCGCTCGCCACGCTTCGGGCATGGTGGCTCACCACACTATATAAAATCAACTCTATGCGTAGTTGGATAGTAGGGGTATGAAAAAATGGGGTGCATTTAACATGGGAGCCCAGATAATACGTCAGTACCCAAATTTGTACTGCGATCAGATCTGAATAAGGGCCATAGTTCAAGCTCTCCGCATCTATGTGGCATGTACAGCCTCCATCAGAAAATCGGATGCCTTGTTTGTGAACTATGATTCCGTAAGGCAGGGTTGGCCTGCGTCTAAACCAGGCATGTCCAACCTGCGGCCCTCCAGCTGTTGTGAAACTACACATCCCAGCATGCTATTAGGGAATGCTAAAACTATTGCAAGGCATGCTGGGATGTGTAGTTTTACAACAGCTGGAGGGCCGAAGGTTAGACATGCCTGGTCTAAACAAACACTGGCCAGATGTAAGTCTTGCTATCCGGCAACCTTATGTGGCCACTTCACGGCCTCCTCCATCTTCTATTTACTGTAGGTGCATTCCACATGCTCTGTGGGACCTTCTTGGGTGGCTGCCTGTGGGGTCTCCATTCAGCAGCTATGTAGTGCCGGCAGAACTTTGGCCCTTATTCTAGTTGACTCTTTCGGATACGCGTTCGTTCGGAAATGACCTTCAAAGAACACACGCCTACATGTCGTCCGCATCCGTTCGTACGGACTTTCAAAGAAGAGGGAGTGTCTTCGGACTGTATCCACACATCTGTGTGCAGTCGGAACTCAAAGATTCTGCACGGTCCTACTGCGTCCGAACGGACGGGAAGCTGACCGTACGCACAGAGTTGGCGTTTTTGCGTCCACCTCACAAATCTATTTGGAAATCATGTCCCTTCTCTTGGAATATTTGGCTTTGTTCCCCTGTTGCCCCCTTGTCTGGTTCAATTACTGGCTGATGGGCTCGAAGTGTTGTTGTTATACATCTCTTGCAAAGCCAACTGGTGTGTTCCTAATGATTCTGTTGTGGCTATTTTAATTCACATTGTATGTTTTTTTCACATATGTTTCCATGTGCCAAATAATATGGTGTTTAAAAATGTTAAAAATTTAAAATAATTCTTTATTAAAACAAGATTTTTGTTAACGTGTGTGCTGTTTCACATTAATGTAATCACCAGATTTGCATATAGATTTGGGTAACACAGTTATGTCCATTGAGTGCAGTGTTAATGTGGGTCAGATACCAACAATAAAGTTAATGTGATTGCACCATATATTCAACTATTTTGTATTGCCCCATTTAGCCAGCAATGACTTCGTGGTTCCAATTGAACCTGTGGAAAGTGTTTAATTAATCACTAATGACCAGAGGATTGGATTGTATAGTGCTCAGCTGAGAGTATTTAAGGTGCGGGCATACTAATTGGGTGATCCAAATACCTAGCGCATGAACCATTGCCTTCCGAGAAGTGAAAGCTGCTTGTATTCATCGAAGATTTCTGCCGTGTTGGTTCGCTTGAGCTCGGTGTCTGGTCCGAATGCACGCCTACCACTGTTCATGCACTCCCACATCTACACCCAGTTTTGCCCACTTTGAAACCACACCCTTATACACACCCACATTTCCCGAGAGTTTTCGGTGGACATTTTTAGACTGTATTTTTGAGAACAAGAGCGAAGACACAGCGTTGCTTACGCCTGGGCAGTTAGCTAAAAGTCGTCGTCCAAAAGAATTCGGAACGCCTCAACCAGAATAAGGCCCCTTGTGAGGTTTTACCAGTTTCATCATTGAAAAAAGAGAATGAACCCGAATCACACTGGGTGATTCGGGGTCAGGTGCGCCTGACCTGAGTTGTTTTTCCTAAGCAGCTGCCCTGGGACAGGGTAGTTAGTCCTGTTCAAAATGGTATACAAGAAAAAAAAGGGGGGGTGGGCAGCGCTGATAAATTGCTATTGATGTGCAATAATTGGCAAGAAAAAATGGAAATGGAAGATTGGTTGGATCTAGCACAATTTAATACAATTTCTAAAATGCAGAGCCAGAAAATACCAGCTGAAAGCAATGAACAATAATGAATAAAAACTATAAAATGATTATCTCACCAGACCGAACCACATGAAAGTAAAACCCGGAGAGTCCCAAATGTCCAGAGGATGTGCACTGGTGTCACCCACTAATTAGGGGGGGGTTTGATCCTGAATTGTCCAAATGCTGTTCCTGGTACAATAACCAAGCTGCAATATGGAGGGAGGTCACAAAGATGTAGATGCCAGGAGTGGCCCAAGATGGCACGAATCACCAACTCCTGTCGCCAGATGTTGTAGGCGTGGTGTCCTCAACCTCTATTATTGTTGCAGAAGTATTTGTAATCCAATGGATAAGGTGGCCAGTAAAGCTGGTAATGGTCCTTCCGGGCAATATAGAGGGTAATATCCTCAAAGCGGTTCCCCTATAGAAGTGGTGGGGTTAGGTGAGGCAGAAAGAAGGATTTCTGCCTCACCTAACCCCACCACTTCTATAGGGGAACCGCTTTGAGGATATTACCCTCTATATTGCCCGGAAGGACCATTACCAGCTTTACTGGCCACCCGGCCACCTTATCCATTGGATTACAAATACTTCTGCAACAATAGTAGAGGTTGAGGACACCACGCCTACAACATCTGGCGACAGGAGTTGGTGATTCGTGCCATCTTGGGCCACTCCTGGCATCTACATCTTTGTGACCTCCCTCCATATTGCAGCTTGGCTATTGTACCAGGAACAGCATTTGGACAATTCAGGATCAAACCCCCCCCTAATTAGTGGGTGACACCAGTGCACATCCTCTGGACATTTGGGACTCTCCGGGTTTTACCTTCATGTGGTTCGGTCTGGTGAGATAATCATTTTATAGTTTTTATTCATTATTGTTCATTGCTTTCAGCTGGTATTTTCTGGCTCTGCATTTTAGAAATTGTATTAAATTGTGCTAGATCCAACCAATCTTCCATTTCCATTTTTTCTTGCCAATTATTGCACATAAATAGCAATTTATCAGCGCTGCCCACCCCCCCTTTTTTTTCTTGAGTTTCATACCATTGCAGCTCCTGCTTTTCAGTTTGGCTGCTGGGTTAAGAGGGGTTCTCCGCACGTCCCGTCTGTGTTGGGAGCTATGGAACCACTGTAACTCCAGTGTCATGTAGTGGATAGAAAATAGGATTTTGTACTTACCATCAAATTCTTTTCAGGTGACACTGGACACCCACCTTGGCGCTGTTACCTTGTGTACCGAACTATAAACGGTTTGAAGTTTTTTCCTGCCAGGGTTGGATCCGGTTATGACTGTTGGAACTCCCTTGTGTTTCCTGTGTGGCTGTTCCTTATTCAGTGTTTCTCACTGGTTTTCATGACATTACTAATGTTATTTGTATGATTGTTTTAGATGTTGCTTAACCTCCTCTTCGGAAGTGTTTTTCTCTTCCATCTCCCTCCAGTCACAATCCTTATTATTGTATGAGAGGGGGGAAGTAGAAGGGGAGGCATCGGCCACACTCATTTTAATTTAAAATCACCCTTCTATTCCCCACTAACTCCAGTTTCACCTGTAGACTTGGAGAAAAGGATTTAACAGTAAGTACAAAATCCTATTTTGGCCTAGGGTGCCATAAAAAAATAAATATCCAATTCTTTAGAGTGGTTTAATTGAAAACTGTTTGGGAACCATTGGGCTAGACAGAACTCCTGTATGAGGGATAAAATTCATGTTATTTAAGGTGGCCTATAAAGTGTTCTCCAACAGTGAGTGAGCTCTCAGAGTGTGAGGTGGAGTGTTCACATTTATGCTTCAGAGCCATAATTCATTCTTCTGCTTTGATTAATGAGGGACAATGTAAAATCTGAATTTATAAAAACAGAAGATTTCACAAAAAGATCTCACATTCTAGATAATTCATTCACCATTGTGAAGATCTGTACATGGTTTCATTAAATGCAATACCCCAAATTGCCATGTTTTGTGCAGTAATGATTCCTTGGTGGTAATAGAGTCTACAGATGGTATTCACATGGCTTGTGATCAGAACACTTTGTATGCCTTGTCAAATGATCAGTTAATAGGTGCAAAAAGTTTAAATGTCAGATTACAAAGCTGCCTCTCACCATACAGAGAATGTGGGGCGCTCTAAGGTGTACACAATATAAACAATTTATTTAAAACACATACATGACACATTACATCAATAGTAAAAATTAAAAATGAATTAATGCACAATGGATGTGTAAAAATACACATTGTTACTTATTCTTGTGCTAGAGCGGCACGGTGCAGTGAGATGGTGACGCTGCGGCAGAGCGCCGCAGCACTATCTAGCCGCTGTGAGGAAACGGGGCACGGTGAAGTGACACAGCAGGCTGCAAAACTTTGAGATCAAGCCGAGGGGTATGAGACGGAGTGGGTTCCGCGGCTCAGGTATTATTCCACGGCTTTATCTGAGCTGCGTGAGCCCTGCAGTGGGACAGAAGTTGACTGCCAAATAAAAAGCAGATACTGTTGCCATCTAACAGCACATTGTAGGTAATAAACCCTTTATAAATGTTTACAGAAGAGACTGCCGCCCCACCCAGACCAGAGACATTGTGGTATTTCTGGGTCTGACAGTGTGTACTAAGCTTGAGAGATTGGACAGTGCCGTTTACAAAGTTACTATTGAGCAAAAGACTAGCCTCCCAACTGGCAATTAATTGCAATCATAAAGGAAATAAGGACTATCTTTTAAAGGGGCTCTAGCACAAGAATAAGTAACAACGTGTGTATCTTTACACATCCATTGTGCATGAATTAATTTTTAATATTGATGTAATGTGTCATTTATGTGTTTTAAATAAATTGTTTATATAGTGTACACCTTAGAGAGCCCCACGTTCTGTTTTTCTTAAGTTGTTTGGAGGCTGGCAATCCTCCAATGTGGTGGCTGCAGGGTGACCAGTTACACCTAAATAGTCCCTAGCGCCAAAGACATTGTTGTCTATCCAAAGGCAGCTTTGTGCTATACTCTATGGTGAGAGTCATGCAGCAATGCAAGTGATTGAACACTATAGCTTTCCACACTGGACACCCACATGTATTAGCAGGTTAAAGCTTTAAAAAGGCAGATTATAAAGTTAAAAAGGCAAATTTTTCACTATTGACTATCATCCAGATAGTCTAAAGTCACTAATGTATTTGGGGCGACAACTGCATGGGGTGGAGAGAAGTCAACCATAAATGAACACACAAAAGGTGTCAGTTGAGCATGCTGGGTTCGCAGGGCAATAGCAGGATGGGTGTTCCATACCACCAGAGACCCAATCTACAGAACATACAGTAGTCTGGACTCTGCGACCATAATGCTGCAGCTGCTCTCTACAAAGATGAGAGCAGAAATGAAAGTGTGGGCTTATTCTCAGTTCTGGTGACTAGATACGCCATGGCACCTAACTCTAGAAATCACTTTAACTGTAGCTTGGGAGGAAGAGCACTAAGCTGTATCTGTATTAAATAGCTGTTCCTGTGCCAAGGCCAATAACAGGATTATGACCACTGCAGGGGAATGGCCACTACGCACTGTGGAGCAGTCTCCCAAGAGCGCACAGGCAAATGGTCATTTGCCCCCCCCCCTTCCTGAGTGTAGAGCAGAATAGCCACACTAGTGTCTCTGGAGATGTTAATGACAACCCCAATTGTACATCAGAGTTAATCATGTGCCACCCATTTAAAAAAAAAAAAAAAAATGTGAACCTCCTTCATAAGAGGCTGTCATAATAGTGATAAAATAAATATATATGTCTCACCAAGATAGAAAGACAGGACCAGAAAAAAACACCACAAAAGCAGCACCAATTTCGGTTTGGCCATCGTGCAATGAACGCATTGCATCGCATGCCATGTACCCGATGGCATGCGATGCGATTTTCACCCCCTATGCGATAAAAAATCGTATAAGCACCCTAAAGGGTGCTTTTGAGCACCCTAATGGGTGCTTACAATGTTAAATGCACCCCCACGCCACCCCCCCCACTATAAACGTGAACCCGAAGCGTGGCGAGCGTAGCAAGCCCGCGAGGGGCGGCGGTACGCGTCCTACGACCTTTTCATACCCCCACTATCCACGTCGGCGTGGAGTTGAGAATAGAATAGTGTGGTGAGCGCAGCGAGCCATCGAGCCCGAAGCGTGGCGGGCGCAGCGGATACCTTCACAGGTAAACGCGTCCCTTTGCGGCCTTCACAGGTATCCGCGTCCTCGCGGGGCTCGCTTCGGGCTCGGTGGCTCGCCACACTATTCTATTCTCAACTCCACGCCAACGTGGATAGTGGGGGTATGAAAAGGTCATAGGACGCGTACCGCTGCGCTCGCCACGCTTCCGGTTCACGTTTATAGTGGGGGGGTGGCGTGGGGGTGCATTTAACATTGTAAGCACCCATTAGGGTGCTTATACAATGTATAATCGCATCGCATTGTATGCCATGTACAATGGCATACAATTTGAGAATTGTATGCCATCGCACACTTTTCAGCGAAATCGCGTCGCATCGCATGCGTTATGGTATGCGATGGGCGCCGCCAAAATACACAAGTACCCCAATTTCTAAGCAAAAACTTTTGATGGCTGAAAGTACAGGTGTCAAACTGGTGTGTTATTGTGGAGAAAATGTTTTAGCGATCTAATTGGATAGAACAAAAACTAAAAATCTGAATTTTTAAAAAGTGAGGAAAAAAAAAAATTTAAAAAGTCCCACTCCCTTTATGACTGGATACCTTCACCTCATTCAAAAATATTCACGGGAACACTGCTCCATGTTGTAAGTTGTAAATGCAATACACAAGGCAAATACATAGAATAGTTTTGTTTTATTTTTTTACAGGCTAGATCAGATTGATCATCTCAGACAGACTCCTGCACAGGGGGCTCATATCCATCAGCACGATCAACTTTGGCGCCTGTGTCATCTCCGGCAGGCTTCCCAGTAGCACCACCCTCTCCATGCAACTCCATAAGTTTGCCCACTAGAGAGTAAACAAAAGAAAAAACACACTGAAACAAGTGAAAAGAAAGAAATACTCATTTCTGACTTGGGAGATCATTTTGATGTTCCCATACAATCATTTGGGCTAATAATGGCACTGTACCAATACAAGACCAAAAATATATTGTAAAGTACTGAGAACACAGCCTGCCAACTATGCTACAAAAATCACTTAATAGAACTCGAGGTGTGGCATATTTGGCTGTGCTACAAGTCCTCAATTTGGCACTTAAAAAAACCCGATATAAAAGATATCTATCCTTCAATTTAGTTTCCTACGGTGAGTGTACACAGAAGATGATTATGGAAAAGCAGCTACAGATGATCAGATGCATGTCCTGTAACATGCCCAAGCATCTATTGTGCTAGCTACCAAACATCTACAAGTGTGGAATTGTAATACCCAACTATGTCAGAGTGAACATTTGTGCAACCCCAACAGACCACTGGCTGATCTATTGGCCGTTCAATTGAACAGCCGATATATAGCTGGACCGCCGGCCAGGTGTGTCGGACTGTCGACTATAAAAGGTGTCTGTTCTGTCTGGTGGGAACAATCTGGTAATGTATTGGAGAAAATGACAATCAACCATTTCCTCCCAAATGCTGGAAATCAGACAATGGTCATTCAGAGCTAACAGATCTGTCCATTGTCCAGCATTTCTGAATGGTCAGATACGTTCACATTCTTTACCAGATTTGTTCACACCAGACAGAATGGACAAATCTATAGAGGTGTACCCAGCTTTGTATTACATCAACATTGTGGATACATTTACTAAAACGGGATGTTGCCCATAGCAATCAAATTCTATTATCTTCTAGAATGTGCTGCACTAAAATCTGATTGGTTGCTATGGGCCATATCAAACCTTCAATGGAATTCCCATAAGTAAACGTCTAAACTTACAGCAGACAAAAGGTTCGGGTGTTTATTTGAAGGAGTTTATGGGCGGCTACCCTTTTTTTTGTAAAGATGCACGAGATACTACACAAAAGTTGCAATCTGGCAGCTTAATTTAAGTTTCACCAATGGATCCGACAATGTATTACATTGTCTAATTGTCTAGAAGTTTAACAAATGAAAACACTTACGCTCAAATTTTGGCTTCTTCAACATCTTGACTTTCCGAACATAGACATCATGGAGAGGATAGATTGACTGACAGGCCTTCTCAATGTCTTTGCCTATGCTGTCTGGAATCCTAGAGCGAAAAGAATTATGCACCATGAATGTAAACCCTTCGAGATACACTGGTTTAAAGCAAGTGCTTACAATACAACATGCCTACATATACCCAGAATTCTTCAATAAATAATACAAGTGGAAGTTGCTGGGGTATACACCATGTGGCCTTCCAGTTGTGGAAATACAACTACTAGATGCCCATACCATTTAGCCTGCCTTAATAGCAAATGTTGAATTCCCCTGACCTAGAAGAGGGTATTCTTCATTTAGAAGCCAACCAAGCATAAATAAAACCTTTAAAGAGGAATACTACTAGCTACTTGGATTTGGACCATCCCCCATGGATGTCACACTTACCTATTGCTATCATAGAAAACTATGATAAAATACAGAGGAAAACATTTAGTTTAAAATCAAATAGGTTTTAATCGTTTTTTTTTTTGCATTGGAATGGTAAATGGGAATTTCAGAACGATCTCAAAACAGTAATCATAGACGATCATTTGGGACCGAAACTGTCATCATTCATTCCCGCATGGTACCATCCCAAAAAAAAAAAAAAAAAAAAGTGACAAAAGACCCTCACACATCAGCTGGAAAAACTTACAGCTTGTTAACAACCTCCTTCAGGTCATTAGTCTGCACTTCCCGGGTCATTATTTCCATCATCTTCTTACGAATTTGGCGGACTTGCTGATGTTGGGCATAGGATGTCTTTCGGATCTGGTTGTTACGCTTCTTTGTGAAACCAACACAGAAGAGACGGAGCAGGTAGCCATCTGTTGTCTTTACGTCAACATGTGCTTCAATCATGGTCTATGAAAAATAGTCAAAAGTTTCAGAACAAAGGACAACATATTTATAGTAAACTAAAGCCAGTGTAAGAGACCTAAAATAAACAAATCGGTGAAGGGTTAGAACTGAACAAACACACTTGCTCATGTTCTATATTGCACCACACAGATAAAACCCGATTGGTTGTTTTGGTTAAGTGCAAGTAACACAAATGCATGGTTCATAAATAAGACCTACACTATGTAATACTCCTAAAGAAATTCTACAGATACCCTACAAAAACCTGACAGACTAAAATGAAACTCTTTAAATAAGTTACAACTTTCTTCTCCGGCAGATGACTTAGGGTTAGATGTACTAAGCTTCAAAAGTGATAAAATGGAGAGTGATAAACAGCCAGCCAATCAGCTCCTACCTGCCATGCCACAGGAGCGGGTTAAGATATATTTCCCCAGTGGCATCTATGTTGGCAGCCGCTGGGTAGACCTTTCCTGCTGTGCTGACCGATCAGCAGCGTGGCAGACACTGGGGAAGGGCGCAAGGAAGGAAGCAGAGGGACCTGGAGGTACCACTAAGAGCAGCAGCTGCCCACACTACCTGACTGAAGCCATAATTTGTGACCAGATCAATATGCACTGCCTGGTGTGGTTACAAATGATGCGATGGTGCCAAGCAATTAAAAAAAAGGAGGTGTGACCCGTTACTTCTTACCAAGTTACATATTTAACAGTGTTATCACAATAAAACCTGTACTGATCATAACCTTAGTGATGAGCATTCACTAACATACTTCTATAAAAGAAGAAAAAAAACCATGACCATTTAACAGTCTTATGTAAGGTACACACCAGGCCGACCATGAGACTATCGTAAAACGATTTCCCTTGAAATCGCACGATGCTCTCTTGATGGATTGAAGTATACAAACACACATGATCTGTACACGATCAATACCCAATCAAATGCAGAGTAACAAATGTTTACTGCAGTAGGTAAAATCTCCAATCCAACAAGACAACCGGCAGGGGCGTACATCGGATCGGAATTTTAGAGAAAACAGGTACAATTCTGTGCTTTCTACGTACAAATGGTCACAAGACGTGTTACTATTGGGGGAATTGAGCCCAAACCATCCTGGTGTGTACCCAGCATAAAACCAGCTTGCTGGCAGAAGTATAGCCAAACATAACGGTTTTCTTACAAAAACCATTATTTGAGTAAAACATGACAAAAAAATAAAATAATCCTAACACGATCATAGAGTATGTTTGAACAAATAACATAACCTTACTAAAATGTCCATTCTGACCCCCCCCTACCAGCACAGCAGAGGTATGGCTTGTAAGTTAAGAGAAGGAACCACTTAAGGGCACCATTGGTGAAGCTCTGTGGCAATCATTGAGTTGTATGGTCACAAATCCTCATGATCTGCATGGGACAAATTGTGCAGCCCGGTAAGGTTACATATACAATAATGTAATATTATTGCGCAGTTGGTACACAGGAACAATATATCCTCACATCATATCTGACCACAGCTAGAGCAACATATTGTTCAGGTGTGTACCCAGCTTTAATATACAAAGAATCTGGTGAAATACGCAACGTTCAGGTACGCATACAGGAACACCAGACTGAGTTGTATGTAATGATACCAGTTTCCTGAAATTCTAAGACTAGAAAATTGCAGAGGGACATTATATAGATTTCATAAAGAAATGATGCTATATCTAGCTTAGTAATAACATGATGAAACTCAACATCCAACAGCAACTCCATTAGCTCAACATTTACAGAGTTCTCCCATAAGGGCAGCGTCTGAAATATACTTAAAGGCTTAAATATAAATAGCTTTATATTTAGTAAGACAAATACATTAGCATACAAAAATAGTTACACGAACCTTAATGTAATACTACCCTGCGGGTGACACAAAGTTCCTAACACAAGTATAAGTTAAGGTCCATACACAGAGTGATTTTCACCAATCTAAGTGATATTCCCATAGGTAGACTACTTTCCATAGCAGGATGCTATAAAAAGCCATCGACCCCATCACTGATCTGTTGAGACTACCAGCAGATGAGTGTTGGCGACAGGAGCGTGCATCACTGCTCATCGATGGCCCGTACACACTGGGCAGCTTTTGAGCTCAAATGACATAATGGAGCGGCTTTCAGCTCGAAATCTCCCAGTGTGTATGTATGGGCCTTTAGATACACACGATGGGCACACACTGGCCAATAGGTCAGGCATACAATTGAACAGTCAACATTATGGCTACTCTGGCAGGTGTGTCCCAATATGACTGAATGAGGTAGTTCATGTCAGCCTGGGAAACACATATTTGCCTATGTATCAATGCATAGTCCTGTGTGCACACTCAGCTGTGAAGTCAGGCACAACACATCAGGCTGAACACTGGTAAATGTGTATGCACTTACCCATCACCTGATCCAGCTTTAGACCAGGCACACACACAAGCAAATTCCTCTAGTGAGAAGTGATCTTAGAGTACAATAAGATGACTTCTCATAGTAGCATATAACAGCAGATAACAACTTGGTCCATCTTTTCTGCCCATGTACACACACTAGGGTTCACTTCTGTTAGGCACCAATTCAACTACTAGTAAAGCAATGTGTTACACCGATTTTAAACTTCAATGTTTACAGTCCAGCAGTTACATGTACATACCTGCCATTTCTTCACCATAGAGCACATCTTGTCACGGGTCAGATCCATTCCATGGAAGTTGGTGAGACAGTTCTTGCCCTGGACATCTTCTGTAATCAGCTTGAATTTACGGAAGGCTACTTCATCATTCTGCAGGTCAGCAAGGCTCACCTCAAACACACGGCCTTTTAGACCATCAGAGGCGATTTCTGTTTGGAGCAAGGAGTGGAATGATTAATGCAAGTATTTGGAAGAGAAAATATGAGAACAGGAAAAAGCAAAAAAGTGTTAGGAGACTTAAATGACAGATGAGATCTCACTTCCTATTAAGTCAAATGGACCTACACACCGCACTCATTCATTCCCATCTAATGGCAAATACAAGTTCACTCATGCCGCCAAGCATCCCAGCACTTCCCGCAGACCAGTACTGCCAATGCTAACAGCAGTTCCACAATAACACAGGAATATTCTGATAGGCCCTGCCTAAGTATTCCTAGACACAAAACTAAATGCCATACTTACAGGCCATTATGTGACGGTGTACAGTGTTATGGGGTTTATCTTGCCCAGACCCTAAACTATCCCTGCTTTAATAAAGACAACAGGCGCCACATTAAGAGACTGTGGGGCAGATTTATTAAGCTCGGTGATGTGATAAAGTGCCTATTTTTTATCACCGGCCAATCAGCTAATAACTGTGTGAAACATGACAGGTAGAAGCATGTTCACCGGTAATAAAAACCAGACTATCACTTCACCGAGCTTAATAAATCTACCCCTCTACACCTACCTACCCCATACATACACACAAAGATATCAGTGATGTTACTTACTAGTTCCCTGTGTCCTCGTAACCAGGGTCTTCCCAAGGTTGCGGATATTGAACATGGCTGGTGCCTTGACATCATACCAATCCTTTTTGGAGAAAGGGTCGACGCTTTAAAAAAAGAAAAAAAACAGAAAGCAAGTGTCAGAGCGCCCATGTACATCCACCATGCTGCTGCACCCAACAGCTAAGAGCAACAGGCACGCCAGTGCTGTACTGAATAGCACACCGACATGCTGCTACTGTACCTGGGACATGCCTGCAAATAGCCTGCTGCCACCAGCCCTGCGCCTACATTTAGGGCCAGGCAACGGCGTGGCCATAGTGACAGCCACTGCACTGACACGCTGGGTGCCAGCACGCATTCTGGCCTGCCCTGCACTTACACAGCCTGCGCACAGGGAGAGGCGCTGGGGAAAGCTGCCGCCAACACACAGAGTGCACAGGACCCGCCTGGTCACTATCCGCCGCACATCAGCGCCATCCTGGGACCCGCAGCCTCCACGCCCAGCTGCACCCCCGACCCGCACATCACCCTAACCGGCCGCGCCCGTATTGATACTCACATCTTCTTCTTGGCACCCTTCTTGCCGCCTTTGGTCAGCCGCTTGTTCTTGCCGACTGCCATCTTGCTGAGCTGGGAGAGAAAGAGGAAGCGAAGGCCGCACACGCGAGATTTCAGGGAGAGACCAGCGAGAGGGAGAGGACGCGCGGCCGCAGATCTGGTGACGAGGACCCCTAGAGGCGGGACGGAGTAAGCGCAACGAGAGAGAAATTTGCTCATGCCGTAGGACCAGCTGGTAATTATATTACACCAGAGGCAGAAAACTGGGAGGCAATGGAGTCATCTGCTGCCGGGCTCCTGCTCCCAAGGGGGCACCTCTCCTCCCCTGCAAGTTTAAATCCGTTAACTGAAAACCATCAATATCTCTTTTGTAATGGAGTTCTGAAATATGTTCTCTCTCTCTCTCTCTCTCTCTCTCTCTCTCTCTCTCTCTCTCTCTCTCTCTCTCTACACCTCTCTCTAAATATATATAGAACACATAAATTTCAATAGAGAGAGAGAGAGAGAGAGAGAGAGAGAGAGAGAGAGAGAGAGAGAGAGAGAGAGAGAGAGAGAGAGAGAGAGAGAAATGGAATGGGCACTCACCAAGGTCTAGGTAATCAAAATATCATTTTATTTGTATCAAGTCGACATACCATCCGACGTAACGACACGTTTCGGTCTACATAAGACCATCATCAGGAATAGTGCAGCAAAATACAGATCATCAGCAGAACAACAACCTGACATCCGTCACGTCGGATGGTATGTCGACTTGATACAAATAAAATGATATTTTGATTACCTAGACCTTGGTGAGTGCCCATTCCATTTCTCTATTCTATGATGTTTTCCCATCCTATGGAGCACCTCCCCTTTGCACTTTGATGTGATGCGAGTGCGGATTCCTTGGAAAAATCTATATATATATATATATACTGTATAGAATATCAAATTTAAGGTTGTGGGGGGACGACACCAATATTGATCTTGCCTCCGGGCAACAGGGACAAACTTACACCACTGTATTACACTATTGCATTACACCAGCTTTTCTTAATTTTTTTTACATTGCTCCCTGTTGTTTTTATTGAAAAGACATGGAGCTGCTAAGATTTAACATAATCATTGCTACAAATTTGCTTTGTTGCATTTACTTTCTAAATAAATTGCGACTACTAAATATTTGGGATACGAGCATTAGGTCGACAAGCATTGGGTCAACACCATACCCTCCAACATGACTCATTGCATTTGATACACAATGCTCTGGTCCTGGACGTCCCTGGTAATGTATGATTGTCATCACCTGTGTTGAAACACCCTTCGCGTCAATTACCTAGTTCCACACAGGTGCTGGCAATCATACATTACCAGGGAAGTCCAGACCATTGTGTACCGAATGCAATGGGTCATGTTGGAGGGTATGCAACACCATTAGGTCGACATGCAGAAAGGTCAACATGGGATTTTTCATTGTTTTTTAAGCCGACATGTGCCGACACGCGGAATTTTATGCCCTACCGTCCACTAGGGTGTGGTAGGAGAATAAAATAGTGTCTGAAGCATAGTGAGTGCAGCGAGCCATATGAGGGGACACGGTGCTACGTTTCAGTGTCCATGTTGACTGTGTCGAAAGTCGGGTCAAAATACAGTGAAAAACCCCATGTCAACCTTTTGACTGTCGACCTTGCCCATGTCGACATAATACTTGTGTCGACCTAATTACCTATCGACCTAGACCCATGTCGACCTTTCTGCATGCCAACCATCTCTGGTCACAGATGAAAACGGGACACTGAGCAATATGATTGCTGAGCAATATATTGCCAGCAATCATATTGCCCCGTGTGTACGCACCTTAAGAGGCATTTGTTGGGACCTGCATTTGGAGGGCATGCTGGTTCCTGTAGTGCCACAAGGAGGATTTAGGGGTAACTCCTTATAGGCTGGCTCTCAACTTAGATATATTGGTAAGTGCTGTTATCATGTAACCTGAAGGCCCCCATACACTATGCGATTTGGTCACGATTTCACCCGATTCGGATGCACATGTAGACATCCTGTCCAATATGATGCGCGGTCCCGTGCGCATCGGATCGGAGTCGGGAGGTCGGACGGGCTGCACATAAGATTTGCTAAATCTTATGTGCAGCCTAGCCTCGGAGCCGTGCAGGGGACGGCAGCGGGCAGGGTATGACGGCTAATACCCCCAGCACCCACGTCGACGTGGTGATGATTTTATAAAGTGTGGCGAGCCCCGCGAGGGGCCGCATATCCGTGTCCCCTCGCTGGGCTCGCTGCGCTCGACACGCTTCAGGCTCGGTGGCTCACTGCGCTCACCACACTTTAAAAAATCAACTCCACGCCAACGTGGATAGTGGGGGTATTAAGCATTGTGCATTTTTAGGGCTCCAGAGCCACTTACGTAGTTTACGTAGCCAGCATAGTGCTGTATTGGTATTCTGAATACACCACTACGTAAACTACGTAATGGGCGCCCTGATAATACACAAGTACCAATTTTTAGATATGTGGCCATCTTAAATCTCTCAGAACATTTGAAATCTGAAAGTGCAGGGCAGCAGCTTGCAACATTTGAGCTTGCTTATAACATTAAGGATGTCACTTCCTTCATTTTAGCATTAGGGGGCCTCAGTAGAATCCCTCAAGTCACAGTATTCTAGCATACCTCCAACCTTTAGGAGGTCTTAATTCAGGATCTGGGGTGCCAGAGGTGCAGCAAGCAAAAAAGGGGGCAGGCCTCTATGGAGGGTGGAGCATCAAACAGAGGGGCAGGGCCTCACAGCACAAACCGCAGTGCTTCCTGTGCAGTCCCTGGCTCACCTCTCCCATATGCTATATTACTATTCACTATTCGGTGACCATCAGCTGCTTTGCCGATGGTCCAAAAAGCGTGACTGTCCCACTGGAATCCGGACAGTTTGTAGGTATGCTCCAGGTCACAGCCTAAGGGTTATTCCAGACCTTATTTGGACATTACAAGTTCTAGCATGGTCTGACAGTAATTTTTGTTTGTAGGCCTACGTTATCTGACAAAAGGACTGCTCTTGGGGGGCACAAATTAAGCTAATAAATAGTCAAACATTCTATAATCCACACCCGCATTGGTTAATCATGGGCAAAAAATGTATTGGGGTGTCATCTTATGCTGGCATTTGTACTGCTACAATAAGTTATCATTCTGTTTTAGCCACATGCAATATGTCAGCAGGGCTGGCTCTTTATACAGCTACCTAGGTTGCCTTGATTAGGGATGGAGGAGGTGCCACTGGGTCTGTCTATCACAAAATTAAGGCTGTCTATGAAAAATACATCCTTTTTGTACTAAACCCTTTGAGTGCCAAGTGAATTTGTCGAAATATGTGTAAAAAATTGGCAAGCAAACATTTTTATTCATCATAATTACCTGTAATGTTTACCTTATATAGGAAATATATTTTATTACACAACATTTTTTATTTGAATTTATATAACAAATGTGAGGGTTGCTGGGATTTTTAGTGGCTATTTTGAACATCTCTGACAGAAATGTTGGCATTCAAATGGTTAATACAGGTGGGGACTATGGATCTTCTAAAGTTGTGTACACACAGGGGCGATAGGGGCTGAAATCGCTGGAAATATGGTCCCTGGCGACCATATTGCCAGTGATTGGGAGTGTGCCCCGGCGATAAATCGCCGGGTGCGCGCTCCCGTTTTCAGCCCCCTTCTAATCGCTGGTCACAGGAGCTTGCTCCTGCGACCAGCTAATTACCTCTGCGGCACCGCCAGCAGAGGTTCCTTTTCATCAGCGACCATCTTTGGTCGCTGATGAAAAGGAGACACTGGGCAATATATTGCTCAGCAATATATTGCTGAGCAATATATCTCCCCCGTGTGTACGGGGCTTAAGACACCACCTCCACACTTTCACTTGAGGGACTTGAAAGTAGGTATTGGAGGCAGTGATAGGTTTGGTGGTCAGTAGATGAAGTTCTGCATTGGGTGCCCAGAAGCCTTATACCAGCATATGTATGTCAGGGGAACCTGTTGATTTTTTCCACCAGAAACCAAATTTCCCCTTTATGCACCTGATATAAACTGATTTCTATAGATCGCATTCTGTCTAAAAAAGAATATTTCAATTGGTAATTCCAATTTGTCCTATTGAGATGATTGGGTTAATTCCACAGTGGATTCATATCTATTACGCATACAGACAAGAATGTACAATTCAATATTTGCCATCTATACAATACATAAGCGATACCAAGCATTCCTTCCTCACTATAGCAAATGGAAAATAGATTAAATTCTCAATCAATATGTTGGTTATACGTTAACTTGTGAAACCACTGATTAGAAGTAATTTTCTTGAGAATGATGTATTTAAGCATTCTGAAACAATTGACAAATTAAGATTTTAATTAGCATAGCCATCATGAGGGAACTGGATTAGGGTTTAGAGGGATCTGATGCATTTAAGATAAGAAACCCCCTTGATCTGAAATATAAACATAGTGTCAGACATGCAGGAAAATCAAGGGGTTAATGAAGAACAGGAGAACCTGGTTCATTGCCCACAGAAAGAGGGTTTCTGATACATGCCCGGCGGTAGCTGGTCTGCTGGTGGTAGTCAGGATGCCGGCGTTGGTATTGCTGATGGATTCCTAATAAAACTAGATAAATGTTTATAGATAATAATGTATTTTTATATCACTTTTAAAAATAGATATTACATCTATGGAACCCCCACAACAATCTCCTGCAGCTGGGGGTTAATAAATAATGGTAAGTAGACTAACAAAAATGACAGTATCTGGAGGTACTGCAGCACCCTGCATTGAGCACTAGATTCTGAAGCTGGAGCCACGGGAGGTGAGTGACCGGGACTCAACCAAATGCGCACACAAGGATGGGACATTGAAAGAAAACATCAGTTAATTTATGTTTTTTAACATTGGTTACAAAACATTGTTTAGACCTAAACATTGGTACTGTGAAACCAATGTTAACCGATGTTTCTATTTTTTTTTTTTATAAACTAGCTACCTATGCATATAATACACTAATAAACTTCTGTATTGATAATTGATCCTTCTATTAAGTTTATCTTGTTGGAGGCTTGATGTGCACTGTGTTTTGTGGTAAATTAAATTTGTTATTAAAGGAAAAAACTAGCAAAAGTTCAACTCACTGAAGCTCACACTCTGATGCAACTCACTGAAGCTCCAGCTCAGCTACAACTGACTGCAGCTCGCACTCTGCTACAACTGACTGCAGCTCACACTCTGGTACAACTCAATGCAGCTCACGCTCTGCTACAGCTCTCTGCAGCTCATGCTCCGCTACAACTGACTGCAGCTTGCGCTCTGCTACAACTAACTGCAGCTCAGACTCTGCTGCAACTCACACTTTGCTAAAACTCACTGCAGCTTGCACTCTGTTGCAGCTCACACCCTGCTATTTTTAAATATGTTAAACTTGATTTATAACAGTAGCAACAGGATA